>NW_028270156.1:43238187-43564687 GCF_037043375.1 Chiloscyllium plagiosum
CAGAAATACTTTATCAACTATCTCACTTCTTTAAGATCCTGGAATAAACTTCATGAGGACCTGGGAATTTGTCAACATACAACTTCAACAGTTTGATCAATACTGCTTGCATGGCGATTATAATTTTGTTGAGTTTCTCCGTTCCTTCCATTTCCAGTACTTCTAGGATGTCACTTGGACCTCCAAAGTGAAGACCAATGAAAAATGCCTGCTTAGTTCATCCGCTATTTCCTTATTTTTCATTCTTAATTATCTAGACTCACTTTTAATCAGACAAATATTCACTTTGGTAACTATTCTGATACCATCCTAATAACTCTTCATCTCGGCCATCTTTACTCATTTGATTTTTCCAGTTGATATGTTCAGTAAATACCTTCATGATTAGCACCAGACTTTTCTGACAAGCTCCCATTACTTTGTCCTTTATATTCCATCTCACCATGTGGTTACTATTTAGGGGGTTTGTGTACCATCCCCACAAATGACTCTTGTCTTAATTCTCTACACAAAAGTAACCTCTTACATGTTGCTACCCTGTATTCCTGATATCCTATACACATATTGAAGGCTGATTTGAAAATCAAGTTGAACCTCTTCACATTATTTCACAGATTAGCTGTAATGAGTCCAAAAGTGTGTGGACACAAAGGGAAATGTTGATAATTCTCAATTCTAGATGGCCAAGTCACAGGCTTAGCCGGTCAAATCTTATATGCCAGAAGACAGCACAACTTTACACATCACAGGGAGCTTTTATGTACTCCACCACAATAAACTCAGAAGAAAATGGACAGTAAACAGAGGGATTAGAAGGTATCTGCAGTATGTATATTACCTCACTTTCTGGAGCTTAAGTGATGTCTGCTAGTTCGTAATGCTGCCACACGGAGCCCCTCAGCCCAGAAGTTATTCTGTGCCTAGCATTAGGTATGTTAGGTATCAAAAGAAAGCTATGACAGTCTCAAACTTGCCCACACTAAAGCATTAAGTAAACAGTTGTACACACAAAGACTGAATTGAGTAAACACATTTAAACTCAAATATAACAAAATATACATTATTTAATATACACCTCTAAATTTTACAAAAGACGTGTAAATAGACACCTCATGTAAACATCACACCTAACATTAACCTTTACATTTTAGCAGATTCTGTTTCACTAACAAAGTGCCTGATATAGATTTACAAGGCGGAGGATTTTACTGAACTCAAATACTGATGGACATTTTTTTGGCAATGGGAGAAGAAATACACCAAAATACATCTGTTAGACAGAGCCAAATTTGAGGCGAAGAGTAGACATTGTACCAATGACAGCCTCCTTCCCACTGACATATATTCATGTTCCTCATCAAATTTGCTTATCACAGCCTGTGAACAAATGCTGTTTCAATTACACAATAAATATGAGTGGCACTGCTTAGTTCTCTTAATCTGATATTTCATGTAATCTGGACAACTCATTTTTCCATTCACTCATACAGACAGCACAGTGGTTAGCACTGCTGCCTCACAGTGCCAGAGACCCGGGTTCAATTCCCGCCTCAGGCGACTCTCTGTGTGGAGTTCAGGTGCTCCGGTTTCCTCACACAATCCAAAAATGTGCAGGTTAGGTGAATTGGCCATGTTAAATTGCTTGCAGTGTTAGGTGAAAGGGTAAATGTAGGGGAATGGGTCTGGGTGGGTTGCGCTTCAGCGGGCCAGTGTGGATTTGTTGGGCCGATGGGCCTGTTTCCACACTGTAAATAATCTAATCTAATCATGTTAGTAAGAAGTAGACATGTGTGACATGATGTTTATCAAGCAATATCAATATTTTTTGCTAAAATGAATGAATGGAAGAAGATATACCTCTGTGTTCAAACTCTTTTATATATCAAAATCAAACTGCTCCATAGGTAAACCAAAGAAGTGAGAAGTGACAAGAGGTTTTAAAGTTGCAACATCATACTTTGTAATTACTCCATCAGCTAAAGAAACACACAATGCTACACTAAATAAGTTTTTGCTTGCTATTGTCTCCAAGATTATTTTCAACTATTCCCAAATCACAAAAGAGACAATGTTACTCTATTTGTAATCTTGCCTCCCTATCTTCTACTAGTCTCACTGCCCAGGAATCACCATCAGCATCATTTTGAAGAACTGGGAGTGAGTTTTTATTTTATTAAGTCAGGACAGATTTATCTGAATATGTGCTTCAGATGCCACAAATATCTGCAACTATGAAAGAAACCTGCAAACTAAACAGTCCTGTCTTCCTGAATTAATTGAATGTGGTCAGAAAGAAGTCAACTGTCTAGACCATCTTGTCATTTTGACTAAGAGAAATGCAGACTTATGAAGGAGGATGAAATGGTAATGTAGAGGGGGAGAAAATTGAAACAAGCATAAATTTACCATTAAATTTAACTATACATAACTTAAGTCCTGATTCTCTATCTCTTAATCAGACAAGTAGTAGACATTCGCCTTTTGAATCAAATGGGAAACACACTTGCCTGAATACAATTTTCCCTTAATTCTTTTAAAATGATGCAGGCATGTTTATGTACACTGACTTGACCCAGCTCAGTGCTATATGGTAATAGTGGAATGGGCTCAAAGCTAGTCATCAGCAAGCTGTCACTTCAGTCTCAACATTATAACTGTTGGGTCAGGAGTTAATTTCAAATAAGACACAGAACCTTCACAAGTGAACCGGGGAGACCTTTCTGTCGTATACTAATCTTTATGCCGCATCTAATGTAATGAAAAACAGATGATATTTTATTAAGCACATCATATGCAACGTTTTCAAACACTTGGAAATAATTCTGCTTAAGAGAAAGCATAACCAACACATTATGTTAACAGAATTAATTTATGTTTCATGTTTAAGAACATAAATTACTAAAACTACAAGTTGGATGAATGATTTCCATTTCTTTCAGTAGATTAAAGATTTGATACTCAATTAGTCATTTAGGTTCCTAGACTTTGAAGGACTATTTGTAAAGTGCATCTTAAGAAATTTTAATGAAAACAAAACCGTTGCTCTCTCTCCCATGAAACAAAGCCAAACCTTTAGCTTTGAAAATCTGTTTAACTTAACAGAAATGGAGGACAATACAAACTCTTTTGAAAGTATTCTTCACAAGAGATGATGGTGCAAAAGAGACTATTGTGTTTCTACGGGTTGCCAGGCAGTTCAGTACATTCTCTAGAATTTCACATTCCAATTGAAAACTAAATGCAGTCGTGGCCTTAGAAGTGTTCTTCAACAACTAAATTCCACGGCAATGATCTAAATCCAGTGTTACAATAAGTCTATTGGTGTTCATTTGATTACAAAGTCCTTTCACTGAATTCAACATTGATGTCTCTCGAACAATTTAAAATGACTTTCATTTTGAAACATCAGAAAAAAACAAACAAAACTATTATTTCATTTTAACTCATGTATAACCAGATTTTATAAAATGAAGCTAATATATTTATCTCCATATTTTGCTTAGAAAAATGCATTTTTACCTTATAACTACTCAGATATTCTTAATCTAAATCTTATGCAGAAAATAGAATCTAACATCAAAAGATGTCATATATTTATATAAATTATATTGTCAAATAATTTCAATATTAACATATTTAATTACACAATTTGCAAAGCAATGTTTCAAACGTATTTTCTCTATATATCAAATTTACTGCAACACATTCTTCTCACCCAAACAATTGTGTCCATCATGTGCCAACATGAATCCGTCATAGCAAGTGCAACGATAGTTTCCAGGAATGTTAATGCATTCATGTACGCAGCCTCCATTGTATTCATTATCACATTCATCAATGTCTAAGGTATAGAACACAAAGCAGAATGATGGATGGTTTCTGTTAAAAAAAAGACACCAGTACAAGCAAAAATTGCAAATCTTTACAAAAGTAGTTTAAGCTATATTAATCTCAATTAGAAACCCACAGATCCACTTTTTCTGTTTTCCCAATATTCTCACTTAATACTGAATTAGGCGCTAAATGGAGATAAATGCAATTTGGGCATGTGATGCTTTTTAACATTTTTCTCTGCTTAACTAGTCATCTCAGAAGCATATTTTATGTAAGAGAAGGTGATCTAATCTGCTCATCAAATTGCTCTTTTCCAACATGTAGGATTATATGCATCGAACAAGAATAACACATCCTGTTGATGCCAGAAAACCAACCACTTGCTCTTTAAAACCGAAAGGCTAACATTGTACTTATCTATTTCATGAGTATCCAATCTAGCAACAGCTTAAAACACAATAATGAATAGTTTATGGAGAATCAATTCAAATTTCAATCACAAATCATTTGGCAAATTTATTTCATGTTGTTTAATCACAAAATGCGTTTAATTTATTTGTCATTGAATAAATATTTCATGAAAAATTGAAAAATTAATACATTATTTATGACATACATTTGCCCATAAGCTAATTAGAACTAATTCACCATAAGCTCGTTGTACAAAATATAAGGCCATTTGTACTTTCAATATTTTACTGAATGACTGTTAAGCATTTTTTGGAGCAAATATCCTTGAAGTGAACAACAGACTGTCGCATCACCTGAACCTGAAAACAAAATTGTTCTAGGACTGTCACTCTAACTAAAGTTTGTAAATGTAAGGTTTGAGCCTAAATGTTACTGTCAGCTATAGCGACCAAAATATTGTTCCTCAGATGCTCACCAGTTTAATGTAATTTATCAGAAGAGCTGTTGCATACTGCCAGCTGTTGGCCAAGTGCAGTAGGAAGGAGAGGTGCATGAGGGTTATCCAGCAGCAGGTTAGAAATTCTAGTGAGGTCAGAGGAATATTCATCTTTAAGTTGCAGTAGCCTAAAATATAATATTCACTTTTGGGAGATGATGCGCTATAGATGTCCAATGTACAGAGAGATGGAAACATATTAGGTCCATTCACAAAAATCTTTTCAAAAACAGAGGCTCCTCTTGATTAGATTACTTACATTGTGGAAACAGGCCCTTCGGCCCAACAAGCCCACACCGACCCTCCGAAGAGCAACCCACCCAGACCCATTCCCCTACATGTACCCCTTCAACTAACACTACAGGCAATTTAGCATGGCCAGTTCACCTAACCTGCATATTTTTGGACTGTGGGAGGAAACTGGAGCACTGGAGGAAACCCATGCAGACATAGGAAGGATGTGCACACTCCACACAGACAGTTGCCTGAGGCAGGAATTGAACCCAGGTCTCTGGCGCTGTGAGGCAGCAGTGCTAACCACTGTGCCACCGTACCGGCCACTTTTGAATAACCTCAACTATCCTTGGAAGTCTCTGGAACAAATTTCAGTCATGATCTTATTGTATGGCGGAGTGGCCTAATCTTGTTTCTTATGCATATGTTTGCCTATCTCATGAAGGTTGATCAGGGAGGCCACTCAGAAATACTGAGAATAATGCACCTTTGTACACTTATCTCATTTCATCATGAACAATCAACAGGCACTGCATCCAATGTATATCTTTAAACCAACCCATCACTTGCTTTAAGTAGGCATACCATGCATCCATGTACAAGCCTGTGAAAAACTGAAGTAGATGCGCAAATGAAAGTCAAGGTCCCCACCAGAATTTCCTCTTCCAGTCACTTGTTTTTCTTCCCAAAGCTGGCAACAGTTGTCTAACAGTTCAAAAGATCCCCTCTCCATTTCTTTCAATAAAACTATAAGCAGTGTCAAAAATTAAGATTTCTCAATAGATCTTCCAATTTTGCTTTGTCTCTTTATCGTAGTTAAATGTCAATAATGAATTGTATTGATTTTCAATATGTATTCTAATTTTCTCTCACAATTAATTTGTATTTCATGAAGATGCTGGTCCTTGTACTTTTCCGTTCCCGTAAATATCACATCTCAAAAATAATCGGTTACTTCATTATTAACAACCCTTTCCGTTTTCTTAAAAGGGAGTAAACTAGCAACAGGACACAAATTCCCCTCCAGGATTCTCAGTATCGAGTTTGTTCAACAAACTTTGAAAAAACTCTCCTGAATAACATTAATGATAAACAGTTATAGAAAGGCAAAAGGCAGCACAATATTAGCTGAGCTGAGATAAAGGGTAATATTTAGAGGATCAAAAGAAAGATCTTTAATAGAACAGATGTTTAGTATGTGACATTTCATATTGATTCACAGTTGTATTGACCATTACATCAATTACCATTTACCCCACGTTAAAAAGTTATATTTTATTTGGGAATCAAAATTCCAATATTTTACTAATTAATCTCCAGTGGCATTGCCCATTGAGTTGGCTGTAGAAGGAGTCAAACTAAGGTAGGAAATATTGGCAATGTACAAGTTCCACTTAGCCAACAATGGCCAGAAATGTTAAGTCCAAGTCATACCTGTATATAAGTAACCCAAGAGAAACTAATTGTGCAAACAGACTCCAGCAGTGGGATTGAAGGTCAGAGTTAGGACACATGTAGACCTTTGGAAACAAATTGGAGGAAAATCTACTAGCTCTGGATAGTTTAGAATTCAAGCTCAAGTCCTCAGAGAGATTAACTTGTCCGTGTAGAAGATGCTACATATATTTTTTGTGAAGAATTATAGTTGCATACTGAACACAGTTAATCAGAACACAATATAGAGGCCAAATTCATTTTGAAAAAATCTTCATTTTTTTGATCAGTCAGTTTTCTGATGGATATCTTGGCAGCTGACTGATATCTGCTATTTGATAAGAAAATGTTTCCAATGAACGTTCTTCACTTAACAGACTAACTTGTCTATCAACTTGATCTTTGTACTCCACAGACACCTTTAAATTGTGGTAGCCTAAAATATAACAGCCATTTGGGATATGATGCCCAAATATGATGTTCAACATACAGAGATATGGAAACATGTTAGGTCGATAAAATCTCACTGTTCTCATGAAAATAAAACCAAGGACCACCTGAGTTTTCCAATCTACTGGAGGCCTGCTGGAATATTTTAGCTAAAATCTCCACCATCTTTGCAGCTTGAATGCAGGCTATCAAGTCCTGGTGACTGTTCTGCCTTTAACCTGTTCCCAGGTAAGGTCCACTATGTACTACAGTAAGGAGCAATCTGTAATGTACTCTAGAAATTAGTCTCCCATGTCACTCTTGTCCAGGAGAGTTGTCCAGTCAGCATGCAGATTAAAATCACCCGAACCTTTGTAGTGACCTTTTTACATGCTCTTTTATATACTTTAGTTTACTTTCCTAATACTTTGTCAGATAGAGGGGCAATTCTTCAGGGGACTATAGACAACATTTACCCGTGACTTCATTCCTATGCAATTCCTTATGTCGACCCAAACTGGTTCCACATCATGGTCATCACTGCATTGATACCTTTCTTTATTTAAGAAAAACTACCCCACCACATTTCCATTTTTACTTATTCTTCTGGAGTGTTGAAAATCCTTCATCAGTCTTAGTCACTCTGTAACCATGTCTCCATAGCTATCAAGTCACATTGATTTCTTTTCCTCAATTTGTGTCATCAACTTATCTATCTTGTTAGATGTGCTGCATGCATTCAAATAAAGAGCTTTAAGCTTTGACTTTTTACCATTAATGCTGCCCCTGGTTCTAACTGCTGTTGCATTCTTCTGCACACATTTTCTCTCCCTTCCAATCACATTTTGATCATCATTCATCTCTTCACTACGCTGTGCCTCTACTCTCTTGTTTGTTTGAACTCTGCCTCTCCCCCCATTAGTTTAAAGCCCTATTAGCAATCCAAGCTATACAATTTGCCAGGATACTGGTCCCAGCATGGTTGAAATGAAGCCTATCACAAAGGAATAGCTCTCCATTTCTCCAGCACAAGCACCAATGTCCTGTGCATTGGAACCCATTTGTCTCAAAACAATTTTTGAGCCACACATTTTCCTCTCTAATATTATTTACCTTATACCAATGTGCATATGGCTCAGCTAGTAACCTGGACTTTATTATCTTTTTTAGTTCTGCTTTGGGACTCTAGGTCTTTGCTGCAGAAAACAGTATCTATACCCCTAACTGTTTGCTTCCCTATCACTACTATATTTCTATTTTCTCCACCCACTTGAATGGTGCTCTTGACAACGGTAAAGTGGTCAGTTCACTCATCCTCCCTACAGTACTCTCATCCGCACAGCGAGCAAAAACCTTGTACCTATTTGATAAAGCTGAGGCTACCCCAAAGCTAAATTCTGGATCTTCCTACCCACCCAACTCACAGTCACATCCTCTAGTCCTGGATTATGGACCAAATTGGATGTAACTGCCTCCTGAAACAGTGTCTGGAGAACTCTCCCACTCCCTGATGTGTTGTACCTCGGATTGTAGTTCATCAACTGTGACTTGACATTCCTCAAGTAACCAATTCTGGTCCGCATTGGTGTCCACCAGCTCCCACACTCTATAGTTGCAACACATCATAGCCAACATCAGCTTGATCCATTAGCTAGGAAGGGTGAAGTACTTTTACTTCAATTTTCATTCCACATTCTCTTCTGACCTCTTTTCTTCAGACCATGTTGACCCATATTGGGGTACCAACATCCCATTTTCTGCCAATCCATCTGAGCAATTCTTCCTGTCAGGTGGCTATTTGTTCACAGGGTAAGATAATCATAAGGAGCATATTCATTTGAGACCTTCATAGGCACTCTTTCAGAAGTTACCAAGCCATACTGAGGATACAGTGTATCCTTATTTTGACATATAGCTAAATAAATGAAAACACATTTCAGGGATTTTAACAGAGGACCCTTATTCTGTTAGCCAGCATACAGATTACAACTGGTGGTCACATGAATTCATCTCTCTTTATGTAAAGTGAACTTAACAGACAGATGTTTTGATAAATTAAGTGAAAGGAGGCTGTGTGAAGATGTGTCATAGATCTGTCAGGCCAAATTGTTCTGCTTCAGTGCTGTAGTGCTCATGAGAGAGAAATGAAAACAGTATTGCCCTTCTCTACCCTGAGAACCCTAGGTGAGATTAGATTAGATTACTTAGTGTTGAAACAGGCCCTTCAGCCCAACAAATCCACACCAACCCTCCAAAGAGCAACCCACCCAGACCCATTCCCCTACATTTACCCCTTCACTTAACACTACGGGCAATTTAGCATGGCCAATTCACCTAACCTGCACATTTTTGGACTGTTGGAGGAAACCAGAGCACCCGGAGGAAACCCACGCAGACACGGGGAGAACGTGCAAACTCCACACAGACAATTGACTGAGGAGGGAATTGAACCTGGGTCTCTGGAGCTGTGAGGCAACAGTGCTAACTGCTGTGCCAACATGGCGCCCATGTTTTATCAATACTTCCAAAGCAACTAAGACTAGATCAGATTGTAACGAGAATCTTTGATTTACTTGGCATCAGTTGTACACCGCATGGTGCATTTATCACCCAAATTTTCTGAAAGGTATTAAAAGCCAAACATGACTTCAAAAATGTGCTCCACAATCCCATTTCCAATGTTTCTTGTAGCAATCATGCTGTTTCAACTTTAAATAGCATCTTTCCTAACTAATCCATTGAGCTGTTGCAAACTAACATTAAGTTGATACATATTTATGTCAGGGTCTAGCTTTGCAATATTTCAAAGCACTTAAATATAAAACAGCTGCGTTTATGGAATTCTCTAAATTCCTTTGGTACACCCTAAATGTATGTTTTTTTCTTACCCACAGTAGAATTTTACAGTTATTTTGCAGAATTATTTCAATGCAAAATTGTCTTTAATTTGCTGTATTTCAACCCAAATGATTATGAAGATTTGAGCACACAAGTATCATAAATCCTAAGCAAGTCAAATTGTAATCTTTCAGACAAAACTATGTACAATTTGATATCATAAAAATATCTTATGAAATCAACAGAAAACAAAACTCCCCCCTGGGAACACACTGTACAGTGCAGTAACTACAGTAACTGTACAGCTATATGAACCAGAAAGAGCCCAAATTGTGTTGATTAAGTTGCCGTCTATGGAAATAGTTTCATTGCTACTACTGGCTTCACTGCGTCTGGATTTGAGGGAAATCAGTTACTGCTTTTGATTACTATTCAGGGATCCCCACTGGGTAAACACATATACACAGAGTAAGGACAGGATCAGATCTGTCTGTGATGCCACAATCCCTTGTAGTCAAAGAACGAATAACAAAACTCATTGTCTAGATTCACACATCAAGTAGCCAATTAAGTGAGGAGTAAAGGGTGAACCTAATGCCCTGAAACTCAACCATCATTGGAATCAGTCACTTTCCCTCGGTCATTTTGGAGGATATAACATAAACTCTCCAAAATCTCATATCAGTTATGAATTTAAAACAGCAAAAACAAGCTTATATTTTAAAAATGGTCAGACATCTAGAGCGTTTCAAATGCTCAGACTTTCGTTTTGGTTGCAGCTAACTTAGAACAGAATCTTGCATAGTTAAACATGTTATTTTTTAGTATTAAAACTGAATGCTGGTTTCCAGCATTCCAGTCACAGAGATTTTGAAACAGGATATGCACTATGTAGACATTGGTTTTTATTAAACATGCACACAGTCAACATACAAAACTAAATCATTTAAAGCTTAGAAATGTTCACGTCTTTTTCCTGTAAAGCCAAATAAATATACTATTTTAAAGAAACTTATTTTGCAGAAATCTTGCCTGATTAAGGAAATATATTTTCCCAATTTTGCTTCAGTTATGAAATGCTGGTAAAAGCAGGTTATGATCACCTTCACATTTCTTTCCATCACCTTTATAACCAAATTTGCATGTGCATTTATACAACATTTGTGTATTCTGACAGATTGCATCGATGTGACAGTCATCAGTTCCTTCTGTACATTCATCGATATCTGTAAAACAAACAGGAGGTACAAAATAACAAAATAGATGAGATGAGTTCCAGGAAAATAGTACATGCATTTCAGTTCCACATTTTGATTCAACACTGAAATATCTTTGGTTTGCACTCAAAAGGTGAAGAAAACATTTGTGAGTAGTTTATAATTAGCCATGGAAGTATAAAACAAGGTTAACAGAGCTGGAATCACAATCTTCAACAACAACATAACAAAATGACCTTCTGAACAATACACATAACTGTACCACAAGAAAGTAATCCATTTAAAAATGTCAGTCATTAAAATCAAATTATATTTTCAATTGGATAAACAAATTCACCAAAAATCTACACAGTTTCAAAATAAAGTACAAAGGTGAAATAAAATAAAGCCTACAATAACCAGGAAAAGACCAAACAGAAGAGAGACTGTGTAGAAGCCTGCTCCTCGGATGCTGCCTGAACTGCTGTGCTTTTCCAGCACCACTCAAATCCAGAATCTGATTTCCCGCATCTGCAGTCATTGTTTTTACCTACTCTGTAGAAGCACTGTAAAACTACTTCAAGCCAAGAAGCATTTTGTGAAATTTGCAAAATGTCAGGATGTCAAAAGAAACAATGTAAACCAATAACTCATTAATTTAATTGCTATTGTGTTTTAATGTATCTATTAGAATTTACCAATGACCTGACATGCATGTAACTAACATGCTGCCATTGCAGATGTAAATTCCAGAAGGACATCATCAACCCTTCTACTTATTACATACATCCCATGTAAGGATCTGAAAATTTCACGCACACAAGTTTTCAATTGTCTTTCTCTTTAGAAGTTCTTCTTTAAACAAACATACAGCTTGACAAAACAGCTCAACAAATAGATCCTTAAAGTTGCTTAGCCTTACAAATCTACTTATTAAGGATTGCACTTACATGTATAAATAAGACCACAAATAAAATGAGTAACAAAAGTATAAAAGAAAGATTCTAACTCGCTCTAATATATGAGTAAGAACTGTCTTCATCCACAGAAAAGACTAAACTAAATGCAGTTCTTTCCGTGTTAAGGAGGAGTGATGTGAAACAGAAATTTCGCACTAGTGATTACAAACTTACCTAGAATTCCAGCACTTGCAGAGGTTTCACGACTGTTTAACAAGAGGAAAAACAAACAGAAGTGCCATGCAAAACAAATATCCCCCATGATGATACGATCCGATCTTCAGTGTGTCTTTGCAAAGACACGTTTGAACTGTGAAATAGGGTTGTCCTGACTGGCTGATGGATTCAGCAGGATTGTTTGTTATGCCTGCCCTTTAGCCTGTGACGTCATTAGGGTAACGGATTGATCCACGGAACTGGTCTGACTAACTTCAGCACTAATTAGAATACCTCATTTTACTACCTGCCAGTAGACCTGTCAACACCATACTGATAGCGTCTTCTCGATAGCTAGTCTGCAGATTTCTATTTCTGTTGCCGTTCATCTGAGTTGACTTTTACAAGCAAGCAAACCCCACATTCTATGATTTATTGCTTTAATCTCTTTATGAAATAATCCTCATCTTTGCAGTTTCCATTTTAATTGTTGCCTTCTTTCTAGTCTCTCACATCAGCAACATTACGATTTGTGCTCAATTTTTATATTTGGGTTAATTTCTTTTGTTTAATTTTCATATCATTTTTCCTCTTCTTTCCCCTGTCTCTCTTTACTGCGTTTACCTCAAGTTTTATGTACTGCAGCAATTCCATTAGTGTCTCTGTGACCAAATTGCTCAATTCTGCTACAATTTGGGAATCCTGTTCCAAAAACCACAGCAGGTGTTTCAAATATAAAGTCCAAACATTATGGGTCTCGAAAGTTGGATGCAATGCCTCATAACTAACCATGAATCAAAAAATTTTGCAATTTGAAGTTAAACAACATTGGCTTCAAAGACACAACACTCATATTTGCCTATTGCAACATTAACATAACATTTCCTACCCACTTAAAAATCTCAATTACAAATATGCAAAGTTCAACACAATTCCTTACCATTGAACACCATCTGCAAAAGATCACAATTGCTGAAATGACTATAACACAAAGTTTTGCAGTGAAACATCATCTGGAAGGTAGCTATCATCAAAAATAATAATAGAAGCTGAAAATCACACATTATCAATGCAAAAGCTGGCCAGCAATCTGTAGCAGTAAAGAAATACCCAATGAATTGCAAATCATATAATTTATTAGTCACCCATTTCATCATGAGATATAAAAATTCTGTTTTCCATTTAACCGCAAATGATTTTATGAGACTAATGCATATTTATATCAATTACTCATTAAAGTCTCCACTGAAAATCAAGTGTTGGAATTAATAGCTCAAAATACCTTTTAATAAAGGTGATCATTTTGATCATATCAATGTGATTATGCCAATCTCCATCTACAAACCAGAAAGTGGATTATTCGGAATGCTGAATTTCATTCATTCAAATTGCAAAATGTTTTATATTTTAAAATATCACAATTTTAATTTATAAATAGAAAGACAAAGCTTTTCACTGTGCCTTGGTACATGTGATAATAAATTCAATTCAATTCAAAACTCTTTCTCTGTTAGCACAATCATTCTCTCCATTTATTTATTTTCTGTACACTGAATTCATAAATTTTATAATATATTTCTTCTCAGCCCTTCATCTGTTTCTTTCAATTCTTCAGTGTTATTAATTGATGAGATATATTGTTCATCCTGTTATCACCAAGATCTCTGATTCTGTATTGTCCTCAAAAAAGGTAAAGTCACCATGGTCCTTCAAGACCATAGGGCTCATCACTCATTCAGGAGAGACAACAGGTGGTTTCGCCTCAGGGGAGATGTTCAGAAAGAGTCCTTCATGGTAATTTCAACAGATGCGAGAATTGACCCACACTATTGATATTACTCTGCCTCACAGCCCAGCAATTGAGCTAACCGATCGCCAAAGTACATTTTAGAAGCATAGAAAACAGAAACAGGTCATTCAACTCTTCGAGTCTGCTACATCATTTAATGTGATCATGGCTGATTATCACTCAGTACCCTATTCCTCTTTTGATCCTTTTAGCTTTAAGAACTATATCCATCTCTTTTTTGAAAACATTCAACGTTTTGGCCTCAACTCCTTTCTGGGTCAGAAAATTCCACAGGTTCACAACTCTCTGGTTAAACATGATGTAGAGGTGCCGGTGTTGAACTGGGGTGGACAAAAGGTAAAAATCACACAACACCAGGTTATAGTCCAACAGGTTTATTTGGAGGCACTATCGTTCAGAGCGCTCTCCTTCATCATGTAGTTGCCTGATGAAGGAGCAGTGCCCCAAAAGCTAGTACATCCAAATAAACCTGTTGTGTGATTTTTATCTCTGGTTAAAGAAATTTCTCCTCATCTCTGTCCTAAATGACCTACCCTATACCTTTAGACTACTACCCTTGATTCTGGAATCCCTGGTCATCAGAAACATCTTTCCTGCATTTACTGAGTCCTATTAGAATTTTACAGATCTTTCTGAAATCACTCCCCATTCGTCTAAATTCCAGTGAATAGAGCCCTAACTACAATCTCTCTTCTACGTTAGTCCTGCCATCTCAGCATTCACTATCAGTTTCCAGTAAGATATTTTAAAACAGAAACACGCACAAATAATGGAGATATGTGCAAAATATCCTATCTCAGTAAAATCTGACCCACTAACTATAGCACGCACAGATTGAAACAAGTTTTCTCACCGTAAAATAAATCATTTCCGCTTATAATAAAATCGTTGATGCTGACTGTAATTAAGTCAAAATTGATGCCATTAACATAGTATTATATATTTCATTAGCTTATCATGATACTTCACACTTAGGAGTTTTTAAAAGGATTTTTTTAAACTTGTAAATAATTATTTCACATTAAATGTTGATCCATTCCACCTAACTATCCTTGACCACCAAATCCAGGTTCAGTTTATGGCTGTTTATAGTTGAGTTAATTAATATTCACATATCCATCATAAGTAGATAAATCCACAGAGGAAACAAAAACCATAGAGGCACAACTCCAATAAAGAGATTTATTCCTTTTGTCTTCCTATAAAAATAAGTCACAAATGACTGCCTTCAATCCATTTATTCCCTTTGGAAGTTTGCCATCATTTTTGGGGGAATTCAAATTGGTTCTGATCCTCTCAATATCACAAACATTAGTTTTACACTTCACCTTGTCTTAGGTGAAAGAATACATCATGCGAGTATTATCTGCTTAGAATATTTCGAAGTGTTGTGAAACCATCTGCTGAAGAAGCCATATGAAACCTTTTTTTGCCATATCTGATCAGGAAGGCTGACACTTGGTGCCAAACATCTTCCATTCCCCAGCACTATTTCTGCTTACCTGATGAGAACAAGGCTCTTCATGGGGTGAAAGGGAGAGCTATGGATTCTGGTCTCTTAAGTAACTAAGAAGTCTTCTAACATACACACATCTATTCTCCCACGATGTAAACTGTTTTTCGTAAAGTTTCAGAAGACAGATGTTATAAAGCAGAACCCAAGTTCAAACTAACACAAAAGTGAAATGTTTTGTTTTTTTTAAAATTGATTATTCAACGTCATGAGGCAGAAGGAGATTAGAGGAATTTTTTTTCCCAAAAAAGGATATTTCACTACAAAACTAGATGTTAGTAACTGAGCCTTACTGTGAGGCTAACTGTTCAGATATGGCCTTGTTCTATTAAAGAAAAGATTGAAGAAAATTAACATGGAAACTAGATTTTTTTAAAAAATAAAAGTCCGACAATGCCCAAAATGTTAAAATTTGCTCATTGTCATTAAAATTTGCAAATAAAAACTCCATCAACGAAACTGCATTTGCTCTGAAAACACAGATGTTCCCTTGAATATAAATAATTGCAAAATACTTCATATAGATTTACCATGGTTTTGTGTTCAAGAAGTGGTGAGTTCATTATTCCTAAGAACACAGTTATCTATGTGTTGTAGTGAAAGTATCATATCCTAAGATGGCACTTAAAATCATCTGGGGACATTATGCACAGCTGGTGATTGTTAAGTGTCTAGCATTTACTCCAGCAGTTTGTTTTTAATTCCCACGAGTGAATTATAATTTGTCCAGTTTTTAAAATAAGATTCATTCGCACAGATGAAAAAGATTAAATATTGAACTGGGAATGTGGATCATTATTTTTATTTTAAGACAATGAAAAACTGAATTCACTGATTAAATAAATAGTGATGTGTTACTCCCTACACAGTATTCTCACTGTCAAGTACTATTACAATATGTGAAACCCAAGTTTGATATTATGTTTATGCTAAGTGAAATGAACTCAGATGGAACCACTATGTCTCAACTGTCCAGGAGTACTATTAATTTGGAGGCATTCTTTTAGATAAGTCACCACTGCTGGAAAATGCGTGGACATCTGGACATCTAGTGAAGGCAAGGTCATGCTTGACTAATTCCACCATCACCATACTTACCCATCCCCCACTGTAGAATAACCTGTCAACACTCATTGTTTCGACTCACTGACTTAAAGTGGTCACTTGGTTGAGCGAGCAGAGAATGAATCCCTGACAGTGAAGTGAAAACTACAGGGATTGTAAAAATAAAATGATTAACAACTTAAGTGCAGAAAGTGATGGCAAGAAAATATTTTAAAATTAGCAAATTGGTGTCAGAAAGGAATAAGAATATATGGATTTCTTGTAGTCAAAAATATTTAACAATGATTAAAAAGTGGACAGATGGGTTGCAAAATACATTTCAGACAATAACAAACTATCTCTATCTTGTATAATGTAGATCCCATAACAAGCTCACATTAAGCTTTCCAAAGCATTGCTTTAAGAAAAAAGTTGCTGCATTCAGGAAGAGATATTGTGGGGGATGCAGGAAGAGTAGGAGATAGTGAGGGCTGCAGGAGCTAGAGGGTCAGAGTCAATAAAGTGTGGCATTGGAAAAAGCACAGCAGGTCAAGCAGCAACCGAGGAGCAGGAGAAGCAATATTTCAAGCAATGTACTCATCAGAAAGAGTAGGAAATGTGGGCCCAAACTTGAAACTGTTGAGCTACCAACGCTGACACTGCATATAAAATTTAAATTTCTAACGATGGTGGGTGGCGAAGATCTTGCTGTGTATATATTCCCTAATGTAGGCAGCTGGCTACCCTGGCCCACAGCCTCAATGACCCTGAGATTTCTTTCCAGGCCATACTGCTTAGGACGCGATTATGAAAGATGCTAGAAACCACGGAGAGATAATTAGTATATACTTTCCATGCTGCCACTTTCAATTCACAGTTGAAGGATGATACTTGACACACTTTCACCAGTAGCCCATGAAGAACCTTGGAACTTACCTGGACAGAAACAACTGATTAGCCAACAGAAGCAAACAATCAGCCACATGAACTAAATTTCACATTCCATCATATTCCAGCCGTCCCCTCCAAACTGTAATGTCCACTTACAATCAATTTTACTGATGCTTCAACTGGTGAGTGTTAAAGCCAGTACTCTTCAGAGAAGAGAATATTTTTCTTCCTTTTTCATTCATGCAATGGCACCACTGGAAAGGACAGCATTTATTGCCAATCTATAATTGTTCTTGACATGTTTGTGGTGGGCTGCCTTTTTGAACCACTGAAGCCCATGCAGTTTAGATACACCAAAGCACTGTTGGGAGCTCCAGGGTCTTGATCCAGAAGTAACAGAAATACTGTTCCAGGTGAGAATGAGGTGAGACTCCAAAAAGAATCCTTTTGGAGTCTCACCCCATCCAAGATGATCAGAGGATTAGATAGAGTGGACAGTAAGAATCTTTTTCCTCGAATGGTGAAGGCTAGCATGAGGGGACATAGCTTTAAACTGAGGGGTGATAGATATAGGACAGATGTCAGAGGTAGACTCTTTACTCAGAGAGTACTAAGGACATGGAATGGCCTGCCTGCACGAGTAGTAGACTTGCCAACTTTAAGGGCATTTGAATTGTTATTGGATAAACATATGGATGATAATAAAACAGTATAGGTTAGATGGGCTTCAGATTGGTTTCACAGGTCGGCATATCATTGAGGGCTGATTGGCCAGTACTGCATTGTATTGTCTATGTCTACGTAGAATAGGGAGGGGGTCATGTTCCCATGTATCCTCTGTTCTTGCTCTTGTGGTAGAAGTTCTATGTTTAGGAGGCAATGTTGAAGAAGGTTTTGAGAGTTGATGCAATGTTCCTGGTACATGCTACACACTCCATCACTGTGCATTGGTAATAGCAGAATGCATGTTTAAGCTGGCAGATGGGATATCGATCAAGTTGTCCTGGATGGTGTTGTACTCAAGTATTGTAATTGTCCAGGTAGGTGTAGAATATTCATCACACTCCTGACCTATAACTTACAAATGTTGGATAGGTTTTGAGAAGTCAGAAGATAAATTACTCACCTCAAAGTTCCCAATCTTTGACCTGATCTTCAGAGTTTATGGTTTGCTCAGTTAAGTTTCTGCTCAGTGGTAATTCCCAGAATGGCAATGAAGCAATGATAATGACAGTGACTGTCAAAGGGCAAAGATTGGGTTCTCTATTGTTGCAGATGGTCATGGCTATTACTTGTCAGTTATCAGCCCACGTCGGAGTGTTGTCAGAGGCTTGTTGCATTTGGGCAGTGACAGCTTCAGTATCTGAGAAAATGTGAATGGTACTGAACATTGGACAGTGTTAGTGAGTAGCACTAACTCTGAATGTCATTGATGAAGCAGCTGAAGATGGGTGGACCTAGGATTCCATTCTGAAAAGGTTGTGCAATAATATATTGTGCTGAGGTGTTTGGACTCCAACAAGCATAAATATCTTCATTTGTGCCAAATATTACTCCAAATAGCAGAAGCTTTATCCTGTGACTTTCACTGATTTGGCTTTGGCCTGAGCTACTTTATATCATACTTTGTCAAGTCTTGCCTTGATGTCAGTAACACTCATTCAAAGCTCACCTGCAGCATACATTGTTCTTTTAGATGATAGTAGTCATGTGTTTGGAAGATGCTATCTAAGACGCCTTTATGCATTTCTGCAATGCATTTCGTACAGACTGTGTATCATTGGTGGAGGAAGTAAATGTTTGTGGTTGAGGTATCAATCAAGTAGATTGCTGTGCCTTCTTGAGCATTGTTGTCACTGCACTCGTCCAGGAAAGTAGGAGTATTCCATCACACGCCTCACAATGCCTTTGGGGAGTCAGAAGGTGAGATATTTGCTATAATTATGGGGATACTACGTTCAGACAGATGGTTACGCTACAGTTTAGCACATGCAGGCAGATTTGGAATTGATAATCATTAGACAGCCCAAGAGAATGAGACAGATAGTGCAAGGGTGCCCTCAAAAATTTGTTTTCCATTCTGGATAATGGTGTGCAGGTTGCTTACTCAGAGAAGTGCAGCAACAGCCAGGCCCTCGGCACCATAGGTAATCCTCCTTTACAAAAAGGGAAGGAAGAGCAGTAATGGTAGGGAATTCATTAGGTAGGGGAGCAGTGTCATGTCTCACTGATGTAACACACTGAATATCAAGTGCCACTATTCCTGCATCCTTCACTAATATTAAAGATTTAATCAAACTACACAAAATTCCCCAACTTACCGGTGCTTTTAAATCTAGGTTGACACAAAGCACTGACAAGGTTTCTGTATTTAGCAAGAATGACTATCACAAGTCAATAGATTCTGGCTTCAGGAAAAGAATTCTGAACTGTCAACATATAACTTCTCTGTACCAGTTAAAATTCTAACTCCCTTATAAATTTCTCACTACACACAAGGGAAAAACTGAGAAGGCAGTTTGGTGGTCCTTGTCCTGGAGATTTGGTGAGACGATCCTTTTAGCTTGTCAGGATTTGCTGCTCCAAACCTTGCTTGCTTGCAGGGGACACAGAACCATTGATTTTCAATGTCTAAAGTCTCTGACATTGGTTAAAAACAGCAATTTACAGCAACTGGCTAGGGGAAATAAACAGGCTCCTTTCAGGCTTTAGTTATTTTCTTGTTTAACTGCAGAAAAAAAAGACACCACTTCCCGAAGGGTCCAAAGGCATCTAGTTATGTTATTCACACAGACAAGTTATTCAACTACCTGAGAGCCAGTCACCTAGTTGTTAGCAGGCTTTTGTCATTGACAATTGGTCACAACTCCACAGATTTATCGGCTAATTGTTGCCAACCGAATCTCATTTTGTACAATTCTCTGAACTCTCTAATTCATCGTAGATTACCTTGGATTACAATGGGATCTTGATCAGATAGGCCTAAGGGCTGAGTAGTGGCAGATGGAGTTTAATTTAGATAAATGTGAAGTGCTGCATTTTGGAAAAGCAAATCTTAGCAGGATTTATACACTTAATGGGAAGGTCCTAGGGAGCATTGCTGAACAAAGAGACCTCAGAGTGAAGGTTCATAGCTCCTCGAAAGTAGAGTCGCAGATAGATTGGAGAGTGAAGAAGGCGTTTGGTATGCTTTCCTTTATTGGTCAGAGTATTGAGTACAGGACTTGGGAGGTCATGATGCAGCTGTACAGGACATTGGTTAGGCCACTGTTGGAATATTGCATGCAATTCTGGTCTCCTTCCTATCAGCAGGATGTTGTGAATCTTGAAAAGGTTCAGAAAAGATTTACAAGGCTGTTGCCAGGGTTGGAGGACTTGTGCTACAAGGAGAGGTTGAATAGGCTGGGGCTGTTTTCCTTGGAGCGTGGGAGGCTGAGGGGTGATCTCACAGAGGTTTATCAAATCATGAGGGGCATGGATAGGGTAAATAGACAAGGTATTTTCCCTGGGGTGGGGGTGTCCAGAACTAGAGGGCATAGGTTTAGGGTGAGAGGGATAAGATATAAAAGGGACCTAAGGGGCAACTTTTTCACGCAGAGGATGGTGCATGTATGGAATGAGCTGCCAGAGAAAGTGGTGGAGGCTAGTACAATTGCATTATTTAAAAGGCATCTGGATGGGTATATGAATAGGAAGAGTTTAGAGGGATATAGGCCAAGTGCTGGCAAATGGGACTAGATTGTGTTGGGATATCTGGTTGGCATGGACGAATTGGCCTGAAGGGTCTGTATCTATGCTGTACATCTCTATGACTATGACTGAGCAATCAACTGCATTTACATCAATGCTTATAATTTGCTTTCAAAGTTCAGCAATGCCTTCCACATTCCTTGATTTTTAAAACAGTCCTTTTCCCATTGTAGCCCACAATCAAAAATTAGGAAAAATGGAATGATAAGGTCTTTATAACACAGAACCATTTCTGTAGCCACAGATGTATCTCCAGGATGGAGTGTTGCCTCCTTATTGCTGAGGTCAAGGAAATCTCAGAGCAGCCATAGGACATCCTTCTGAAGGAAAGTGTTCAGCTAAAGATTTCCTCTACGTTAATACTAACAATACAAGAAAGAAAGGATGTGGCCCTGCAATCAGACCTTATGGTGCTAGGTAGAAAATTAGCAATATTCCCAATCACAGTTATAGAGCTGTACAGCATAGAAACAGACGCTTCAGTCCAACTCATCCACACCGACTAGATATCCTAAATAAATCTAGTCCCATTTGCCAACATTTGGCCCACACCCCTCTAAATCCTTCCTATTCATATACCCATCCAGATGACTTTTAAATGTTGTAATTGTATCAGTCTCCATCACTTCCTCTGGTAGTTCATTCCACACTTGCACCACTGTGTGAAAAGGTTGCCCCTCAGGTCCCTTTTAAATCTTTTCCCCCTCACCTTAAACCTATGCCCTCCAGTTTTTGATTCCCCTACCTTGGGGAAAAGGCCTGGCCATTCACCCCATCCCTGCCTCTCATGATTTTATAAACCTCTATATAGTCACCCCTCAGCCTCCAACGCTCCAGGGAAAACAGCCCCAGCCTATTCAGGCTCTTCCTATAGCTCAAAGCCTCCAGCCCTGGCAACATCCTTGTAAATCTTTTCTGAACCCTTTCAAGTTTCACATAGCATGGAGACCAGAATTGCCTGCAGTATTCTAAAATTGGCCTAATTAATGTCCTGTACAGCTGCAACATGACGTCCAAACTCCTATCCCTGCATAAGTGAGTGCAGAAATAACAGGATAAGGTTGATGAATATGCAGTTATAAAGATGGTGCAATAGGGAGGGCTTTCAAATCTTCGGAGACAGGGTCTGGCTTTGGTGAGATGATACCTGTACAATGTACAATACCTGTACAATCAGGTTTTGCTGCAGTTATGTGAACACTGAAAATAGTAAATAAGATTGGTCAATTATAGGCACAGATTGCCAGATGATGGGACAATGTGCTTTACAAATACAGTTGCATGCTCTCATATTGATTCAATCAGAATGTATCACTCAGCACTGCCCACCAATAACTGTGGGAAGCCGTGTGCAATATCACTGAGATATCGAAGTTATATTTAAGTAAACTAATTTTGTTAATTAAATAATTTAAAATGTTACCCTTGACAGAAATATTCAAACATGCCATTTCTCCCTTCTTTGGGTTTAGCATTTTACTTAATGTCTAATTTTTAAAAACAAATCTAATTATCTAAATTTATTTTCAATTTGCAACTCTTTTTGTTTACTACCAACACGCTAATATTCTCTTGCTAACTATAAGAATTTAAACATTTTTCCACTAGTGCTTAATCATATTATCGTGCAGTGTTTTGAACATGAAGCTGACTACTTGCTTACAATGGTTTCAATTTTTACTCTTGTTCCACATTCTATAACAAGAGTCGACCCACTAATCCTTCAGTCATGCTGCCTCAGGATCACTGTAGAACAGAAACCCACTCACCCCCTCCACTGCTGCTCCGGGTACCTGGCCCATCAGGAGGATGGAACCAGCAACCACACCCTTCACCCCTAACCATATTATGCGTTAATGAGAGCGACGTTGAGCTGAATTAGTTTCAGAGACTTACAGGAAAATAAACTCTTGCTGATTTCCTGAGCCCAACTCAGGGTTTATTTTGAAGTATGATTGAATGTTATTATATTAACATATTTGGTGGAATGGAAATAAATGCTCGCTGATTATCTTTTACGATTTGATCAGTTGAAGATTCTTAAGTCGGGGTCAGTTCCATAGCTCGTCTGTCTTTTTTGTCATCCGATTAGTTGCTGTTCAGAAGTGCGAACTATTCAACAGCACTGGACATCACTGTGAATCTGTGACATAATTGACAATCATACTGGACTTGGAAATAATCTGAGGAAAGTGAATAGAACTTCACCAATTTACATCTTTAAATGCAGCAGCATTAAACTAGCCGGTCGCACCCGTACCTTACACACTAAGATCAATCTGCAATATTCGGTACATTACTAGTAAATATAATTCAGCGATTTACAGGCTAAATCACAGAGCCATCAATGATGGAGGAAAATTCATGGGGTTTTTTTTGAGGTACTAAAAGCCAAAAGAAATCTAGAATATGGAAGAAAGTACTCATTTCAAATGACAATGTAATTCAAATTCATCCTGATTTTATTGATCAGTGTTTATTTTTATTCAGCTCACCTTTCCATTGTTCAGAAATAAATCTTTTAAGATTACTTACTTGAAAACTAAGTTACCTGATATTACTTACAGAACAATTTAAGCTGTGTACATTGTACAGTACTTTGATAACTAATAACTAATAATTCCTATGTAAAGTTGCTAGAGCAAGGATATCAGTCTATGAATTTTGTTTGATTGCTTCATTGTTCAAAGCTGATATATTCCAATTTGTATTCAAACAATAATACAGTTAACTGCAATTGGCCCTTATGAATTGCTCACAGAGACACAACAAACATATAATAAAGGCCAAACTGGAAGGCAGATTATTATCTGAATGGTGATAAATGGGGATTGTGCAACAAGACCTTGGTGTCCTGTGGGCCCTCATATACCAGTCACTGAAAGTAAGCATGTAGGTGCAGCAAGTGGTGAAAGAGACAAATGGAATATTGGCCTTCACAGTGAGAGAATTCGAGAGGAGAAGCAGACTTGCTAAAACTGTACAGAGTATTGGTAAGACCAAACCCAGAGTATTGTTTGCAATTTTGGACTCCTTAACTGCGAAAGGCTGTTCTGGCTACTGAGGGACTGCAGTTTACCAGACTGTTTTCTGGGATGGCAAGACTGACATAAAGGGATATACTGGATCGGTTAGGGTGATATTCACTAGCTTGTTGAAAAAAGAGGAGGAATCTCACAGAAACCTATAAAATTCCAACAGGACTAGACAGAGTTATTGCAGGAAGGATTTTCTCGATGATCAGAAAGTCCAGAACAGGGGTCAGAGTCTAAGGAAATGGGGTAGGCCTTTCAGAATTGAGATAAGGAGGAATTTCTTCCACTAGAGAATGGACAGACTGTGGGATTCTCTGCCACAGAAAACCGTTCAGGCTAAACTGTGAAGATTTTCAAGAAAAATGTAGAGAGAGGTCTAAAGGGATCAAAATATATGGGGAGAAAACAGGAAAAGGACACTGAGATGAATGATCAGATCTGAGCATATTGAATGGCAGAGCAAGATTGAAGGGCCTACTTCTGCTCCTATGTTCTATGTTTCTACATTTCTAAAACCATGAGGGATCTGGGCAGAATAAATAAGTAGAATCTACACACTCATGAAAATTAGTGGCCACAGTTTTTTCATACAGCAAAGTAGTCATGTTTGAAACACATTGCCTAAAAGTGTTCCGGAGCCAGATTCAATCAAGGCATTCAAAAGGGAATTGGACTGTTGTTTGAAAAGTGACACTATGCAGGGTTTCAGGGAGAAGATGAAAGAATTGCTGCCAAGTGAATTACTCATTCAAAGAGCTGGAACAGAAACAACAAGACGATAGCCTCCTATAGTGCAACAATTCTGTGATTCTGACTCTAAGTGAAAGGTGTTAATTCATGCATTATGAGCCACACATACAATGGTGAGTTGAGGAGTAGGAGAGTTATACACTAACCATAAAGACACACAGGGCTATTATATATGAAGATCATTTACAATTAAAAAGGATTAATATTAGGAAACATGGACTCAAAGATATTTTATCCAAAGAAATAGACTGCAATTAAGTGCCTAATATAGTAAATATTAAATTCTGAAAACCAGAGACACTGCCTTTTTATTGAACTCTATGTTCACTTCACTGTTTCTGTATATTTTGCTTAATTTTATTGGGTGCTTGATTCCCTTTGGTGCTGATTTATTTCATTTCTTTATCTCATTTATTATTTTACTCATGAATGAGTAAATGATCAAACCCATATCAATGGAATTCAACTCACCCCAGAGCAAAATGAGGCAAATTCCACAACAACAAGAACAATATTGAATAGTTGATTCAAGAATGTTCTTCGGAGGGTCAATGTGGACTCGATGGCCCAAATGGGCTGCTTTCTCATTGTAAAGATTCTATGAATATAATTTGGCATAATGGTTGCCTATTGTTCTTTCTTCTTTGCAGTAAGAATTGCCATGTCAGACCCTATTCATGTCAAGACACCAATTTCAGTTTCTTTTCAGAGACGCATTCTTTGTACTGATTTGTAATTTTTAATTTTTGTAATTTTTCCAGCAATTTCTTTTCTTCTTTGTAATTTTTAATGGTAATTTTTTTTTTAAATGCCCAGCTCAAGAACTGTCTTATTACGTCGGAAGATAGGGAGCCGGGTCAGCTCCCACCAGTGACCCTTTCTCCCATTGAAAACAAACAGAGCATGAACAAATGTGTAAGTGTCATCTCGCCTCAGGGCAAGATATACTGTTCCTACTTAACAAAAAAAATGCACGTTACAAACCAGAAGATTCATCTTCATACAATATTGTTTCTTAACATTATAATAAAGAACAACTAATCTTGATTTTAGATTAAAAATCACTTAATCCTTTTCCTGGCTTAATCAGGGTGCAATGACCCACTACTAAGTTGTACTGTATTAACATATGAAAAACCAGTAGCAACTCAGCTAATCGTTTAATCTCTTAACACCTGTTTGATAGCCTTTTTTTAAACTTATGGTCAACATTTCATACTTTGCTTTTCTTATTCCTTTCCATTTTATTTGATTTCTCAAGTCATCTTTGTATTTGTTGAATACTAATTCACAAGTGTGATAATGAAACCATAGAACATAGAACATTACAGCACAGTACAGGCCCTTCGGCCCTCGATGTTGCGCCGACTTGTGAAATCAATCTGAAGCCTATCCATTCTCGTCCATATGCCTATCCAATGACCATTTAAATGCCTTTAAAGTTGGCAAGTCTACTCCTGTTGCAGGCAGTGCGTTCCATGCCCCTACTACTCTGAATAAAGAAAGTACCTCTAACATCTGTCCTATATCTATCACCCCTCAATTTAAAGCTACGTCCCCTCGTGTTAGTCATCGCATCCGAGGAAAAAAGGCTCTCACTGTCCAACCTATCTAACCCACTGATTATCTTATTTGTCTGATTATCCTATATTTCCAGTGCACAGGAAGATGAGAGTAGGGAGGGCATAGACAGGATTTCACGGTCACATGAACGTGTTAGCAGACAGCAAGCTGGTTTGAAGTGTATCTACTTTAACGCCAGAAGTTTCCAAAATAAGGTAGGTGACCTTGCAGCATGGATAGATGACTGGGACTTCGATGTTGTGGCCATTTCGGAGACATGAATAGAGCAGGGTCAGGAATGGATGTTGCAGATTCCAGGATTTAGATCTTTCATTAAGAATGGGCAAGGCAGTAAAAGAGGGGGACGTGTGGCCTTGTTAGTCAAACATAGTAGAAAGGTGGCTGAAAGAACATTTGACGAGGACTCGTCTACTGAGGTAGTATGAGCTGAGGTTAGAAAAAGGAGAGGAGAGGTCACACTGCTGGGAGTTTTTTATAGGTCTCCACAGAGTTCAAGGGAGGTGAAGGAGAGAATTGGCAAAATGATTCTGGGTAGGAGTGAAAGGAACAGGGTGGTCATTATGGGGGACCTTAACATCCCCAACATTGATGGAAATGCTATAACACTAGTA
This sequence comes from Chiloscyllium plagiosum, assembly GCF_037043375.1. NCBI lineage: Eukaryota > Metazoa > Chordata > Chondrichthyes > Orectolobiformes > Hemiscylliidae > Chiloscyllium > Chiloscyllium plagiosum. The sequence goes on from NW_028270156.1 coordinate 43,265,163, forward strand.
CGGTGGATGGATCGGTTTTTGTCCAATGTGTGCAGGAGGGTTTCCTGACACAGTATGTCGAAGGGCCGACAAGAGGGGAGGCCACACTGAATCTGGTATTTGGTAATGAACCAGGCTAGGATGTTTGATTTAGTTGTAGGTGAGCACTTTGGAGAGAGTGACCATAATTCAGTTAAGTTTAATTTAGTGATGGAAAGAGATAGGTACATTCCACAGGGCAAGAGTTATCGATGGGTCAAGGGCAATTATAATGTGATTAGGCAAGACTTAGGATGCATAAAATGGGGTACCAAAATGCAGGGAATGGGGTCTATTGAAATGTGGAGCTGGTTTAAGGAACAGATATTGTGCATCCTTGATAGGTATGTCCCTGTCAGGCAGGGAGGAAGTGATAAGGTAAGTGAACTGTGGTTTACTAAAGAAATTGTATCTCTTGTTAAGCAGAAGAAGGAGGCGTATGTGACAATGAGACAAGACGGTTCAGATGAGGCGACGGAGAGTTACAGATTAGCTAGGAAGGATTTAAAGAGAGAGCTAAGAAGAGTAAAGAGAGGACATGAGCAGTCTTTAGCAGGTAGAGTAAAGGAGAACCCGAACACTTTCTATAGGTATGTGAGGAATAAAAGGATGACTAGGGTAGGAATAGGGCCAGTCAAAGATAGAAGTGGGAAATTGTGTGTGGAACCTGTGGAGATCGGAAAGGTGCTAAATGAATATTTCTCATCGATTTTCACTCAGGAAAAGGAGAATATTGTAGAGGAGAATACTGAGATACGAGATATTAGACTAGAAAGGATCGAGGTTAGTAAGGAAGAGGTGTTATCAATTCTAGAAGGAGTGAAAGTGGACAAGTCCCCTGGGCTGGAAGGAATTTTTTTGAGGATTCTTTGGGAAGCTAGGAAGGAGATGGTGGAGCCTTTGGCTTTGATTTTTGAGGCGTCATTGTCTACAGGTTTAGTACCAGAGGACTGGAGGATTGCAAATGTTGTGCCCTTGTTCAAGAAGGGCAGTAGAGATGGCCCAGGTAATTATAGACCAGGGAGTCTTACGTCTGTTATAGGAAAAGTTTTGGAAAGGATTATGAGAGATAGGATTTATAATCATCTAGCAAGCAACAATTTGATTTCAGATAGTCAACATGGTTTTGTCAAGGACAGGTCGTGTCTCACAAATCGCATTGAGTTTTTTGAAAAGGTGACCAAGCATGTGGATGAGAGTAGGGCAGTTCACGTGGTATACATGGTCTTCAGTAAAGCCTTTGATAAGGTTCCACGTAGTAGGCTATTGGAGAAAATGCAGAGGCATGGGATTGAGGGTGATTTCGCAGTTTGGTTTAGAAACTGGCTTTCTAAAAGAAGGCAGCAAGTGGTGGTTGATGGAAAATGTTCAGCCTGGAGTCTGGTTACTCGTGGTGGACCGCAAGGATCTGTTTTGGGACCATTGCTCTTTGTCATTTTTATAAATGACTTGGATGCAGGCATAGGTGGATGAGTTAATAAGTTTGCAGATGACACTAAAGTCAGTGGAATAATGGACAGTGTGGAAGAATGTTGCAAGTTGCAGGGGGACTTAGATGAACTGCAGAATTGGGTTGAGAGGTGGCAAATGGAGTTCAATGAAATGTGAAGTGATTCACTTTGGGAAGAATAACAGGAAGGCAGAATACTAGGTCAATGGAAAGATTCTTGGTAGTGTGGATGTGCAGAGGGATCTTGGAATCCATGTACATAGATCCCTGAAAGTTGCCAGCCAGGTTGATAGTGCTGTTAAGAAGGCATACAGTGTGTTAGGTTTTATTGTTAGAGGAATGGAGTTCTGGAGCCGTAATGTCATGCTGCAACTGTACAAAGTGCTAGTGCGGACTCACTTGGAATACTGCATCCAGTTCTGGTCGCCCCATTACAGGAAGGATGTGGAAGCATTGGAAAAGGTGCAGAGGAGATTTACCAGGATGTTGTCTGGTTTGGAGGGAAGCTCTTATGAGGAAAAGCTGAGAGATTTGGGTCTGTTCTCATTGGAAAGACGAAGGCTAAGAGGGGATTTGATAGAGACATACAAGATGATCAGAGGATTAGATAGGGTAAACAGTAAAGATCTTTCTCCTAGGAGGATGACGTCAGTTTGTATGAGGGGACATAACTACAAATTGAGGGGTGATAGACTTAAGATATTTCAGAGGCAGGTTCTTTACTCAGAGAATGGTAAGGGTGTGGAATGCCCTGCCTGCCAATGTAGTTAACTCAGATACATTAGGGAGATTTAAACAATCCTTCAATAAGCACATAGATGATGATGAGATAGTGTAGGGGGATGAGCTTAGATGAGTTCACAGATTGGCACAACATCGAGGGCCAAAGGGCCTGTTCTGTGCTGTATTGTTCTATATTCTATGTCTCAGTTAATTCACCTCTCAATCTTCTTCTGTCTAATGAAAACAGCCTCAAGTCCCTCAGCCTTTCCTCGTAAGACTTTCCCTCCATACCAGGCAACATCCTTAGTAAATCTCCTCTGAACCCTCTCCAAAGCTTCCACATCCTTCCTATAGTGCAATGAGAAACCATTTCTGACAATTCTACGACCTTTAAAATTAACGTAAAGTCATAGAGATGTACAGCATGGAACCAGACCCTTTGGTCCAACTTGTTCATGCCAACCAGATATCCTAAATAAATCTAGTCTTATTTGCTAGCATTTGGCCGGTATCTCTTTAAATCCTTCCTATTCATATACCCATCCAGATGTCTTTTAAATGTTGTAATTGTACCAGCCTCCATCACTTCCTCTGGCAGCTTATTCCATACATGCACCACTCTCTGCATGAAAAAGCTGCCCTTTAGATCCCTTTTAAATCTTTCCCCTCTCACCTTAAACCAATGCTCTCTAGTTTTGGACTCCACTGCTCTGGGGAAAAGACCTTGTCTATTTACCCTGTCCATGCCCCTCATGATTTTATAAACCACTATAAGGTCACCCCTCAGCCTCTGACCCTCCAGGGAAAGTAGCCCCAGCCTATTCAACCTCTTCCTACGGCTCAAAGCCTCCAACCCTGGCAAGATCCTCGTAAATCTTTTCTGAACCCTTTTAAAATTAATTTACAAAATCAATATTTGATACATTTTTGTAACATCAAACTGGATTTAATTGGTGAAACCGACTTCTATTTTCCACAAAAACATTCTTATTTATATGACTTCACTTGAAAGACAGAGGCTGAGGGGTGACCTGAGAGAGGTCTACAAAATTATGAGAGGCTTAGACAAGGTAGATAGTCAAAGGCTTTTGCCCAGGTTGGAAAGTTCAACTACAAGAAGGCACAGATTCAACGTGAGAGGGGGAAAGTTTAGAGAAGTGCAGGGAAGATTTTTCACTCAGAAGATGGTGGGGGCCTGGAATGCACTGCCATTGGAGGTAGTGGAGGCAGGCACATTAGTAACGTTTAAGGCTCATCTTGATAGACACATGAACGGGAGCCGCATATGGTCAATAAATAGCAGGTCTAAATAAGGATTAGGAATTGGTGCAAGCTTGGTGGGACCAAAGGACCTGTATTGTATTGTATTGTATTATGGAATTGGAATGAATTATCTTGATTTTCAAGTGTTATTTCAACGAAATATTAAGTTTTTCTTTAAAAATGTCCATAATAATTTTCAGTAGATTTTAATAATTTTTCTCATTAAATAGGGTCAACGTGATGTGTACAAATATTGTAGTCCTAAAATATGGTTTAATTAGATGACCAAATACATTAGCACTCAGTCACAGCTAATCTGCAATAATTCTTGCTGAACAAATGTGGCTGGAGCAGCTCAATTGCTCAACACCGCATGTAAATAATGAAAAGTGGTGTAGCATTTGATCGTGTCACACATGTCCATTATTGAATCAGTAAAAATGATAAAAGTCTTCACTTACAGGGTGGAATCTCTTGTGTTCATGATAGTTCAGAGACAGGAACCGTATTAAATTAAGTGAGATTTGAACACTCCCCCTTTCTGCTTCCACCAGGATTAAATTCTGGGCAAAAAAGCCCACAGTCACCCTTTATGTTCTGCCACCAATTGAGATGCTTAAATGGACAATTAATAATCACTTAAAAGCCTCATTTTAGGATTAACTCAGCTGCAACTGGGCATCTTCCCATGCAACGCAAAACTGTGTGGCCTGTTTGTCACCTTGAGGAAATGATGCTGCTATGCACAAGAGCTGCTAGCAAGTGATTTGTCAGCAGCTCTCACTAGGCATGTCTTCTATGCTGGGATATTCTTACCAAGGAAAGAGGTGCCATTGGATCTGCCACTGCCTTATTCACTAATGCTTCAACACACCTTTCCCCAAAAAGAGGCACTGTGGGTCTCTCATTTGTTTTCCAGCTGGCAGGCAAAACTTCTGGTGCAAGAACAAGGTTCCACCACAATGCTCAACACTTGCACTTGCATAATATTACTCATATCTGTTCCACCCTCAACCCATCTCTGCTGAAATTCTTAAACATAACACAATAGTACTGAAAATTATTACTGAAAGACAGGCTTAGATGAAAAGATCCAGATGTAGAATCAGTTTGGCTGGAGCTAAGAAAGAGAAAGAGACAGCAAACATTGGTTAGAGTTATTAATTAGCTACCAAACAGTTGTCATCATGTGGTGCTTGGTACAAATGATTAAAGTAGGGGTGCATGCAACAAGGTGTGGGCTTTTAAAGAAATAAAATGCTTTTCCACAAACATTCATTTTTTGAGGTACAAAAGTGCTATTGAAAAAGTGATCCAATCGTAGCTAACAAGATAAGTTAAAATTGAATTAAGTCAAAGGAAGATATATATATGGTTCGCAAAAAACCTGAGTGTTAGGAGCATTTTAAAAATCAGTAAAGGATGATCAAGAAACCAATTTAAAAAAGACAAAATGGAATATGAAAGTAAGCTTGTGAGAAACAGAAAATTAGATTGCAAAATCACTCTGCTGTAGGTTTGTAAAAATGGAAGACATTACTAAAGACAAGTGTGGGGACTTTATTGTTAGAGACAGGGGAACTTATAATGGGGAATAGAGAGATAGCAGAGACACTAAACATTTTTCTGCTAGTTCCCTATTCCCTTTGGCAGTGATTTTTTTTTGGTTAAGTATCAGTTTCATTGAGTTTTTTTTAGGGTTTCTCACTGCAAGGCCCTGCAAAATCTCCGACCAAGCCTCATTAACGATCTACTCCACTGCATGTCACTCCTCTTGCTTAATTCTAGCATCATCTTAACATGTGCTGTTCGTGGAACAACTCGCCACTACTGGGATATCCCAGAATTCACAGTCATCCCCGATGCCAGCTCCATCTTTAAAAGATTGCAGTGCGGCTGAACAGATAATCATGATTCCTAACATTTGCCTTGGATATGGTAGACAAGGGGAATTTGACACCAAACTTTGTGGGCAGGGACCTGAGGTGGTGCAGAGCTGGGATGTCCTCTTTCCCAGGACCAACAGTGGAAGGCACAATTCCAGACCATACCAGCCTGGACTGAGGTTGCTGCCAGGTCAGTGCAGTCTCAGCCACCTTGAAGAATGTGCAGCAGTGTAGGGAGGAGGTCAGTGAACCTCTTCAATCTGCCAGCATTAGTGCCACTATCTTCTCTACGATACCTACATTATTTCTCTGTAACTGTAACCATTTCCCAACAAGGCTTATGCTCTACTGCCTCACCAGGGCTTGTAACATCTTCACTCACTCCCTCACCTACTACAACCCTTACATGACTCATCCTGAATGCTCTCTGTGTTGTTTACTCACTCAGGCCACCTCCGAACCTGCATCAAAAGTAAAAGCTGTGTCACCCACTTTCATTCCCGTAATATCTTCCTCTGTCTCATTCCAGGAGGAAGACAGCCCACAATAGGTCTGGAAGAGTCAAGGCAGATTGTGGGCTGCCCAACATTTGGCCCCTCACCCATTATGAGGAAAGATCCTGATTCTGATTCTGATTCCAATTCTGACTGCCCGCAGTGACTGACTAGCCATTTACAAGCCCCTGGTTGGGTATCAGAGGCTGTCCTTGACTTACTCTGCTGAGACCCACTGAGCGAAGGCTATCTCTCTTGACTTAAATGGGACTGCTGACAATTATGACAAGCTTCCTGGTTTTGTGTCTGTGCTAAGTGACACAGTAATTCAGCAGTACTGTGAGCCTGGTATAACTCTGGCTGAGGAAGAAAAGCATAAAAGGGCAAGGCAGGAGTGCTGAGAGCATCCAGATTGGGTGATGACAATGATAGAAAACAAACTGTCTGGAGATGCAGCCTGATTCAATTTATAAGCTGCTTGCATGTCCCTGAGCACACAGTGTCCTTGCAGCAGCGTTATAATGATCACTGCAATTGTACCGTGAGGTGCACATTGAAGTGAAGAAGTGTATTGTAAGTGGGTGGAGATGAGTGTTTAGAGTTCTTAGAGGTTAGAATATTTTGGAAGGCAATGTTCCTAGACATGGGGAGCATGGAGCTTGCTCTGAGATAGTAGTGCCTGATGTCCAATGTGGGAGTCCATTGGAAGAAGTGATGAGCAGAGGTCTCCAGACTCTGCCTTCCATGTCAAGAATTTTTGGCATCTAGTCATTGAGTCATAGAGATGTACGGCATGGAAAGAGACCCTTCAGCCCAACTTGTCAAAGCTGACCAGATATCCTAAATTAATCCATCCCATTTGCTTGTATTCAACCCATATCTCTTTAAATACTTCCTTTTCATGTACTCTTCCAGATGCTTTTTAAATGTAATTGTACCAGCCTCCAGCATTTCCTCTGGCAGCTAATTTCATATATGCACCACCCTCTGCGTGAGAAAGTTGTCCCTTAGGTCCTTTTTAAAACTTGCCCCTGTCACCTTCAACCTATGCCCCTCATGATTTTATAAACCTCTGTAAGGTCACCCCTCAGCTTCTGACACTCTAGGGAAATTAGTCCCAGCCTATTCAGCCTCTCCCAATAGCTCAAACCCTCCAGTCCTGGCAACACCCTTGTAAATCTTTCCTGCAACCTTTCAGGTTTCACAGCATCTTTCCTATAGCAGGGAGACCAGAATTGAATGCAGTATTCCGAAAGTGGCTTAACCAATGTCCTATACAGTTGCAACATGACATCCCAACTCCTGTTCTCAATGCACTGACCAATAAAGGAAAGCATTCCAAACACCTTCTTCACTACCCTATCTACCTGCGACACCACCTTCAAGAAATTATGAACATGCACCCCAAGGTCTCTTTGTTCAGAAACACTCCCCAGGACCCCACCATTAAGTGTATAGGTCCTGCTCTGATTTGCCTTTTCAAAATGCAACACCTCACATTGATGTGGTTTTCCCATGATGGGTGCTAATATACTTCCTTAAATGTCTGCCACTGTTCCTCAATCACCTTTCCTGCTAAACCCCTCTTCTCAGTCCATCCAGCTACTCTGCATCATTTCTTCATAATAACCCTTGTTTAAATTCAGCATTGGTGTCCCCAACCCAAGCTTCTCACTCTCAAACTCATAGTCTCCTTTTACTTTGAGATCATTTATTAAATCTGCTTTAATGCACTTTCTTGTGACTACCTCTGCTAATTTGATTTTTCCAATCTAGATGAAGGTTAAAGTCACTCATGATTAATGTACTGCCATTTTTACATGCTCTTGTTCCGTCCTAAATTATTCTATGTCCAATGGTATAGCTACTGTTCAAGTTCCTATAAACTATTCACCCCAGTGTCTTTTCTGTATGCTGTTTCTCACCACTACTCATATGGATTCTATCTTTCAATACAAGATCATTTCCTGTGATCGTACTTACTCTATCTTTTATTAATAAAGCTATCCCAAAATCCTTTTCTTCCTGCCTAAAAGTCATGTATTCTGGAATCATTAGTTCCTAGCTTTGATCTCCTTCTAATCAAGTCTCTGTAATGGCTATAAAATCAAACATTATTTGTGCCGTTAATTCATTTTATTTCATTCTGTATACTATGTACCATTAAGTAAAGAGCCATTAATTTTCTTTTTTTTTACAATTTCCTTTCTCCTTTGGCCCTTTTTGCTGCTTTTATTAACGCTTGTACACTTTGTCTCTTCCTGTCCCAAAACATCAGCTAAGTAGCTGCCTCACAATGCCACCGTATCATTTTGCTTTGTAAATCTTTGCTTTGTATCCTTTCTTCAGAACCCCCTTCACTTCTGTTTTGTTTTAAGCGCTCTCTAGTGCCTAATTATTTGATTCACCAGGAGGATGATCCCAGCACGGTCCAAATGGTCCAAATGAAGCCTTTCCAACTGGAACAGCTTCTTTCTACTGCAGTACTGATGCCAGTATGTCAAGAACTAGAACTCATTCCTCTCACACTAGCTCACACTGCCCTTGCTCCTTACTAACTGCTGCAGTTTAAAAATCCCTTTCTTATATTGAGCTTTCATGAGTCACTTTTTAACTTTACTTCATGTCTTTGCTAACTTCAGATTTGTAGTGTTTAAGTCACAACCTGCCTTCACTGTTTTGGCAACAGAATCCAACTTTATTGTTTACTGTTTTGCATTGACTGGACATAATTATTATCAATTTTATCACTTACATTTCTTCTGAGGTGTAATATTTCTTCATACATTAAATTTCATTTGTCAGTGTTCAGTTTCCTGAATGATTCATCTAAAAAAATCTACAATTCTTGGGCTAATTCACACAATCACTGTATCTGTGGGCGGCACGGTGGCACAGTGGTTAGCACTGTTGCCTCACAGTGCCAGAGACCCGGGTTCAATTCCCAACTCAGGCGACTGACTGTGTGGAGTTTGCACATTCTCCCCGTGTCTGCGTGGGTTTCCTCCGGGTGCTCCGGTTTCCTCCCACAGTCCAAAGATGTGCAGGTCAGGTGAATTGGCCATGCTAAATTTCCCGTAGTGTTAGGTAAATGTAGGGGAATGGGTGGGTTGCGCTTCGGCGGGTCGGTTTGGACTTGTTGGGCCGAAGGGGCCTGTTTCCATACTGTAAGTAATCTAATCTAATCTCTCCTATTCTACTACTGTTCGCAGTTTTGACTGCATATAATTATTTTTCTTTCTACTGCCAATTAATTCAGTGACTTTTTATAAACTGATGCCAAAAATCCAAAACGAAAATGCAATTATACCAGCAATTTGCAATTATACAACACCTTTAACATAATGAAAATGTCTGGCAAATTAAAAGGTAAAATTCACATTTGGGGGGATTAGAGTCGATGACCTAAGGTATAGTCAAGGTAATAGGCTCTAACTGTGCTTCAAAGAGGATAAAAATGAGGTAAATAAACTAAAATGTTTAGGGAGGGAGTTCCAAAGCTTAGGGATTAGTCACCTGAAAGCACACCCACCTGTGATGGAGTGAGCAAATTCAGGGATGACCGAGACTAAAATAAGACGAGCCCTGAAATCTCAGTGGATTGTGGGCCTTGAGGAGATTGCAAAGGTAAGGAGGGGCAAGGTCATGGATGGTAATGAAAGCATGGATGAGAAATTTGAAATCAAGATCTTGTGAAACTGCAGCCAATATTAGTCAATGAGCACAATGCTGATTGGTAACTTGGACTTGATGCAAGTAGATCATTGGTAACAGAATATTGGCTGATCTTAAGTTTACAGAGGATATAATGTAAGAGAACAGCCAGGCATAATACTCAAATCTGGAGTCAGCAAAGGCATGAATGAGGGTTTCAGCAACAAATAAGCTAAGTAGAAGCAAAGTTGGGTAATTTTCAGGAGATAAAAAGAAAGAGATAAGTCATTGGTTAAAAATTACCTGTTTGCTTCAGCCTGGAAAGTCAGCAAACAGAAGGATGGGATAAGAAGCTTGTAGAGAGAACTGAAAAAGTGAATTCAGTCGTCAATATTTAAATATTTAATATATATTTATACATATAAAATCTTTGCAAAAGTGCTGTCTTACTTTTCTAACAAACAACATCCTCAAAAAAAAACCTCAACACAAATGCAGGCAGTGATATTACAATGTTTCTGCGTCATCGAATCTAAGAGATAGTGCGACTGAGAAAGAAAACCATGAAAATCAAAAAATATCCCTTTGGAAAATTTCACAAGAGAAAACCCATCCTGACGCCTGCTTGGGAATGGATGGTCTCCTACTTTCACCAGACATAAAATAAACTGAACCTAAGATTTGGGATGGGTACAGCAAACAGAAGTCCTACCACATCCATGTCTACTGACTTGGGCTTCAGGAGTTTTAGGGCAAAATTTTCTTTGCCATTGAAAAACCGAGTGTACATTACAAATAGCAAGGTGGTAGCAAAGATCACCACCAACCCTGAGCACCAGTGACTCCTGGCATTCGCAACCTTCATCAAGGCTGGGAATTAGCAATAGGGTAGTGGCAGATCACTGTGATTGCAGGGGGGTATCCTTAGCCTCTTTGAGAGAAAGTGAGGGCTGCAGATGCTGGAGATCAGAACTGAAAATGTGTTGCTGGAAAAGCGCAGCAGGTCAGGCAGCATCCAAGGATCCTTAGCCTCAACAAACAAAGCTTTGGTTGGCATTGAGATTGATATGTAAATAGTCCAGTCCCAGGTCAGGTTTAGTATCAGAAGGAAAGAAAGGTTGCTTGGTGCAAAGGAACAGGCTGCCTCTGGCTCCTTCGAAATGGCTAAGAAAAAAACCCCTGGGCAAGTGGTTAAAAAAAAGATTTCACCAGATGGGAAACAATCAGTGAAGGAAACAGGAGTTAAGAAATAGAAAATTGGAATTATAGAAACCCAAATCCAAAGGCTCTTCTCAGAGCCATCAGTTCTATCTGAACAGGGCTGAACCTGCAATATGATCCCCATCTTGCAGTCACATAGTTAAAAATCGCACAACACCAGGTTATAGTCCAACAAGTTTAATTGGAAGCAGTAGCTTTTGGAGCGCCGCTCCTTCATCAGGTGGTTGTAGGAGGATGATGGAGCGGCGGTCCGAAAGCTAGTGCTTCCATTAAACCTGTTGGACTATAACCTGGTGTTGTGTGATTTTTAACTTTGTACACCCCAGTCCAACACCGGCAACTCCAAATCATCACAGTCACATGCCATTCTTCAAATTAATACAACAGCCAAATGTTGATTTTCACTTGAATTTAACATTTGCTAGAATCCTGGTTTCTCCGTTGTAATAAAGGTGTGTGGGAAATATTTAGCTTGATCACCTTTTTGCACATGTGCTCTTTGCACCACCTACAGGTGGCATTTATACAATACACGGTCATGCTAAAATCCCTCAAGCCTATTACAACTAAACACCACCATCTACTGGAAAGGCGCATTTACACAACAGTGAAGAGTGTGGCGCTGGAAAAGACCGCAGGTCAGGCAACATCTGAGGAGCAGGAAAATCAATGCTTCGGGCGAAGGCCTTCATCATTCCTGATGAAGGGCTTTTGCCCGAAACGTCGATTCTTCTGTTCCTCGGATGTTGCCTGACCAGCTGTGCTTTTCCAGCACCACACTCTTGACTCTGATCTCCAGCATCTGCGGTCTTCACTTTCTCCGCATTTATTCAACAGACCAGGAACTACTTGTGGGAACCAACGAGTCACTACTAAATTAACTCATTGGGCAGATTCCTCCCAGTCCCTGGACAACATGGGCCTTGGAGACTTAGTTAAGAAAGTATGGTGAGATTGGCAGAACAAAATTCTCAACATTGAGGAAGCAAAGTCTGATTTTTCAACCAAGTGCTGACCAGTGAGACATGAGTCTCAACAGTAAGAAATGAGTGGTCTATTTGCTTTCATTTGAATGAATTAGCAATGCCAAAAATACCTAACCTCACGTCAATAATATTCTCCCAATGGTCAGGTAGAAACTAGATGGCAACAATTCCATCTCACTGCTTACTCTTCAGGGGTGCCATCTTGGACAGCAGACCCCAGCTTCTGAGGGCATGCTGCATGGACAGCAACTGCCTGCTCCCCCTGTCCACAAAGGTTGACATCAGATATGTACCAGCCTCAGTACATCTTCTTAGCCCACCTCTCATTCACTTTCCATACACCTCCATATCTCAAAGGTACACTTTGGAAGCCACTGTAATCTTTAATTACAATGTTGCTGCTAGGAAACATTACATGTATGAACAGGCACCCAACACATGGATTCAAACAAGCTGTATCTCAGGACTTCTCACGGGCTCTCTTAGGGGTCATTTACTTTGTGCCTATTTCACTGTTCATATTACCCCTGCCTTAACTTGTCTTTTTTGCCAGTTATTACCTCTGCCATAGCACTTCTGTCTTGCCTTCCTGTTTAACACAGAATCAAAGCTTGTCATAGTTGTCAATAGTCACCAGTCAAGGGGGTGGACATGCTCTACATTTCCATGCTACTATTATCTCACAGCTTCACAGCTGTTTCCTTCTAATGCCATCTAGATCGCAAATGCCCAATGGAGATGAAAGTAGCTGCTGTCACACTGAGAGTGGGTGGAGTAAGTGCTTCATTCTCTGAGGGAAGGGGCTCCACTTTCATGCAATGTGAGACCCTTCAAAGGGCAAGAGCTTTGAGCAACACCAACACAGAAAAGGTGAAAAAGACCTATGATTACTAAATGCTGTATGTGAACCTTGCCCATTGACTTACTGTATCAACTAAAAATCCTGGCCTCAAGTGCTTTTGACCATTAAATATTACTAATCTGTCCTATGAATGGTTGTGATGCATAACCCTTGGTTTATAATCTGGAAGGATTCAGTCCAGTTGACAAAATAGCAATCAGCTTCAAAGTCCTGTGATCTGCACAAGGTGCAGGAGATGCTCACTTCACCATTACCCTGTATGCCATGCTGCTTTTCTTAGGGACTGGCAGCTAGGGGGAGAGGTCCTCATTGTTGCTGCCACATTGTCTGTGTACCAAAAGGTTTGAGCAACAGACGTCTGAATTGGGACCGTGATGATGCAACGTCCCCGTACAGCAGCAGTCTCCAATGTTTTTAAGTACAAGATAACTTTTCAAATTCAAGAGCAAGACATGGGCTACCTCAAAGAAAATGGAGAAAAATATGTAGTGTACTTTTCATGCTAAACAAATCTAAAACATACATATAAAATTATTCATTTTGTTCTCTACTCACCAATTCTTAATGTGATATCTGTAACTGTAGATTATCTGCCAGTATCTTGAGGTCTGGGTTTTAATTGAGACTGCTAGCTGTTCAAATGGATATCTATGAGGCAAGTGTGATATTTGATCTTGACTATCTTCATTTGGGAGAATGCTGTCTCTGAGAGGTATTTGCAGTCAAAGTAAACTTTAACTTTAAAAGCACAGGATGATGGGAGTGCATTTTTTTTCATTTGTGAGTCTCCAAAATTCACTTAACTAGTCTGACTTCCAGCTCCATGTCATTTCAGATAATAATGATCTCCATATCAGTTCCACCTGATAGAATTTGGAAGCCAACCCACCAATGGCTACTTGAAGGAATAGATTTGAGACAAACAAGATGATTTGTTCCATCATATCTATTTTCTGAAATTGCCTGTTGGGTTCCTCCACTAGGAATGCAAAGTTTTCCAGGTGCAACAACCTTTCTTTGTATTTGATATTTTTCTGGTATTTTCTCCAGACTCCAATTTAATTTTTAATTTGGAGGACCACAGATCCAGTTTCAATTTAAATGCACTCACAGCACTGATCATATGTGTGAGATCTCTGTCCTTTCCCTGCCAACCCCAGTTCAGGAGTTGTAAGGAACTCATGTCGAATAAACATACATTAAACTCATTCCATATTTCATTCATTGGCGGAAGAAAAGTGATGATTTCAGGCATCAAATCTAAAAATCTTTGCAGAGACTTTCCCTTACTTAACCATCTCACATCGGCATGGAGGATTAGTTCACCAGAGGCAGCATCAATTAACAATTTAAGCAAGTGGTGCTGAGGGTTCTTGCTCAAATTAAGTTTACAATCTTAATAATAACTTTCATTCGATGAGCGAAGTCCATAACGTTACTCGCTGATACTTGCTGATGGATTACACAGTGATAATTGGTAAAAGACGGTAAATCAAGATAATTTCTGCAAAATACAATAAAGCCCACACTTGGGCCAAGCACAGCTGGTGCATGAACAGCAATGATGGAAATCTTTCTTGATTGGAATGTTTTTCTCCACCATGTACCTTTTGATCTTGTTGTAGATAGCCTCACCCCTTATTCTGTCTTTAAGGGACAAAAGGGTGGTTGTTTTATATTTTAAAACCATGCACAAACAAAGAATCACTGTGCTGTGTTGGTCATGTTGATGGATTCATTGAACTGCAGTGAGAAACATTCACAGTCCTACAGATCCTGCTGAAGTTGCTGAAGATGTCTCGACAACATTTCCACCTGTTGTGCTATTGTGGAAGCACCAAATGATATGCTGTGGATTGCTGAAATTATTTCTTCTTTGTCCTTACAGTCTCTGAAGAAAGAGACAATGACCTAGGTCAATGATTCTTTATTTACTTCACCATCTATGAATGATTTCTTGTGGTTTGTCCAGAGATGGCAAACACAAAATTATACTTCAGTGCAGGCCTTACCTTTTGCTCCTGGTTAAGAAAAAAAAACTGTTGAACTTCCAAAACAGCCATCAACTTGCCAACCTCTCTGGTGCAAAGCATGTTGCTCAAGCAAAAACTATCCTGAATTTATTGGGTATTGCTGTGAGGTGTTATTCCAAATTCCTCTTTTTATTTATTAATACACTTTGGTGACATATAAGACAAATGCTATTTTATAGTTGTGACCAGAAATTTATTTTCCCATGCCACGTGGAAGTTCTACATTTTTCTTTTTTTTTTCAGATGGCCCCAGATGCATCACACATCATTATTGCTTCACCTTGTGTCTTGTGTCTGTGATGTCACTCTGCCACTAGCCAACCTCTGGATCCATGCCTCTGAAATGTCAAGAACGTTGCTGCTGTTTTCAGGTATGCAGGGGCACAGGAGGTTACTTCTGTGGTTGTGATTCGTTTCTGGGGCCTCTTGTTGGCTTCTGTTTGTTGCTTAAATGTGGGGACTGAAAGCGTTCCCTGAAATTTTTCTTCTTATTGTACAAATCTCGTAGATAAGATGCTGCAAAAAAACAGTTTCAAGTCTACAGGCAGAGGAATGCGACTACCTGAGCTTCTCTTGGTGAGAGTCTGCATGGACAGGATGGGCTGAATAGCCTCTTATTCTCAAGTGACGTAGTATACTGACATCACACATCAGTTACCAGTATATCTTTATTCAGTCGTTTAGATTGTCACCACAAAGCTGTCTTTGCCATGCAATGATAGTCCATCTGCACGATACTGAATCATGGTGGAATGATCTGGCAAAGCCTATTAACTGTGTCACTGTTCTCTAGCTGAGCAGCTTCCAGAAGTGGAAGTCTTTTAGTGATATGGTAATTGATGTGTGAATGGCAAAGGAATGCAGGTGGACAATGGGATCAACTGCCGAAGACTCTGTGATTGACCAATCGATTGTGATTTACGTGTTGGTGACAATGGGTGTCGAAACATTCTGCTGGCTTCCCATTGACTGTCCTTTTAAATAGTGAAGGAAATAGAAATGATCTCTTGTGCTTTGATTGGAGAAAGGGGGTTACTTACTTAATATATACTCAACATTTTGAGGAAAATGTTATTTGTGCATGTTGCATCTGCTGAATGATTACATGAGTGAGGAGCTGCTTTGTTTCTGACATTGCCCAGACAGGCTCATTGGGACCATTTCCAATGGCTGTTGTATGAATGGGTGAGGAATACATGTAACCAGCAGATGGGAAACCAACTCCTTCTGTGGAGATTGCAGCCATTGTACCCTCATGATGTAACGAGAAGACGCAAGAGCCAGAGTGGCTCACCTTCCATGGAGCGTCATGCAGATGAGACAGAGGGTGAGTTGTGCTATACTCTGCCCAGAGATGGAGGTTAAAACCCATCATGATGTCCAGCATATCTGCAATACAACACCTTCTTCCACTGGGGTCAACATGAGACACAAATGTCCTCTT
This sequence comes from Chiloscyllium plagiosum, assembly GCF_037043375.1. NCBI lineage: Eukaryota > Metazoa > Chordata > Chondrichthyes > Orectolobiformes > Hemiscylliidae > Chiloscyllium > Chiloscyllium plagiosum. The sequence continues at coordinate 43,281,197 of NW_028270156.1, forward strand.
GACGTCAGGTTTCCATGCAGCTCACTTGGGCTTTGTACCAGTACTGTCTAGACAAAAGACATGACTTGATCCTCGAAATCTCTGCTCCAGACAACCGAAGGATTGATCAATGCTCTGAGATGGATGATGGTCTATGAAAACTGCAGCATTGCAAATTAGTGAGACATGTTTCAGACAAAACAGCTGCTTTCTGTAGCATTAGCCACAGCAATGCAGGAAGGACTTCCTTGTGAATCTTGTTCAATGGAACTGAATTGCATGAAATCATTTTTCTCTGACTGTAAATGTTTGATGCGCTGAGGCCAGCATTTTCTATGTAGCTTAATGTTTTGATCTTTTCACATGTTCATTTTGTTTAATAAAAGCCAACGCTACAAACAAATGGAAGTCTTCACAACATGCAATGATCCCGCACTATAACCTGGTGTTGTGTGATTTTTAACTTTGTCCACCCCAGGCCAAAACTGGCACCTCCACATCATAATTCAATCACGATAAAGCTTCATACTAGTATGGTCACTACACCCAGGATAGCTGTTGCTCAAACTTTATAAGAACATTGTTTCAAGCAAGGATGGTGAATCGCTCTACACTCATTCTTGGAGTTGTAGCTCAATGACATTCATTCACAGCAGATGATGAAAGGTGAACAATTGATTGTTTGATTGATTGTTGTCACATATACCAAGTTACAATGAAAAGTGTTGCTTTGTATACGGGCAGATCATACCACACAAAGTGCATCTGGGTAGCAGAACAGAGTGCAGAATATAGTGTTACAACTGTGGAGAAAGTGCAGAAAGAGAGATCAGAATTAACATTTGAGAGGTTCATTCAGAAATTTGATATCAGCAGGGAAGAAGCTGTTGTTGAATATGTTGTACGTGTATTCAAACCTATTGATCATCTGCCTGAAGGAAAAGGGTGGAAGAGAGTATAACCAGGTGGGAGGGATCTTTGATTGGTTGCTTTTCCGAGGTAGTAGGAAGTATAGGTGGAGTCAATGCATGAAAGGCTGGTTTCCATGATGGATTGGGCTGTGTTCATGATTCTCTGTAGTTTCTTTCAGTCTTGGGAAGAGCAGTTGTCAAACCCCAGTGTAATGCATCCAGATAGGATGCTTTCTATGGTACATCTGTACAAATTGCAAATGTGGCATGATTTTTACAATGTCACCTGTGCCATCTATGTGTCTTCAGATGGTCTTATTCTTCTTTTCCCCCTACTATGTTTAGGTGCAGTCCTAGTCTCCACGGTTGGGATGGGGGGGGAGCCTGTGCTATTATGGACCCTGTTAGCCTTGGAGATTTGGCCGGGGATGTTTGTATCAAGAGGGCCCAGATTTGCTGAGAATGCCCTGCCCTAATACAAATTCATCGTCCTTACTCTGAATCCCACAAGGTTGGTGGGGGGGGCAAGGTCAGACAGGGTTAAACTGGATGGTCTGGTCACCTCTACTATGCCCTGAAAGGAAATTTCTGGGAGATTCTGTGTACGGTTCCTCCTCTGATGTGGTCCTGGCGTATTGTATCCAAGATCTCTGGTTGGAAAGAGACTGCAATTACCAGTCTCTCATCAAACACCAGCAAATTATCCACAATGGTAAAATACTTCCTTTGCTTATATCAGGTTTTCACCCCCACTTCACTAGAATGCTGCGCTGGTCATATTTCTTTGTAATATTGGTTGACATGGATGAATTTCTCAACCTGAATCTGCACATAATAAATTCCTTGCAGCATTTTGAACTTGCTGGCCTTTGTGGTGTAACTAAATGAGTCTATGACTGTATCTTAGCTGTTTTATAGCATGGCCAACGCTGGGTCTGAACAATGTATGCATTGTCATTTGCAGTTTCTCTAGAACCTGTACAGCTTTATATATGAATTTTATTAATCACAACTGAAATCAGCGATTGCCAGAGATCAAAATCATGAAAGTACTGGACAGAATAAACAGGGAGAAACTGGTCCTGCTTTAAGAGGGTTGATAACCAGCAGGCACAGATTTAAAGTGTCTTGCAAAGAAAGAAAATGCAAAGTCATGTTTTTCACACAGAATGTAGTTAGGGTTTGGAATAGTGTCAGGAAATGTGGTGGAAAAGGTTCAACTGTGGCATTCAAGAGGGCATTAGATAATTATTTAAATAGGAGTAATATGCAGGATTGTGGGAAAAAGGCAGGAGATTGGCACTTAACCAAAATTGCTCAGTGAACCAACACAGACTAAATGAACTGAATGGCTTCCTTCTGCACTAAAACAATTCTGTAATTCTTCCAAGTTGAAAGTCAATATTTAATTATTATTGTCCTTAAAATCTAATTGTACCTGGGAAAACATTATCGGTGGTAGAATAAAAACAAAGCACTGCAGATGCTGAAAACCTAATTAACTTTAATTCCAATTCCACTCTTCTCTCTCCTTCCTCAACTCCTCTGTCTCCCTTTCCAGGGGTAGATTGTCTACTCAGGCCCACAGAATCAAACAATTATTTTGATCTCACTTCCTCACATGCTGCTTCCTGTAAGGTCTCACTTCCATTTTCCCAGTTTCTCTCTCTCTGTCACAAAAGTACTGCAGATGCATACCAATCCCTGTTAGTGAACCATTGATTCCCCTTCATCTCTGTGGAAATGCCCATTTAGCAATTGCATTATAAAATGAAGGCTGCACTAAGGTGGTGGTAACATATTTCTGCAATTAAAACTTTCCTTCACATATCAGTTAAGCCATTCACTAAACTGATAACACAGTTTAAGTGTTCTATAACTAAAGAATATATACCTGTATTTCTTCCCCTATCATGCTATAGGTCTGTATTATCAATTATCAAAATGTGGGCCTTCAGTATTGTCTACAATAAAAATATTTATGATTATACAATGCATGACATTTAATTTTCCATCATAGAGCAGAATATTGCAAAAGCTGAAATCTGAAATGTTACTTAATTTTCCAAATGATTTCAGGAATTCCAACGTTTGCTAAGAAGGTGCTGATGATCATATCAATACACAATTACCTTTCTGGATCGCTTCCTCGGTCACCAGTGTTCCTGTCTTCTCCAGCACTATTCATCAATGTAATATCCAGAGTATTCAGGAAACTGTCCATTCTTATCCTTACATCAAGATTGATCTGCACTCCTCAACTTGCATAAATGGCAGCAGCCCAAAGTAAATACTTTCCCATGTTTATTCACTAAACTTAGAGAGGGAAAGTTACCTTCCATAATACCCGAATCAGCTGTTTTATTTGCATTTCTAGATTAATGAGCAAATATGAAAGGAAGAAGGCAGCTGATGCGTTTATTGGGGGAATGTTTGGAGTTTGTGGAAGGAGCAGCATAAAAGATTAGGAAATAGGATGCTGGAAAGTAGAATCAAATCTGGGACTGGAAAAGAGATGGGTGACTGTTTCAGTGACAAGATAGGAAAGTCTTATTCTGAAACTAGTTTACTACTTACTAATTTCATAACTGTTTATGGCTTCTTGCTGTGTACAGATTGCCAGAGATATTTCATAAAAACAATCATTGCAATGCAAGGTAATTGACTGTAATGTGTCATTTATTAAGGAAAGCATACTAGATATTTTCAGCACTGTAGTTAAAACCTTTGTTTTCTTGTTTTGAAAGGATCAATCTTCTTTGGCTACTATTGCAATAATTCCTGAGGTGAAAAAAATGACAGCTTTAAAAATAATGAAAAATCATTTTTATTCCCTTTATGAAGAAGAAAACAGAATTGAAATGCTTTTGTGAATACTTGCCTAAGGAGTAGAAAAGAAAGACTGTTATATATAATTTTAAAATGGATTAGTCATGGGCAATCACAACATGTAAAACGCTTTCAGGCTTTTTAACTGAAACCTCTGAGGAATGGAATAATTTTCAACCTATAACTGTGATCATGATTAATAAATTAAACTGTTGTTTACTAGATATAGGAAAATACCTTCAATTACATACTCAAATCTGATTTAGACAGCTCCCCTCCAGGATCAATAAGAAAAAATTTGCTCATCTTCATCTGTTCATTCATACAGGCAAAATGCTATCCTGAAAGCTGTTAACATTCAGAGACAATATTGCTCCCCACCAAATGGTTCTTAGAAAGACACAAAATTGCATTGGTTTTTCGAATGTGGTTTTGGGACAACATAGAGTCAGGAAATAGAAAAAAGCCTGGCCCCTATTTTCATCTCTGGTTATATTCAGCAGAATTGGAAAAGGGGTCATTAGAAATGTTCTAGACGTGAGGATTTCAGAATGTCTGTAGTTTTTAGCAGGGAAGCTGGGCTGTGGAAATTTTCACTGTCATATATACAGAATAGAGCAATTTTTGTAGTTCAACATGAAATATCTTAACTAAGTTATATGTATACTAAAATGAGTGATGTTAGTGTTGTGACTGGAAGTGGTAAATAACCATTAAAAAATGTGGTTGCCAGTTGACACTTCTGACAACTGGTGAGCTGTCAAATGAAGGATCAGCATTGGGTACAATCAATAATACACACCTGGTTCTTTGGCCCTTCATTTTTAGATGTACCAGAAGTGGATTAATATCCTGTTGGTGTCCAACTGTTACTAGATGCTCTTCTTAAAGTCATTCAACATGGAAACAGACCCTATGGTTCAATTAGTCCACAATGACCATTTTTCCAAAACTAATCCTACAGTCTACATTTGGCCCATATCCATCCAATCTTTTCCTATTCATGAACTTATTCAAATGTTTTTTAAATGTTGTAACTGTACCTCCATCCATCACTTCCTTTAGCAGTTAATTCCACACACTAACCACTTTCTGTGTAAAAAAGTTGCCCTCATGTCATTTTTGAAACATTTTAATTTTATCTTAAAAATACACCTCTAGTCTTGAACTCCATCCACCCGAGGGAAAAGGCCTTCGCTATTCACTTTATCTATGCCCCTCATGATTTTATAAACCTCTGCCTTCTACATAACACTGCGAAACAAATCCCAGCCTATCCAGCCTCTCCTTCTAACTCAATCCCTCCATTCCCTGCAGCATACTGGCAAATCTTTTCTGAATTCTCTCCAGCTTAATAATACCCTTTCTCTTACAAGGTGATCAGAACTGCACACAGTACTCCAGGAGAGGCCTCTCCAATGTCCTGTATAACCTCAACATGACATCCCAACTCCTTTATTCAAAGGTCTGGACAATGAAGTTGTTAAACACATTCTTAATCAGCCTGTCTACTTACAATGCAAATTTCAAAGAATTATATATCTGAACCCCCTAGTTGAAAAAGAACCCTCTGCCACCACCCAAAAAGCCAATTTTAAATCCAATTGGCAAGCTCACCCTGAATCCCAAATGATCTAAATTTACTAATCAGTCTACTCTGCGGAACTTTATCAGAGTCCAATTAAACAATGTCTACCTTCTACCCTCATCAATCTTTTTGGTTACTTCCTTAAAAAAACTTAAACAAGTTTGTGAGACACAATTTGCACAAAACTAATATTTGCAAGGCATGTGGTTTTGAGCAGTAACAGCCGGGAGGTGGGGAGGGAGACAATAAATCAATAAGCCTAAAAATCTAGTGCTGTGCAGATTTGGGCCTGGACTTTACAGGGCACTTATCTTGGAGCAACAGCAGCCGCCAGGAGGGCAGGGGGAGAGGGGGTGGTATTGGTAAAGAAGTTCACTTTTTCAGCTGCAGCCACAACACATTCAGCCTGCACCAGTCAGCTGTAATCAACCTCACTGAGCTGCTACAAAGATCTAGAGGCTGGCTGCTGGGTGGTGAGAGACAGCTACTTTATATTTGGCTCATCACAGCAATGTGCCAGCCAAGTGCACACAGACAACACATGTCTTTCATGGGCCACATCATGGGGGGGTACGAAGACATACCTGGATCCTTTCACTCAAGACTGGCTGGCCATGCGTAGATACACACAGCCTAGTTGTTGTGAGATGTCTTTCCCAGATCAGTTGCTCCAATTTTCCTCACCTGTTAATCTACCAGCTACAGATCACCAAAGCCTTCTTCACCAATATCTTATAATAAAAGCTACCAAGAAAAAGCCATCACATAACTTAATCCAACAATTTCCACAACAAATATGAAACTGAACTATTTGGAACCAGGAGCAGTGTGCCGTAAGTCAGTGTCACTGTGAGGTGGACTGGGAAGAATGTGCAGTTACTCAGCATTGATATGAAGGAGACTGACCAATTGAGGACTGTACTTCTTAACAACACAAGACAGGGTACTGACAGCTTCATAGAGACAGAGTCCTAAAGGGTGTGTTGCCTATCTGCAGCCAAGGTACAGGACATCCCTCCATGCTGGAAAGGAACTTGGTGCAGGAGGGAAGGGATCCAGTTGTCATGTTCCACATAGGTACCAATAGGTTGGTTAGGAAAGAGGTACTGCTAAAGGGTTATGTGCAGCGAGGTACTAAATTAAAAGGCAGAACGACAAAGGTGGTGACCTCCTGTTTACTACCTGAACTGCATACAAGTTGTTGCAGGTCAAGTAAGGTTAAAAGCTTGGCTCAAAGGTTGGTATTGGAGAAATGGGTTCTGATTCTTGGGATGATAGCAGCGATACTAGATAAGGGGAGAGCTGTTCGTTGGAATGAGCCTCACTTGAACAATTTGGAACTAGTGTCCTGATAAATTATATAAGTAGGATTGTAGATAGGGATTTAAACTCATTAATGCATGAAAGAAGGCTCAATTGAAGGTTGAGTTTTAAAACATCAAAAAGAAACAAGTCAATAATGAAAGGGGTAGAAAATATCCACAGAAAAGTGCAACAGAAATTAGAACTAGGGAGGGTAATATGATAAAAAGTTCAAACCTTAAGGCTCTTTATCTGAATGCATATGCATTTGTAACAAGGTAGATGAGCTGACAGCACAAACAGAGGTAAGTAAGTATGACTCAATAGTTATTCTGGAAACATGCAGAAGGCCCTTAGGGATGCCAAGAACTATGTTAGAGACCCAAACTAACCACATGGATACCCATACTTTGTGGTAAGGCCTTTACGACATAACAAGCTACAAAAATGAAGCAGAACAGAATAGCAGACAAAAATACAGCCCCCTCTCATCCACTCAATGCATTTTACGCTTGGTTCAAACAGAAGGTCAGCCAAACAGTGTCACCTGCCTCCACAGCTCAGATGCACCTGTACCTTTAGTCACTGCTGTTGAAGTCAGATCGGCCTTTTTGAGAGTGAACCTACAGAAAGCCATTGGCCCAGATGAAGTCCCCAACTGTGCAGACCAGCTGGTGGGAGTACTTTCAGACATCTTTAACCTTTCCTTACTTCAATCAGAAGTCTCCACCTACTTCAAGAAGACCATCATCATTCCAGTAACAAAGAAAACACATGCAATATGCCTCAATGGCTACTGCCCGGTGGCTCTGACTTCCATAATTATGAAGTGTTTTGAGAGAGTAATCATGACTCATATCAACTTCAGCCTCCCAGCCTGCCTTGACCCCTTGCAATTCCCCTACTGTCACAACAGGCACACACACACCTTCTTCCTAGTCCTACACTCATCCCTAAAACATCTGGATAACAAGGATACCTACATCAGGTTTCTACTTATTGACGACAGCTCCACCTTCAACACAATAATTCCAGCCAATCTAATCTCCAAACTCTGATACCTAGGTGTCTGGTTTGCCCTTTGCAATTGGATCCTCAACTTCCTGATCCACAGATCACAAGCAGTGGTGATAGACAACAGGACCTCCACCATAACAATCCTCAATAACCAGTGCCACATAAGATTGCATACTCAGTCCCTTACTCTACTCCCTGTACACACATGACTGTGTGACCATATTTCGTCTACAAGCTCACGGGTGACATCCCCATTGTAGGTTGGATCTCAAACAAGACAGAATACAGGAAAGAGATAAAGTGCTTGGCGGCATGGTGTAATGGTAACAATCTCTCCCTCAACATCAGCAAAGCTAAAAAACTGGTTATTGACTTCAGGAAACAAGGTGGAGGACACAGTCCTACCTACATCAATGGAGCTGAGGTGGAGATGGTCAAAAGCATCAAGTTCCAATCACCAACAATCTGTCCTGGACCAGCCACATTGATGCAATGGTCAAGAAGGCATAATGACGTCTCTACTTCATCATGATGCTCACAAAATATGGAGTGTCTATAAGGACTCTTTCTATGATACATCTATAAAGGTTAGTAAGTATTTTATCCAGATGCATCACGACTTGTTATAGCAACTGCTTTGCCCCGGACCATAATAAACTGCAAAAAGTTATGAGCCCAGCCTAGACCACCACGCAAGCCAACATCCCATCCATTTACTCCATCTACACTTCTCACTGCCTCAGAAAGGTATCCAACATCGTCACAAGCCCTTCCCACCTGACTATAATCTCTTCTAACCTCTTCCATCAGGCAGAAGATATCGAAGCTCAAACACACATACCAACAGGTTCAAGAACAGCTTCTTCCTCACTGTTATTAGACTTCTGAATGGACCTCTCAAATTTCAAATCTAATGTTGATCTTGCTTTTTGTGCATCTTCCCTGCAGCCATAACGTTGTGTTTATCACCCTGTTCTATCACCCTATGATCTTTGTATGTTATGATCTGCCTGTATTGTACACAAAACTTTTCATTGTACCTATGTACATGTGACAATAACAATAAATCAAAACAAGTGATTACAAGGTGACCGATGTTTGGAACTCAATTTTTATGGGTCTTCCAGAAGTATAGGCAAAAAGGAAAAGGGGATGGGCTAGCTTTGTTAATAAATGATGGAATCAGCGTAGAGGTGCGTAGTGACATAGGTACAGCAATCATGGAATCGGTTTGGGTAGAAATAAGAAATGAAAAATGAAAGAGGTCACATGTGGAAGTTACCAAGGCCCTTGAACAGTGGCCTCACTGTAGGACAAAGTATATAACAGCAAATAATGGAGACACCTAGAATACTGTGCACCGTTCAGGTCACTGTAGTTGAACAACAAAAAACTGGCATTGAAGATAATTTGCAATAGATTCATTAGTCTGATTCCTGGAATGAATGGATTGACTTATCAAGAAGAATTAACGAGCGATCTTATTGAAGCATATAAGTTTCTGTAAGGGCTTAACTGGGTAGGCATTTAGAAATCAAACATCCCAAACTAAAAAGATGATTTAACCACCCCAAAACAGAAACAAAGACAACTATTTTTTTAATCTTCCATTTCATCTTTATTTAAGTACAAAAGTATCACAAATGACTATAAAATTGCAGTCATATGAAAGCTGTCGATCGCAAAAAAAAGTCTTATTTGGTAAAAAGTGCACAAGCTTGAAGACTTTGGAACAAGTATTGGACTCTGATTAGTAACAGTATATTCATGGAATGTTCAAATAAATAAATAAATAACAATGGACAAAACAGTGTCTGCCAAACAGCTGAAAGGAAATAAAACCTGAAAAATGCAATCCTACAAGCTTCTTCATTGGTTTTTTTTTTATTAAGGCACAGCTTCAAAAATGCTGAAAATGTGTTGCTGGAAAAGCGCAGCAGGTCAGGCAGCATCCAAGGAACAGGAGAATCGACGTTTCGGGCATAAGCCCTTCTTCAGGAATGTCCATTTAGCAGTTTTATCAGAAAACCAGGTAATGGCTGATATGACAGAAGCATGAACTATTTATATTCTGTCCAAACATAACTGAACTTTAAAAATATTTTCTTGAATACAGTCAGTTCTGATACAACGTGATAGCTCCGTTCTCATGTGATCTTGCGTTACAAGAAAAATTGCACAATAGCTGCACCATTTAAATAATGGGACCAGAATCACACTGTAGCCGATACAGGTAAGGAAAGTTTGCATTCTACAAATAACAGTCCAAATTCTTCAATCGCATTAAAGTCAATTCACGCTGAAGCAGGATGTGTTGTAACAGAACTGACTGTTATCAGCATCAGGGACAAGGCATCACAATTTGCAAACAGTTAAGCCTTTAGCTGCAAAAGGAGAAATAAAAATCCGAGACCAGAACTATAGTTTATTGTAATGTAGGAATTATGTAATCCCTGAACTTGGGAATTTTCATATCCTAATTTAAAATTTGTAAAAGTATCTGCATACTATCTAGAACCATTACATTGGGAATCTTTGTAAACCTGCATATCAGAAGCTGAAAAAATGAGGACTACAAGAATTGTATTCTGTCTTTCTATAAAGATTTTTTTAATTTAAAGTATGCAGCTCACAACAATGAATTGCTACTATAAATGAAAGGATTTGTCAGTGCCATTAAGTGCAAAAGGGCACTATTCAATGTCTAAATCTTTACTGTAACAACCACACTTTAGATGTTGGAACGCAAGCCACTTCAGTATTCCAACAAATGCCATTTCAATTGGTATTGTCACTTCAGACTTTGAAGCACGTAAAGTTAAATGCGGCCATGCACCCATTCAATTTATGTCAAGGATGCTGAAGTATCGTCGTGTTAACTGAAGCACTCAGTAAATTCCACTGGATATGTACTTTTACACCTGAATGTGAGAACAATACAGAATGTTTATTGTTTTAAGTTTCACAAAGGACCTTTTCTCCCCAGTTTCTCCCTTGCAATCCCAGCTCTCACTTTTGCCTTCTGACCAATGTTCTCTAAAAGGCATAAACTTATATGGCAGCATAATTCCACAGATGCCAGTAGATCATCAATAACTTGCCCAAATTGTTTTTTTTTTAATATTTGGCTAATGACTATTGGCCAATCTGATGCTGAGAGCACCATATTTGAGTTCAATCCTATTTTTCATAATGCACACAAGTGCACCCTCCAGCAGCTATTTTTAAATAGCAAACAAATCACCAGAACCCAAGTAATTTCTTCCCTCATCCTACTTCAAGAGACTTCAAGCTCAAAGATGCACCAAAAAATATTACCCCTAAAGTAAACTCACTCAGCACTGACCAAGGATCAAACTAGAGGTATTCCTGTACAGCTCCATATTTCACAAGTAGGTGCATTTACCCACAAAGCAATTAGATATGCTCCTTGCCTGATCTTTGGCGGTTACAAAGATATTCCTCACTGGTCCAGTTTCTTTCCACGAGAAAAAAAGACACCAATTTTTAACAGTTGTATTTACCGCACTCATAATTTTCTCTGGATTTCATTCTTAACTTACTGATAAGAACTACTGTGTAAAATAATCAAAAAGGGTATAGAGGAACCTCGATTATCTGGCATTCGATTATCCGAATTTCGGATTATCCAGACAAGATCACAAGGTCCCGATGTTTGGCTAAACTGAGTTATCCAGCATTCAATTATCCAAACAAAATACTCCCACCTGTGTCATTCAGATAATCGAGGTTCTTTGTATTTGGTAGATTTTCAGAACTAGTTTAATTAAAAGATAAATATGGGGCACTACTGTCCAGTCTTCAGACCAATTAAACTTAATTATTGTGATAAATGCCTATAAGTAATTATTTCTTTAAAACAGAGGTGATTTGATTGAAAGTCAAATAGGACTAAAACTTTCACCAATTCATTCCCCTACTAAGGGGATTTTAAAAAATCAGAATCTATTTAAAGTTTAAATGCTTAAAATACATAAAGGGTCCATTAAGACCAATCTTTTCCATTTTACAGTCATGTGAAAAGGTATGGTACATCAATCAACATATTTTTCAAATAATACATTTAAGATTAATTTCTGTATCTATACATACAATTCAAACAGTTAGGAAAATTTTTCAGCCAAACATTTGCAGGGTGCTACTGAGTAGCAACAGTTTACATACAATTCACCAAACATCTTGTGCACATACGGAAAGATGTATGCATGTACCACTTAAATTGGACAAAATATAGACACTATCCTTCACTCCAATCAATGGGATCATCCACGCTGTGTTGATGAGGCAGGAGAGTAAGACAGAAAGAAAAAGGAAGAACTTAGTTATTTGTCAATAGACAAATAGATGCATAAAAAGTGGTTTGATCACCATTTCTAAGTGTCAATCCAATTCAGTGGCAGCATTCTCATCAAGACACTGGTTCAAGCCCTACTAAAATATGAGCATTTAATCTAAGAAGACAATTTCAGAATTGAGGGAATACAGCACTTGAGGTGATTTCTTTCAGTCAAGATGCTGAACTGTGTTCCCATCTGTTCCCTCAGATGGAGTTCAGAACATCGATGACACTCCTTTACAGCAGCTAGGGAAATATTTTGGGGTCCTGGCCAAAATATATTCATTAGACAACATCAAAAACAGATAAGCTTGTTATTACCTCATATCTGCTTAAAAGACCTTGTTCTGGAAAAAAAATACTTTCTTATGCTTATCAAACAGTATGTTATAAAACACTGATTACATTTTAGAAGAACTTAATTAGCTGTACAGTGCTTTGGAGTTGAACAGGAGATTTGAAAGGCACTGGGTCAGATGCTGAATGACCTACGGAGTTTTTCCAGCAGTTACTGCTTATCAAAGTTTCTTTTGCATGTAATAGAGGGGCTTATATCGGACTTTGAGAGGGAAATGAGAAATCTCAAACCAAAAGCATGTGTCAGCATTGCATAACTTCACTGTCCCACTTAGGGGGAAGGTGAGAAGACGGGAAAAGGGAAAAGTAGTACAAAATCAGAAAAAAAAAACACTTTTTTTGGATGTTTAAGATCTGCCACTAATGATGATAACAGAAAACAGTAATCATTCTAGACCTGGAAACATCAAGACCTGGACACACAATGTTATTTTGGAAAAACCTACAAAACCAACTACCTGAAGTTATCAGTTGGCAATGGAAACAGCTGAGTGTTTTAGCTGATGGAAGTGCGGAGCACAAGAGCTCCCAACTCGAACAATTTTACATTGGCTTATGTGATGGTGAGAGAGGGGAGTAAGAAGTGAGTATGTTACCCTGGTCACTGCAACATACAACCTAGAGATCAGATTAGAATTAGCAATGCCTGATAATTGATGTTGCTGTTCTCCGGAGTGAAACAATTCATGTCTTAAAACACTTCTTTACAAAAAATGGATACCACAATGTGCTGAGTATGCTAATAATATCTACTTTATGATAAGGTCAAATCCACAATGATTTTTACTGACTAGATGATTGAACAGATAAACTGAAGACATCTCCTTGACATTTTAGAGTTTTTTTTGATTGCTTTTACTGCTTTCTAACAACTGTGTAAAAAGGAATACAATGTCAAAATACCACCATTTACTTCATAGAAATGTATTTGTCAAATTAAGAGGAATAGAAAAACTGACTTTCCTCAAATGGTGACAAGTGTATTTAAATATTTTCTATCTTCAAACAAAAGGTAGGAATATTAATATTTCACTTTCAGTAATTTGGCCATGTCGATTTTAAGGGAGGTAAGAAGATCAATTTAAAAAGGTGATAAATATTGATTATTTGACAAAGTAAAATCTCAAAGAACTTTAGATACTTCAGCCTTGTACATACTGGCATTGCCATCAAGAGTTGAGTCAGCAAATAACCACTTATATTTAACCGATAAACAGAATGATTAAAACAGAGAATGCTACATTCAGCAGATAATTTTAAGACTTTTTCAATAAAAAAAACTGGATCTCAAATTGTTCACACATGTATTTATAGAACATGGAAATTATTTTGTTTGGAATGTTCCTTTTGATTCATCGGAAATTCTGCTCAACCTCCCAATAGTTACATGGATTTGAAGAACATTGTTTCTCAAAGCCTGTTGTAGCTCAATTTTATTTACAAGGCAATGTTCTTGCAGAATTTACTGAATGTCAACAAATTGCAAATCTTCCCAATAAACATGTTGCATTGAATTGAATCAGTAGTTTGTTTTGTTTTATATATCTTCAATTTAGTAAGACATGTAAACTTTTGAATTTTAAGTCTGACCAATTAAATATTACCAGTAAATTATTACGAGTAAATGAACGCAGGAAATAATCCAAGCAGACCAATGGCTGCAATGAAATGGCACACATTTTTAAAGGAAGTTAAAGCCGCAAGTGTCCATCCATTGTTGTCTGCTGAGAATTATAGTCATGGCAGTTTTTAACTGACAAGTGGGAATCTGTGATTTTACTTCCAACTCTAAAAGAATATGTTGGACGGTTATATTTGATCAGAATGAGCCAACATGCATTTGTAAAGAATAGGTGATGCCTGATGAACCTGACTGAATTATTTGAAGTAGCTGCAGGGTTATTTTAGACAGCAATTAATGAAATCTATCAAAAAGAAACTGTTCGCCAAAGCTGAAACTCGTAGAATTGAAGCCATATTCAATTTGTGTTGGGGGCTTATCTATTCACGACATTTATTCATGATTTGGATGATGGGATAGAAAGTCACTTATCCAAATTTGCTTGTGACAAAGATATGCAGCATTGCAAACAGTATAAATTTAAGCATAAATTTCAAATCTATTCATGGAATAAATAATAAGCAAAACTATGAAACTATGTACATAAATGTGACATAATCCATTTTTGACCTAAAAATCAGAGTACCATCTAAATGGTGAAAAGCCAGAAAAGGCGACGGTCCAAATACAATGATTATTAAAATGTAATGAGCAGGTTTTATTATTCATTCATAGTGTCACTGGCTAGGCCAGAATTATTTGCTCATTCGTATTTGGTCTGTGAGGACTTCTTGAACTGCTTAAGTCCACTTGCTGTACGGAGACCCACTATGCCATTGAGGTCTCCAAGAGTTCTATATTTCCAAGTCATGACAGCATACAGCTCAAATGAGAACTTGCAGGTGGTGGTGTTCCCATGCTGCTCTTTTCCTTATAGATGGTTATGGTATGGAAAGTGATGTCAAATCTGCCTTGGTGAGATTTTTGCAATGCATCTTGTAGATGGTACACACTGTTGCTACCTGGAAAGAGTCACCTAGGGAGAGCATGAGTTTTTAAGGACATGATACCAATCAAGGCTGCTTTGTCCTGAATTATGTCAAGTATTTTGAGCTTTGTTGGAGCTGCACTCATCCAGGCAGACAGGCAGTATTCATCACATTCCTGACTTGTACCTTATAGATAGTGGATAGGGAGTCAGGTTTCTCATCAGACAAGCAATAAATGACTAGGGTTAGTCAAAGAAAATAATGCAAAGTTCCCAACATAAGTCCAAAGTTTGGCTTCTGACATTTGTGAATGTAAGTTCGTGACATGCAAGTTTGCTGTTGAAGGTAATCTAATACTTGCAATATTCAACTGAGAAGTATCCAAAACCATTTTAAAACAAATGAATGCAGAATGTGTTAATGAACAGCGAGAGTAATAGACTGAAGGGAGATGTAAAAGATGCAGTCAAATGGAAATTAAAATCTAAAAGTTACCTAAGAAACTGAACAGTGTTTTGACTAATTGATATAAATTACTGTTTCTGAAACAAATTCAGCGGAGTTGGCAAATAGCAAAACATTTATGTCCACATGTAAACTTCCTCCAATTCTTCCTTTATATCAAGACAAAAAAAACAAGGATCTTTGTTGGGTAAAATTCCCTCCTCATTCACAAACAACCACAATCAGGACCAAAAAGACAACCAAAATGTTTCTCTATGTAGTTTTATAATATAAAGGATTCCCTCCTGTCCATCTTGATGAATATAATTTGTTGTTGAGGTGAAGGACAACCTGACAGCCGGTTATTTACTTCACAGTGAAAGCAATTCACTTTGACTATGAAATCAAAAACACATTGGATGAATGTTCCAAAATACTTCCCATTTTCCAGTGAATTAATAGACAATAAAGAAGTCTGCATTGCTGTTGCTCAGATGTTGCTCATATTAAACTAAACAAAAAAGTTACTATTGCACATCCCAGAACAATTCTGCAACCCCAGTTATTGTGAAAATAAGATATTAGGTAGATTGAGCACAGTCGCAGGGATCAGTGGTAATATGAATAGTTGAAACTAATAATGAACAACTATATGCTCTATTTGCAAATAGGACATCTAATTACAGGATAGAAATGATATACCTTTAAAGACAAAATATCTACAATTTAAACAACAGCATAAGCATATAACTCATCCATTATATAAAAAAAATTACAGCAATAGAATTCATTCCATCAAAGTATTTTATGCCTGGAGGTCTCAAATGAATAAATGATTCATCAGCCTACTTTTTCAATAAATGCAAAAACAGTGAAGAAGTATAAAAGTCAAATCGCTATTTTGAGTAGTCATAGGCTAATAAATATTTATCCCTTCAGTGATTTGGCTTTTGACAAAATGATATCAAATAACATTTTTAAAAATACATGTCTGCCACTGGAGACAAAAAGATGTAAATACAGGCAAAATAACCTGAGATGAATGTTAACTTCCAGCTGTTACAGTGTACATTACCAATCTCCTTTAATAGCCTGAAGTGGTGTTTCTGCCTTTGCTGCAGACTCATCATCCTTTTTTGTGCTACAACAAGGCTTAAAAAGTCGAGGATCAATCAGCACTTCTCCAAAACGGCCCTTGTAAATAATGCCACAACAAATCTTCTGCCTGTATTATAGAAGAAAACAAAAATGAAACAGTTGTAACATTATGAAGTTGATGTGCTGAAAATTTTAGAAAACATTAAGATTGATAAGTCCCCAGGGCCAGACCAGATTTATCCTAGGCTCCTCTGGGAAGCAAGAAAGGTGATTGCTAAGCTGCTGGCGAGGATATTTGCCTCCTCACTCTCCATGGGAGTCGTACCAGAGGATTGGAAGGAAGTGAATGTTGTTCCTCTTTTCAAGAAGGGTAATAGGGAAATCCCTGGCAATTACAGATCAGTCAGTCTTACGTCTGTGGTCAGCAAAGGTTTGGAAAGAATTCTGAGGGATAGGATTTATGACTATTTGGCAAAGCATAGTGTGATTAAAGACAGTCAGCATGGCTTTGTGAGGGGCAGGTCATGCCTCACAAATCTTATTGAGTTCTTCGAGGTGGTGCCAAGACAGGTCAATGCCGGTCAAGCAGTGGATGTGGTGTATATGGACTTCAGCAAGGCATTTGATAAGGTTCCCCATATGGCTCATTCATAAAGTCAGAAAGTATGGGATACAGGGAGATTTGGCTATCTGGATTCAGAATTGCTGACTGACAGAGAGTATTCTGCCTGGAGGTCAGTGTTGAGTGGGGTCCCGCAGGCTCTGTACTTGGGCCTCTGGTCTTTGTAGTTTTTATAAATGACTTGGATGAGGAGGTTGAGGGGTGGGTTAGTAAATCTGGGTGTGCAAGTACATAGATCCCTCAAAGTTGCCACCCAAGTGGATAAGGTTGTTAAGAAAGCATATGGTGTTTTGGCTTTCATTAACAGGGGGATCGAGTTTAAGAGCTGCAAGGTTTTGCTGCAGCTCTACAAGTCCCTGGTGAGACCACACTTGGAATATTGTGTCCAGTTCTGGTCGCCCTACTATAGGAAAGATACAGAGGCTTTGGAGAGGGTTTACCAGGCAAAGAAGGTTTACCAGGATGCTGCATAGACTGGAAGGCTTGCCTTATGAAGAAAGGTTAAAGAAGCTCATACTTTTCTCTCTTGAGAGAAGGGGGAAGAGAGGAGACCTCATTGAGGTGTACAAAATAATGAGTGGAATAGATAGAGTCAATAGCCAGAGACTTTTCCCCAGGGTAGGATTGACTGGTACGAGTAGTCATAGTTTGAAGATGTTAGGAGGAAGGTATAAAGGAGACGTCAAAGGTAGGTTCTTTACACAGAGAGTTGTGAATGCATGGAATGAGTTGCCAGCTGTGGTGGTGGAAGCAGAGTCATTGGGGACATTTAAGCAACTGCTGGACATGCACATGGAGAGCGGTGAGTTGAGGGGTGCGTAGGTTAAGTTACTATATTTTACATTAGGATTAAACTTCGGCACAACCATCGTGGGCCAAAGGTACTTTTCTATGTTCTATGTTCTATTTGCAATGGTGTGGATTATAATGATGGAACTCCAATTTGCAACTTAACTAATGTTCAACAATTATCAATCTCAACTGACTGCATGTTGAAATCAATCCATTTTTACTCTTGCCAAGATTGATACGAGTTTTAAAATGAAAAGTAACCATGTTGTTTTGCTTGTTTATTTATTGCACCACTTACTTTGCATGTGTTTTTGTCATGTTACCACAGCTGAAGTATAGCAACAGGTTTTCATGTATCATGTTACAATAGTTTTATTAGATAATTCTATTAAGGCATTGTGGGTGCACCACTCTAAACTGTCTTAATATCCTTGAGACATGTTTGACAACTATTCTAAAGTTGGCTGTTGCAGGTTCCAGGGTTTAAATGTTTTAGTAGGGTCAGAGGTGGGGGTAAAAGAGGGGGAGGTGTGGCATTGCTTGTCAAAGATCGTATTACAGCGGTGGAAAGGACGATGGATGAAGACTCGCCATCTGAGGTAGTCTGGGCTGAGGTTAGGAATAGGAAAGGTGAGGTCACCCTGTTAGGAGTTTTTTACAGGCCTCCTAATAATCCTAGAAACATAGAAGAAAGGATTGCGAGGATGATTCAGGAGAAGAGTGAAAGTAATAGGGTGGTTGTTATGGGGGAACT
The DNA here is from genome assembly GCF_037043375.1 of Chiloscyllium plagiosum. Taxonomy (NCBI): domain Eukaryota; kingdom Metazoa; phylum Chordata; class Chondrichthyes; order Orectolobiformes; family Hemiscylliidae; genus Chiloscyllium; species Chiloscyllium plagiosum. The sequence goes on from NW_028270156.1 coordinate 43,299,797, forward strand.
TTAACTTTCCTGATATTGATTGGGAAAGCTATAGCTCTAGTTCGTTAGATGGGTCGGTGTTTGTCCAATGTGTGCAGGAGGGTTTCCTGACACAATATGTAGACAGGCCAACAATAGGTGAGGCCATACTGGATTTGGTTCTGGGTAACGAACCAGGCCAGGTGTTAGAATTAGAGGTAGGTGAGCACTTTGGGGACAGTGACCACAATTCGGTGACTTTTACTCTAGTGATGGAGAGAGATAAGTGTGCACTGCAGGGCAAGAGTTATAGCTGGGGGCAGGGAAATTATGATGCGGTGAGGCATGACTTAGGATGCGTGGTTTGGAAAAGTAGGCTTCAAGGCAAGGGCGTAATTGATATGTGGAGCTTGTTCAAGGAGCAACTATTGAGTGTCCTTGATAAGTATGTACCTGTCAGGCAGGGAGGAAAGAGTCGTGTGAGGGAGCCGTGGTTTAATAAGGAATTGGAATCCCTTGTTAAATGGAAGAGGGCGGCCTATGTAAAGATGAGGCGTGAAGGTTCAATTGGGGCGATTGAGAGTTAGAAGGTAGCCAGGAAGGACCTGAAGAGAGAGCTAAGAGCAGCAAGGAGGGGACATGAAAGGTCCTTAGTTGGTAGGATTAGGGAAAACCCTAAGGCTTTCTATAGGTATGTCAGGAATAAAAGAATGACTAGGGTAGGAATAGGTCCAGTCAAGGATAGTAGTGGGAAGTTGCGTGTGGAGGCTGAAGAGATTGGGGAGACACTGAATGAATACTTTTCGTCAGTATTCACTCAGGAACAGGACATTGTTGCCGATGTGAATACTGAGTCACAATTAAGTAGAATGAATGGCTTTGAGGTATGTAGGGAAGAGGTGTTGGAAATTCTGGAAAGGGTGAAAATAGATAAGTCCTCTGGGCCTGATGGCATTTATCCTAGGATTCTCTGGGAAGCAAGGGAGGAGATTGCAGAGCCATTCGCCTTGAATTTTATGTCCTCGTTGTCTACAGGAGTAGTGCCAGAAGACTGGAGGCAAGGAAATGTGGTTCCCTTGTTCAAGAAGGGGAGTAGGGATAACCCTAGTAACTATAGGCCGGTGAGTCTTAGAGCAAAGACTCGTGTAAGGCAAAGTCTTAGAGAGAATTGTAAGGGATAGGATTTATGAACATCTGGATAGGAATAATGTGATCAAGGATAGTCAGCATGGTTTTGTGAAGGGCAGGTCGTGCCTCACAAACCTTATTGAATTCTTTGAGAAGGTGACTAAGGAGGTGGATGAGGGGGAAGCCATAGATGTGGTGTATATGGATTTTAGTAAGGCGTTTGATAAGGTTCCCCATGGTAGGCTACTTCAAAAAATACGGAGGTATGGCAATGAGGGTGAGTTGGAGGTTTGGATTAGGAATTGGCTGGCTGGAAGAAGACAGAGGGTAGTAGTTGATGGTAAAGGTTCATCTTGGAGTGCCGTTACTAGCGGTGTTCCGCAAGGATCTGTTTTGGGACCATTGCTGTTTGTCATTTTTATAAGTGACCTGGAGGAGGGGCTAGAAGGTTGGGTGAGCAAGTTTGCGGATGATACGAAAGTCGGAGGAGTTGTTGGCAGTGAGGAAGGATGTGGCAGGTTACAGCGGGATATAGTTAAGCTGCAGCACTGGGCAGAAAGGTGGCAAATGGAGTTCAATGTAGCTAAGTGTGAGATGATTCACTTTGGTAAGAGTAACAAAAAGATGGGGTACTGGGCTAATGGTCGGATACTTGGTAGTGTGGATGAGCAGAGGGATCTTGGTGTCCATGTACACAGATCTTTGAAAGTTGCCACCCAGGTAAATAGTGCGGTGAAGAAAGCATATGGCGTACTGGCTTTTATTGGTAGAGGAATTGAGTTCCGGAGTCCTGAGGTCATGTTGCAGTTGTATAAGACTCTGGTGCGGCCGCATCTGGAGTATTGTGTGCAGTTTTGGTCGCCATACTATAGGAAGGATGTGGAGGCACTGGAACGGGTGCAGAGGAGGTTTACCAGGATGTTGCCTGGTATGGTAGGAAGATCGTATGAGGAAAGGCTGAGGCACTTGGGGTTGTTTTCATTGGAGAAAAGAAGGTTTAGGGGTGACTTGATAGAGGTGTACAAGATGATTAGGGGTTTAGATAGGGTTGACCGTGAGAACCTTTTTCCATGTATGGAGTCAGCTATTACGAGGGGGCATAGCTTTAAATTAAGGGGGGGTTGGTATAGGACAGATGTTAGGGGTAGATTCTTTACTCAGCGAGTCGTGAGTTCATGGAATGCCCTGCCAGTGGCAGTGGTGGACTCTCCCTCTTTATGGGCATTTATGCGGGCATTGGATAGACATATGGAGGATAGTGGGCTAGTGTAGGTTAGGTGGGCTTGGATCGGCGCAACATCGAGGGCTAAAGGGCCTGTACTGCGCTGTATTCTTCTATGTTCTATGTTCTAAAGAACAGTCAAGATTCAAAATGTTAACTGTTTCTCTCTTCACAGATGCTCACAGACTGTTTTTATTATTGCTTGACTAAGCAGAACTATAGCACATTGTATACTCGTTATAGCCACTGCAGTTTTAAACAATGGATACAGATAACATCTCTTGCTCACTCGTAAGGAAGGGTTTGGTTAGCTCAGTGAGCTGCACGACCAGGTTGTGATGCAGAGCATGGGTTCAATTCAGTATATTGAGGGATCAAAGTTCAGCACAGATCAGCGATGATCCATCTGAGAATAATAGAGTTAAATGCCCAATTTCTGTTTCCGTGGGTAATTTTTAAAATCCTGGCTAGTCTCTAAATTTGGCTGGAGGCCAATTCTCCTCTGATCTCAGGAAATCCAAATATTGAATCATACTGCACCAGAAACAAGTTGTTGACCATTAATATATGTTTTCAAATATGTTTCTGGGGCCCGAAGACTAAATAAAATGTCAGCATTAAAAACATGGCATTGAAAAGGGTGCTATTTTGATGTGGTATTTTTCCTCTCTGTTGTTCTCACAATCCACCTGGCAAGCAGTTCCCTTCAAAGGGTGTTTGTAAAAAGAAGATAATTATCTGTATACAGGCGATGCTCACACAGAACATTGTTAACGCACACTGATCACTAAAACTTACAAACTAAAAGACCTGAAAGCACAAAGTTATCATTGTGACTGGTCATTAGAATAATAGAATCATACAGAAGCAATTGAGCACATCAAGGCAGTACTAACAAGAACTATTCTAAATCTACACTCATCCTATTTTCCAGCACTTGGTCGATAGCCTTGAATATTAGAACATTTCAAATATTCTTCTAAGTACTTTTTAAAAGATTGGGAGGTTACCCACCTCAACTACCAGGCAGTGATTCCAGACCCCTATCACCCCTCTGGATGAAAACATTTTTCCTCAGATTTTCAAATGTCCTCTAAACCTCCAACCTTTCACTGTAAATTTATACCCACTTGTTATTGACCCTTCAACGAAAGCGAATGGCTCCTTTATATCCATGCTCCTCATAATCTATATCTCTCAGCCTTCTCTGCTAAAGGAAATAATGTGAGTTTATCCAGCCTCTCTTCATAGCTAAAAATGTTCCATCCCTGACAACATCCTATTGGGTCTCCTCTGCATCCCCTCCAGTGCAATCAAATCCTGCCTATAGTACAGTAACCAGAACCGCACGCAGTATTCCAAATGTGGTCCAACCAAAGTTTTGTACAGCTCCAACATGACCTCCTGAATTTATAATCTATGCCATGACTGATAATGCTAAATGTCGCATATGCCTTCTTAACTACTCTATTAACCTGCCCTGCCACCTTCAAGGATCTATGGACAAACACCCGAAGATCCCTCTGTTCATCTGAGCTTCCTACTGTCCTACCATTCATTGAATACTCACTTGACTTATTACTTCTTCTGAAGAGCATCATCTCACACCTGGCAAGGTTAAATTCCACCTGCCATCTGGTGAATCCATCTCTATCCTCACTGTCAAGCACACAGCCAATCTCTATGCCATTTATAAACTTAGTTATCTTCCCCTAACAATTTACATCTATTGTCTATTATCTCACAAACAATAAGTGACACAGCACTGATCTCTGTATACTGGACACTGGCCTCCAGTCACACAAACAGGATTCTACCACTACTTGTCTCTTGTCACTAGCCAATTTTGGATCCAATTTGCCAAGTTACCCTGGATCTCATGAGCTTTACCTTTTCTATCAGTATCCCATCTGGGACCTTGTCAAAGGCTTTGCTGAAATCCATTAAAACTATCATCAACTACACTAGTCTCTTCTAAGCACCCGGTCACCTCCTCGAAAAATTCAATCAAATTTGATAGGCATATCCTCGCTCTGACAAAGTCATGTTGATTATCTCTGATCAAACATTGCTTGTCCAGTCAAAGTTAATTCTCTCCTTCAGAATTCTCTCCAATAGTTTCTCTCCCACTTATGAGAGACTTACTGGTCTGTAATTCCTTGGTTTATCTCTACCACTCTTTTTGAAAGGTGAAACATTAGCTGTCTTCCAGACCACTGGTACTTTTCCTGTGGCCAGAAAGGAAATTTGGGTCAGAGCTTTTGTAATTTCCTCCCTCGTCTCCCACAGCAGCCAGACATACAACTCACCTAGACCTGGGGATTTATCCACTTTTCTGCCAAACCTCCAATACCTCTTCACTGTCTATGTCAGGCTTATCAAAAACCTCATAATCCTGCTTCCTGAATTCAGTACCTATATTCTCCTCCTCCAAAGTGAAGACAAGATATGAAGTATTTGTTTAACACTACCAATTTAATTTCATGCTCAAATTGCTTCCTTGGTTTCTAATAAGCCCCACTATTTCCCTGGCTATCCTCTTCCACTTGACATACTTCCAGAATACCTTGGAATTCTCCCTAATCTTAACCGCCAGTGATTTTTTTTCATGCCCCCTCTTTGCTGTCCTAATTGCTTCCTTAGGTTTAACCCTGCACTTTCTATACTCCACGAGGGCCTCCATTGATTTGCTACCTTTGCACCGTAAGAGCCTTGCTTTTCCAGTCCTGAAAATTCATAGACATTCGGGGTTCTCTGGACTTGTTCCTTCTATATTTCACCCTAAAGGGTACTCTCACCAATTCAGTAGTGAATTGTCCCCATTATTCTGCTGTAGATTTCCCCAGAGGTATCTGTTCCCAACCTACTCAGTCATTTTATTTTAACAAAATCTGCCTTCCCCAATCCAAAATCCTTTTCTGTAGACTACCCTTTTCCTTTTTTTTAGGACCTCAAAATGTATGTTGTTGAGGTCATTATCACTAAAATGCTGTCTCACTGCCACCACTAACACCTGTCTGGCTTGGTTCCTCAATATTAAGCCCAGCACTGAACTGTTCCTTGCTGGTCCTTCTACAAGTTGATATAAAAAGCTCCCTTGAATACATTTAAAGAAATCTGTCCCTTCTCAACCCCTTACACTATGTCTATCCCAATTAATATGTTTGAGAAAATGTAATTCTCTAATATAATTACCCTACTTTTATCTGACACATCTCAGTGAATTGTCTGCATATCTGCTCCTCTGACTGTTTGGGTAACTGCCGGTGGTGTGACTGCCCCTTTTTCATTCCTACATTTTACCCACAAAGCCTCATCTGAAATCCCTTCCAAGATATCGACACTTTTTACTGCAGTAGCCAACTCCTTAATTAATGAAACACCATCTCCTCTTTTATACCTTCCCCGTCCTGCCTGAAGATCCTATAAACTTGGAATGCTGAGTTGCCAGTCCTGATCCACCCTCAATCATATCTCTGTAATGCAACAACATCGCAATTCCATATGTCAATCCATACCCTTAACCCATCCTTTCTTATCTATAATAATCCTGACATTAAAGTACAGGCCATCCAGCCTGACCTTCCCTTAGAAGCCAACATCGCTGAACTCTCTGTGCCTTGGTTCCCTTACTAAAGTATGCTGTGTCCTTATTGTGCTAATGCTCTGAGTGTCCTCAGCCTGCTGAACTAATTTAAACTTCTCCCAAAAGCACTAGAATACTGACCCACAAGGATGTTGGTCCCATTCTGGTTTAGGTGCAGACCGTTCTGCTTTTACGGGTCCCGTCTTCCCTAGAAGCAATCCCAGTGATGCAGTATACTTAGAATATACATACCAATGTGAAAAACATGAAAACATGATGGGTTCCTCAAAAAGTAATTTGTCATCATTACTGACAAGTCGTGGTATTTAAAAAAGCTGTGCACCAAGATGACTGAATCAAAACACTCACCTTTTCCAGTAAGTCAGATCAAGGAATGAAAAGACTGGTTGTAAAGGCAGACTTTTCTGGGTTTCTGTATCTGAACCTTCATCAGATTGGTTGCTGTGGCTAGGTGACTGGGAAGGAGAAATACTGGACGTTGTGCTATGTGCATCTGAATCTGTACAATAGAGAACAAAGATTGATACTGTCAGAGCTTACAAATATAGGTCACACCACAAATACTGGCAAAATGGGAGAAACCAATGGATTAATTATAGATTTCAAGATAACCAGGAGGACTTCAGTGAAAACTGTATAATTGAAAATATACATTTCAGTTATCACTTACTCTGTCAGTATATCTGGGTGGTAATATCATATTTGTATAATTGTGATTAACATTTGAGGTGGAATCTTCCCTGTCCCTGAACAACTTGGGTACTGGCAAGTCAGTTAGGAAAATATGACAAAATTAACAGAAATTAGATTCATGAAAAAGTCTAATTCTGTAACTAAGTGTTGAAGAGAGAGAGAGAGAGAATAATCTAGTGAGCAGTGTGAGGTTTATTTGTATTCCATTAGTACCTAATTTTGCATCAGTGACATGCATTTCCCTATTCTCTCACAAGCAGGACAGAAAGTGAATGGCAACATTTCATAACATGAAGGTTAGAGTGGGTGCCTGAATCCTGCAACATGGGCAGTGGCCATCTGCCCACTTCTAACAGCATCTTTCCTCCACACAGAGGTTGGCACTGAACATGATCTAATCTCTCCACATCCCCATGGCATTCTCTCACCCCCTTATAATATAATTCTCCAATTTGGACCACACTAACACCTATCATTGTAACACTGCTGCCAGGCCTCTTTATACATAGGGACAGGATATAACCAGGCTGCGTCTCAGCACTCCTCAATTGTCCTTGCTCACTTTGCACCTTCTCAGATGCACACAGCACTACTGCCTGCCTCTTTGTACTCTGCCCTTTCATTCAAATGCTCACAATTTGTCTTGTCTGCCATTTTAGCACAGATAGAAAGCCAGGTAGCTTGTTATGGTTGGCAGTAGTGATCAGTCTATGGGATGGGCATATTGTGATTAGCACCATGCTACATCTGCATCAGATGTGAGCAAATATAGCAGTAAACACATTGCATGTGGTTCAACCAAATGGCCATGTCTCAAATCGTCCTCTGTCAAAAGGAGACAGGCTTCAGTCAGGGGGATCTCCGGCATTGTAAGTCAAGGGTGACATCTGATATCAGTACAAGAGTTTGGACATAGTCAGTTGGCCTCTGAGGCAGTCAGGGCCAGAGGGTCCATGTCACTACAGTCCAGGGAGTGGACCATGGTCAGTCCTGCAGGTCCAATGTAACCAGTTCAGGGATTCACTGCAGTCAGTCAGAGAACTAGAGAGATCAGTGAGGGCCTTAGTCACTCATCAGGTGGGGTGTCTGTATAAGTCAGTCCTGGCAATCAGCTCTATGAGAATAAAGGATGATATTAGGGAGTACTGCTGTTGGGAAGTTGGGATAATCAATTCTGGGAATTAGAAGAATACTGTAGACTGCGAAGGGGACAATAATTGTGAAAGTGACCAATGAATATGTAAGTGGGGGAGATGCTGGTGTATTGAGGATATGGATTTTGCTATGGGGGGGTTGGGGGGCAAATTGACATTACCACAATTCCTGTCTTTGATTGGCACAATGACTGGCAATGATTAAGCTGTGGGCTCTGGGGTCATTTTGGGAGATGAAGTCAGAATTCAAGAAGTTGTGTTGGAATGTGTGAAAGTTCAGCACTGGTCGAGAAGATAGGGAGTGTAAGGAAGAAAGGAGTGTGGAGGTTTGGTGGTGATCATAGTGGGGGCATCTTGATTACCAGGCTGATCCTACCTTCCACACTCACGTGCATCATAAATAGGCCCTGAAAATGGGAAATAGTTGTGGCAATACGTGGAGCAAATGTTTTTGTTCATGGATCCTACTTGTGAGGGATCAGAGGCCTTTCAAGGGGCAATTGCATAAGCAGGCACCTACACCACACAGGGTGAAATCATCTGCACCCTGTACATGAAACGTACGCAGTGTCCAACAATGTGTGATATAAATTCTAGTGACAAGCAATCTTGACCATCTCACTGGTCATTATAAATTGATCACAGTCATCTCTGTGAAGCAGAGTAATCACAGGCAATCTTGAAAATGGCCCCTGTAGGTCACAATTCACAAAAAACAACCCAAGATCTCACAGATTGCACAAGGGTGCAGAACCTTGAACTGCCAAGTATTCATCAAGAAGTTCTTATATGCAATGCTGCTTTTCTTGGGTGATATTGGGCTGGGGGAACAAGATCTCAGCAATCAAACTGCACTTATAATTTCTTACTGTATTTCCACAACATTCATTGAAAAAGGATTTCTATGTCAGTGGTCCCTATGGAGGCATTCCATGGCCATCTTTGTCAGAGACCTTCATATCCCATTACATAGAGGATTAAACTGAACTGTCATTTGTGAGTAATGCGAATGTTAACTGCTCCAATTACTAAGAACCTGCTCTTTTTGCTATGTTCTCCAGAGGTTCATTGGAACCATGATGAATAGATCTGACCAGTGCAGGGGTGACCATCATAGTGACTACAGAGAATTAAAGAAGGTACAGACGTGTCAGCAAGCTCAGGACCTGCGGCTGCCTGCACATGAAGAAGCTGAAGCAGATGATTCCCTCAGGATGTGTAGGAGCTACAAGAGGCCCAGAGTAATTCACTCTTGATGCCATTTCCTCCAATGAGTGAGGAACACTGACACGTGACTGCAGACATCCTGAGACACTGGTACAGAATTATGGAACTGTTGGAGCAGGACCTGTGACATGAAGAGGTGTGTGGGCCCTCACAACCCTTGAACCACAGTGTACCAAGACTACTTTCAATGCAATTTGTTCCAGATCACACTGCTTCATTTCATTTCCACATGAGGCCAGTGCTGGAGTCTGGGCAGTAGGTTTTTCCAGGATGCTACTGTCTGTGCACGCATCATGTTGGAAGCATTTTATCATAATGCAGTTGACATCTATCAACAGAAAAAGCTTCCATTCCAGTATACAAATCATCTGTAATCATTAGTACCACACCTCCGAAATCTGCACCCGGTACCCTGGGAGTGGCCATGTTGTCTTTAGCTTTGATAACTTTCACGTTTCATTTGTTTCAAGGGTTAGATGCCTGACAAAGATAGTTACTGGGAGACATGGACTATCATCTTCAACCATAGCTAATGACACACACTTCCCAAGGCAGACAGTAAATACAATACAACCTGTCCTCCAACAAGGCCATGGTGGAGCAGATGACAGGCATCCTCAAGTTGAGGTTCCACTGCTGGGATCAGTCTTGGGGGTAGGTTCTTGCAGTACAGTCCAGATAGCTATATAATCCTTACATTCTGTGCTCTGCATAACGAGAGCAGACAAAGAACACATGATGAACATTAAAGAGCTGGGCAAGCAGTGGCAGCAATCTTCTCAGGAGTAAGCTAAGGACATCGAACAGGAGGAACATCACCTTCAGCATGATGGAGCACTGCAGCATCAGGGGCAACCAGCAGGCAGGACTTAACTGACATTCGGTTCCCATAAGCAACTGGGTGCACTGATCACTCATTGACTGTAAATTTGTTGTTGATCAAAAAGCAAGCAGTTCCAGTTTGTTCTCTGAAGCAAATGCAGCTTTTGTTTGCTTTTCTTCTTCATTTCGCTGCTGCTGAATAAAAGTGAAGGTTTTCAACCATTTGAAGACTTTCCTATGTGATGCTCCCACATTGAACAATGGGAAGAAGTTAGTCTAAACAAGAAGCACTCCTTTAGTCAGTTGGGATTATACTGAGGAAGGGTAACCTATGGGGTGTAGTTTGGTTCTTACAGGTGCAATTACTTTGATCAGACGGGTAATAATGTAAAATAGCAATACATTTATGAAGTTGAACTTGTGTTTGCAACAAAGTGTCACTGGTACAATCTATGTGCCTATCAAGTGTAGCTTTCTGTTCCCTCCCTCCCACTACATGCACTGATGGGCAGCTCCTGGTTGACAGTGCTTGATTTGGTGCATGGCAGCCATCACTGGAAAGCCTGGCATAACTGAGCAGGGGGCAGTGCAAGTAGGTGCCACAGGGATGTGGTGAATAGCTAATGAGTCGCAGAACATAGTGCCAGAAAACTCAGACAGGTAGGTAGGTTAGGTGAGCTTGGATCGGCGCAACATCGAGGGCCGAAGGGCCTGTACTGCGCTGTATTCTTCTATGTTCTATGTTCTATAAATTCTCCTTAAACTCCCCGAAATTGACAAACAGCTGGTTTCTGGTAAAATTCATCCCAGAAGAGCAAAATTTCCTTTAAGAAGGAATAAGTGGAGATTTCATAAGGGATAATAAGGAAAAGTTAGGAGAGTATCTCATAGTGTCTCAATGTTCAGATTGCAGAAATAGCTAGAGAGAAAATGGATAGAATTTCCATAAGTGATCACAGAAAATCTGCAAGCAAACTTAAGGCTCAATTTTAAGTTTAAACTGTAACCAACCACATGCACACCCCCCAATAATTAGATATTTTTAACGTAGCGCCAATTATAAAAGCAGATACTAAAGGAGGGTTTACTATCCACTGCACATCATGCTATATAAGAGTTTGATTTTTACAATTCCAAAATATAAGTATCATGTATTTTTTTTAAACACAATGCTCCATCAGCCAACGAAAGCAGATTTACTCAAGGAGAAATCCTGCATGAGATCTCAATGAAACATATAAGATTTTGAGGGGACTTCAGAAGGCAAATGCTAACAGGTTGCTTACCTTGTGAGAGATACTAAGACTAAAAGAGGAAATTTGAAAAAATGGGTCTCCCACTTAAGATGAAGATTAGGTTTTTTTTCACTCTTCGAAAGTCAATAGTCTGTGAAATTCTCTTTCCCAGAAGTGAAGGCAGAGTCAGTGAATATTTCAAAGATAGATTCTTCAATAACAAGGGAGTCTAAGATTAGAGGGGCTAGACAGCAAAGTAGAGTTGAGGCTAATATTAGATCAGCCGTGGTCTCATCAAATGGCAGAGCTGGCTCAAGGGGTCAAATGGCTAATCCTGCAAGTAATTTGTATGTGAGCATGAGTTACAGACATTCTTACTTCACTTCTTAAATTTGTAACTCAACGACACACATTATCTTTTAAAACACTCAATTAGGCTGGGGAAATGAGGGAAAGAAAGGGGCCAGTGCATTCAAAAAGCACTCACTAGCAACTGAATATAAACAAAAAGCTTACTCTGTCGTTTGAGCTTTTGCTGGAGTCTCCGCAATTTGTTCTTCTTTTTGCCATCACAGCCAGATTTCATTTTCTTAGGTTTCACAAGTGTTTTAAGACCAGGTCCAGCTCGTGCATCAACCACCTGACATGGGAACAAAACAAATGCTTGTTTTTTTTCTGGACATATTAAATAAATTGAACATATTAAATAAATCAATAAGGTGCTGTTTCAACCGGGTTAAATACATGAAAGAAAAGAGTATTCTATCCGATGAGATGTCAGTGGCAACCACAGAAATATTTAGATTACATGTATCACTCAGCAAATGTACAAAACATTGCTGCTTTGTGTTAGATATCACAATTTTTGTTTTGTGACCTTCACAAGAGACATCCAAATGAAAGGGTTACAGGACATGAGCACAAACATCAGTGCACTCACACTGAATCATGGTGATATTAGTAGAGTCCTTTCCTCCAATTTATAAACCCATAGTGCTTCCTTGGCCCGGTCAGCTTTCTTCAACCATACAAAATTGGAAAGCTATTTCATTGAAATAATCTTGTTCCTGATGGATCATACAGACATCAAAGCATAAGGAATTCCACAATAGGTGAGTGGCTTTTTCAAATCCAAATACTCTGGCCAAGGGCCAGAACACTCATTAGCAAAACCACTAAAGTATGCATGAGACACAGTCTATTGATGTGAAATATTCTCCACAATTAAAATTTGACCACCAAACTAAATTTGATTTAAAAGAATTTGCTGGTATCAAAAAAAAATTCAAATTGCTCAAAAAGCATGTTCCAAGGCACAGTGGTTAATTACTATCTCACATACACAACTGAGAGAGAGAGAGAGAGAGAGAGAGAGAGAGAGAGAGAGATAAGTTTTGCATTTGAAATTCTTTTGATGCACAGGAATGAATTTCTCTTCATTTAGACAAGATGGCAAATTTCACAAGCAGAATATACCACACTCTGAATGAATTATTTGGAGACGTGAGGAGATTTGTAGCTCAGGTTGAGGTTCAGGTTGTAAGTTTGCTCGCTGAGCTAGAAGGTTTGTTATCAGATGTTCTGTCACCCTGCTAGGTAACATCATCAGTGAACCTCCAGTGTAGCATTGCTGTTAGTGAGCCACTTTCTATTTATGTGTCATGGTCTGTTAAAGTGGGTGATATCATTTCCAGTTCTTATTCTCAGAGATTGATAAATGGTTCCAAATCAACATGTTTATTGATGGAGTTCCGGTTTGAATGCCAGGCCTCTAGGAATTCCCATGTGTGTCTCTGTTTAGCCTGTCCTAAGGTGGATGTGTTGTCCCAGTCGAAGTGGTGTCCTTCATCTAAGTAAGGATATTGTTGATGATGACAGAACAAATTAGAGGAAACCTACAACATCGTCAACAACATCCTTACTAGCATAAATTTCACAAAAGCGGAGGAGAACAACTACAATAACAGAATCCTCTTCTGCGATGTCACATTGGAGAACTGCAAACCAACATCTACAGGAAAGCAACACACATAGACCAGCTACCTAACTACAGAAGCAATCATCCTAACACCCACAAACGGAGCTGCATCAGGACATTATTTAAACAGGCCACAACACACTGCAGCATACAGGAACTATGAGCAGCAGAAGAAAAATACTTATACAGTGTATTCAAGAATAACGGGTACCCAATAAATACAGTCCGCCAATTCTTAAACAACAAACCCAAACAAGTAGACACAACACACCCAGAGACTGTAGCCACACTACCATACATCAAAGACATCTCGGAGATGACTACCAAACTACTCCAACCCCTTGGCATCATGGTAGCCCACAAACCTACCAATACACTGAAACAGCAACTGATGAACCTCAAGGACCCTATACCAACAACCAGCAAAATGAATGTCATTTACAAAATACTCTGCAAGGACTGTAACAAAAACTACATCGGACAGACAGGCAGAAAACTAGCCACCAGGATACACAAACAACAAGTAGATACCAAAAGACATGAACTACCATCACTAGTATCCTTACATACAGATGTAAAAGGACACCACCATTGGGACAACACATCCATCCTAGAGCAGGCTAAACAGAGACATGCACGGGAATTCCAAGAGGCCTGGCATTCAAACCAGAACTCCATCAATAAACACATTGATTTGGACCCATTTATCAACACCTGAGAATAAGAACTGGAAATGATATCACCCACTTTAACAGACCAAGACACATAAATAGAAAGGGGGACAGAACACCAGTGTTTCAATGAAGGCTCAGTGATGGTGTTACCCAACATGGTGACACAACATCTGAAAACAAACCTGCCAGCTCAGCAACTAACTTACAACCATGCCTATAGGTGGCTGACAGGCGTTGTGTGTCTAATTGGCTCGCACTTACATGACTCCAGTTTTTTTTTGATCCAGCCGGAAGTTTCTTCCATCTCTTCACCAAAAGCACACAAGCATTACAGATATCACCAGCACGTGCTTCTATTAAACTGTATGAAAACAAACAGATCTCAACTTACACACATGCTGCTGACTTTTAAGAATCACATTTTATTTTAAATGTAAATGAAATTTAACACATCCATTTAAAAATGAAACTTTCAATTGCTGTTCCACCTACAATAAACACCTCTGAAGCATCTAACACACATTCCTATTAAGATTTTACTCTCTGAAATGTCCCAACTCAGTTATTTTGATACTTACTGAAAATTCATTACAAATAGAATTCTAACATATCCCAATGCCCAATACTGACAAAAGGTTTTCCCCAGATAAATGTGTCTCACAATAAAAACCCTAGCACAAAAGAAACAGTTAAGTCCCAATTATAATAAGGAGTGTCTGTGAAATGAAAATTCAGGTTGAACAGCAGAGGTATAAAAACATCCAATAGCAATCAATGTCCAGTCAATGTCCAGTCATGCCTGGGCTGACAGTTTCCCTGTGTCTATAGGGATTGGAATTCTGTTCCCAGTTATACATTAACGATTTTCTTAAGCATTATAATAGCCTGGGGATAAAACAACATTTTGTTCAATTCCTATGAAAAATCTATTTGTTCAAGAATCATAATGTATCTTTTGGTAGTTTTGCATTGTTCAAGTGATAACATTTCCTTTCAGATTAATTTCAACCAGGTTCCAGAAGCATTACCATTTAATCCACTACTTCATTGTACTTTTATCGATGACTTTTCAAATCTATTTTATGTGCCCGGAATGGACACTGCAATTTTGCTATATGTCGGATTGGTTGGCTTTATCTGGTTTTCAGTTGTCAATTATTGATTCCCCCACTAACATACTTTTGAAAGCACAGAAGCATATAAAATAGGATCCAGAGTAAGCATTGAGGCTGCTCCACTGTTCAATATGATTGTGTCAGATCCACTATCTCAGGACCATTCTCTTCCTTTCTCCTATATCCTTTGATATCTAGAAATCAACAACTTTCTTAAATATATTCAGTGATTTAGCCTCCACAGCCTTCTATGGTCGAGAATTCACCAGCCTCTCAGTGAAGAAATTTCTTTTCATCGCAATCCAAAATGGTTTACTCCATATCCTCAGAGTATGACCCCATGCTCAACACACCATTTGCCTTCCTAACTGGTTGTTGCACTTGCATACTTGCTTTCTATGACTGCTGTACAAGGCATCCAGGTCCCTTTAACATATCAACATTTCCCAATCAATCACCATTTAAATAATACTCTACCATTCTACTTTTCCAACTGAAATGGATAACTTCACAGTTATGAGTGTGGTGCTGGAAAAGCACAGTAGGTCAGGCAGCATCCGAGGAGCAGGCAAATCAACATTTCGGGCCGGAGCCCTTTGTCTGGAATGAAACTGGGTGCCTCGGGGGTGGAGAGGTAAATGGGAGGGGGGGTGGGACTGGGGAGAAGGTACCTGAGAGTGCAATAGGTGAATGGAGGTGGGGGTAAAGGTGATAGGTCGGAAAGGGGAGTGGAGCAGATAGATGGGAAGGAAGATTGGCAGGTGGGACAGGTCATGAGGATGGTGCTGAGCTGGCAGGTTGGAACTGGGGTAAGGTGGGGGCAGGGGAAATGAGGAAACCAGTGAAGTCCACATTGATGCCATGGGGTTGAAGGGTCCCGAGGTGGAAGATGAGGTGTTCTTCCTCCAGGCGTCCGGTGGTGAGGGTGTGGAGATGGAGGAGGCCCAGGACCTGCACTTCCTTGGCAGAGTGGAAGGGGCAGTTTAAATGTTCGGCGACAGGGTGGTGGGGTGTGGGTGTCCCATTCTGCAAGAAGGTGTCCAATCTACCCAGTGTAGAAGAGACCGCATCGGGAGCAATGGATGCAATATCCCAAGGCTGGATGCTTTCTCGCAGAGTGCTTTAGAGAACATCTCCGGAACACCTGCTCCAATCAACCCCACCACCCGTGGCCGAACATTTCAACTCCCCCTCCCACTCTGTCGAAAACATGCAGGTCCTGGGCCTCCTCCATCACCACTACCTCACCACCGGACGGCTGGAAGAAGAACCCTTATCTTTCACCTCGGGACCCTTCAACCCCAGGGCATCATTATGGACTTCACCAGTTTCCTCAATTTCCCCTCCCCCCACCTTACCCCAGTTCCAACCTTCCAGCTCAGTACTGCCCTCATGACCTGTCCCACCTGTCAATCTTCCTTCCCACCTATACGCTCCACTCCCCTCTCCGACCTATCACCTTTACTCCCACTTCCATCGACCTACTGCATTCTCAGCATTCTTCTCCACAGCCCACCTCCCCTCCCATTTACCTCTCCACCCCCGATGTTCCCAGCCTCATTCCTGAGGAAGGGCTCCGGCCCGAAACGTCGATATTCCTGCTCCTTGGATGCTGCCTGATCTGCTGTGCTTTTTCAGCAACTCTGATCTCCAGCACCTGCAGATTTCACTGTCTCCTAACTTTACAGTTATCCAGACCACACTGCATCAGCTGTGTATTTGCCCACTCATTCGACTTGTCTCAATCACTTCAATGGCTTTTACATTCTCCTCATCACTCTCAATTACTCCTAGTTTTATGCTTGCAGCAAACATGCAAATATTACGTTTGGTCCCTCAAATCTTTCATAAATACGGAGAATAACTGGGACTCAAGCAGGATCTCAGAGGTATGCCATGAGTCACAGTCTTCCACTCAAAAAAAGACCAACCTATTCCAATCTTTCTTCCTGTTGCATTAGCTCTAATCTCATGTACTTTGATTTTGTACATGAGCTTCTTACATGGGACTGTATCAAAAGCTTCCTGCAAATACAAATACAACAGTGGATACTGATTCTCTCTCATCTATTCTACTAGTTACGTCCCCCGAAAAACTCCAGATAGTTTATCAAACTTGATTTATCTTTCATAAATCCAAGATGACTTTGTGTAATCCAGTTTCGAAGTGTCCTGTTATCATATTCTTTATACCAGACTTGAGCATTTTTCCATTTTTGATGCAAAGTTAACTAATTTATAATTCCTTTTTATTCTCTCACCTTCCTTTCTTAAATATTGGCATCTACCATCCATCAATCTTCCAAGACTGTTCCAAGAATCCACAGAACTCTGAAAGATAACGATCATGCATCCAATATCTCCAAATGTCCTCCTCCTTTAATGCCCTACAGTTTATCAGGCCTGCGGATTCAGCAGCTTTCAGTCCCCTTACTTTCTTCAATTTTTTTTTTATTTTTATTAATACTAATTCCCTTCAATCCCTCCTTCTCAATAGATCCTTGCTTTGCCAACATCTCTGGGAAGTTATTTGTGTATTTTTCAGTAAAAACAGTAAAGTAGTTTTTTTAATTGCTCTACCACTTTCTTGCTTCCATTATTATTTCCCTAATCCTTCACCAATCTTTCATATTTTTACATACTTACAGACGCTTTTACAGTCTGCTTCTACACTTCTTACAAGTTTAATCTCAGACTCTATTTTTCCACTTTTAAACAATGTCTTGGTCCTTTTTTGCTGAATTCTAAACTGCTCCAAATCTTCAGGCTTGCCACTTTTTCTATCGCCTTTATACAACTCCTTTTGCCATCTAATACTATCTTTTAATTTATTTTATTAGCCATGGTTGGCCAACTTTTCCTGTTGTGTTCTTTTGCCTGAAAGGAATGGATAACTGCTGTATTGCATGCAATCATCACACAAATATTCACCACTGCCCATCCATTACGTGTCATATAATGAAGTTACTCCATTTATCACAACCAACTCACCCCTCAGCTTGGTAGTTTTCTTTGCTTACATTTAGATGTTTCAGGTTGAACTACTTCACTTTCTATCCCAATGAAGGCTTCTATCACATTATGGTTGCTTTGTCCTAAGGATCTCACAATAAAATTATTAATTAACACCTTCTCACTGTACAAAATCAAATCTAGGATAGCCTATTCCCTAGATGATTTTTCAATGTATTGGCCTAAAAGATATCTTGTGCATATTCCAGGAATTCATCCACACAACATTATTGTAAACATGCTTTTTTCTAAGTCAACCATGATTACTGTAGTATTCTTGTAGCATGCATCTCTAATTTCATGGAAAATGCCATTGTCTACCTCATCACTACCACTCTGAGGCTTATAGATGACTCACACTCATGTTTTTTGATCCCTTGCTGTTCCTTAGCGATTTTTTGTATAAATATCCTTTCTCGCTAAATGAAAACCAAAAGACCTGCAGATGCTGTAAATCAGAAAGGAGGGTCACCAGACTGAAAATGTTAACTCTGATTTCTCTTCACAGTTGTTGCCAGACCTGCTGAGCTTTTCCAGCAATTTCTGTTTTTGATCCTTTCTCCTTGTTGCCCTGATTTCACCTTTACTCCAACAATACCATCTTATTTCTTTTCTTATTTTCCAGATCTTCCCAAAGATTGAAGACCCTTACACGTTCAATTTCCAATCTTGGTCACCCTGCAGTCATATCTCCATAATCACAATCATATTTACAATGTTCACTGCTGTTATTTGCCTACCTTATTGAAAATGCTCCATGGACGCAGACTTCTGACTTAACTTTTTAACATTTTTACACTTTTTTTATACAATGGTCCTATTTGCAGTTAGCCCTTGCTTCCTCTGCATAATCGCTTTTGATTTCCACTTTTCTGTCTTCCATTCTATCTTTGTCTCCCTCACTCAGATTCCCATTAGGAATAGCTCACTCTTTGACTTGTTACTATTTAAATCATAACATATTGCAAACAAAGGTATGTAGACAGGAGAATTTGCCACGTTTTCTTAAAATAAAGTATGCAACGTTTTATTTTTACAACGACAGTAAGGAAGTAAGACTCAAAGACCCAGTAGCAAAAGCGCTTCCGCAACTGCTACTGAATGTTATGTGGGTAATCGAGGGGGTGCAGGGGAGAGAGGGGAAGAAGAGAGAAACATCGATCGTCTCTTACCCAAAACAAAGTCTGAAGCTTTCCTCATATCGTCTGCTGTCAGTGAAACGAGAACTAGAAGATTTAGTCTTGCAAATACAACAGCCTTCCAAGCTCCGATAGATTTTGGATTTATGGAAACCGAACATCGTCTTTCACCGTCTGTCAAAATCTCCCCTATTTAAAAAAATACACACGATATCAATGCACATGGATTCGAGTTTGCACAAAACAAGCGTCACTGTATTATGAAAGCCTCCACATTAGTAATCTCAAGTAATGTAGACGCTCGCGTTAATTCGAGGTTTTCACACAACGGGTAATATGTTTGCTATAATAATTCACGGACAGCGCTGGTTTTAAGTTTAGGTCAGTGTGCGAAATCACATTTCTGCGCAGTTCACCCGATGAACAGTGGCTGAAGGCTTTATCAAATGGCCCTTACTTCATTCAGCTTGTGAGCGGACAACCGATCAACAAGAAAACAATTCACTGAAGACTTCTACTTTGCAACAGGAAAATCTGAGAAAAGGCACGATTTAGATCGTTCATATGTACAAACCCTGCGACATCACATGTTCCGTGAAAACTGACCCATTTTTTACACAATGTGTCCTAATAGCAACAGCCAGACAAAACAAGACAGCCGACAACTCTCTATCACAAAGACATCTTGTTTGTTCCGGATGACCATGCGAGATCGGAACCAAAATCACCCAGCTACGTGTATTTTGAGCTTCCTTACCGACAACACCGTTATCTAACAATGATACCGAGCACGTTGGCTGCGATTTGACTTGATCTCTGCCATCGTGGTACTCGCCTGAATGTAGTCAGAACAAGGGCCACACACGTTTGCACTCGCTCTCCATTGAGCGTGGCGTGCTCTTCCCTCCCAGAGAATTCACCGAAAAGCGACATTGATTGAAAACCAGTTACAAAATCGGATTATATCAATTTTCAGGACGAAGAGAGACGTATTAAACCTTTTACCATACCTGCGGGCTCGGATCATAAAACACCACCAACACGTTGCGGGGAACGAATTCCAAACAATAAACTTAAGGCTGCAGCAGACACGGAACAACTTGGTAAACAGCAGACAGAAGTCGACGAAGCTGGAGTTAGTTTTGCCAATGGGACCTGTGTGTGTGTATGTATGTGTGTGAGGATGTCCGCCACAATGTAACGCGTGCGGATATCCGAGTGTCTACAACGCAACAGCCTGGAAACTGAAAGTTGTGGCGCTCACTGCAGACACATTTTGTCGACTTTCTGTGAAATAGCAGCATTTCCCTTCGCTTGGTTCCCCTCCCCCTCATATTCAGCGGGTCGTCAACGCCATCACAGCGGAGACCACTCGGCATTCCTCAGTAATTTAAATAAAAACATATTTAAACAGACAGCGGTAATTTTGCAAACCCATTTCTGACATTCACTCGCCCAAATAGCTTTGTTCAAAATGCGTACATGCAATTTATAATTTACCTCTCGCTGTCACTCTATTCAAGACGCTGCAGTGCAGTGACCCACAAAAATAGGAGGTGCTCTTTGAGACAGTATCAACATAGTTGAACCACTGAGTGGAATGCAGTGACAAAAGGAAATTAGACTCAAGATATTACATTCGTGGCTAGTATTTTGAGCTTTCTCAGAAGAGTGATCTCGAAGGGAGGGAAACAAATCTAAACCAGTCACACGCAATCCTATTGTCTCTCAATGTAAACACCTTTACTTCAAGCCTGTATGTGTGATAAACACATACTTAAATTTACAAACAATGTAAACTTAGGCAATGCACAACTCCAGAGCACCAAAAAGCAGCTTGTACTATTACATGCAATTTTACCTTTTTTTAAATAAAAAAGAAAACTTTTAAATATTTGTAAACAAACCAAATGTACTCACCCAGCAAACAAAACTTCGGGATACTCGTTGTTATTCTTCTGCTGGCCTGAGCATTTTTACTATTCATTCAGCATATAGCAGAAATTTATCATAACATTTACATATGAAAGCACTTATTATCATAAGGCGCCCAACGCATGGAGCCCTGGTCTCCCCAGTGTAGTACGTTGGGATTTGTAGTCTATTATCGGCGAGGTTCCTGTGAGGAAAATACAGACCGCGCCAAGTATTCAAACTCCAAATCCCAGCGGTGCCGGGAAAAAAAAGAGATTTAAAAATGTTATTGCTTGAAATGGCGGGAATGGCGATAATCTCTATATTTGGCAGCTCATCAAACTGATTATTGTTACCATGTTGCTGAAGCAAAGTGCGATGTTGCCAATTAGATTGTGAAGTGCGATTTATTTGTTCATCATTGTTTTTCATGCCCACGAGTCGACGTAAAAGCACGCAAGCTACGTGCACGCTTAAAGGTAGACTGGTGTGGAAGGATCAGATAGCTGTAAATCCAGAGGCTGGTGGCAAACATGAATCAGTGCAGTCGGTGTTTAAAATCGGAACAGAAGTGAAATTACAAACTGTGAATCTTGTGCTGCATTGACACTGTAGTGTAGATGTGTTGTGCTATGGCAGCGGTGTGTCCTGAATGGGGATGTTTCGCCTGTCTGTCTGTGAGATGATGATCCAGGCATTTCAAAACAAAGAAAACGTGTTGCTGGGACTAGTCACTGAGTGAAAATCACTAAAACAGTCAGTTTAAATTTCTTTTTAAAAAGCATGCGTTTTGAAAGTTAACCGTCCAAACCACTTTGGTAGATACATTTACAGTATATCTTAAAAATGCAAACAGTATTCCTATTAGCAGACTTGTATTTGGAGTACGGAAGACTTAAATGCAGTTTAGATACAAGTCATAGGATTAATTCCGGTATATTTTGAGCGCTTATGTAAACGTGGCATTCTGCATAAAACGCAGTCTCCTTGACCAAGAGTGGTATTGTCATCTTAAAAATATGACATTTCAAAGAAAGTCTAATGTAGGGTTAGATACTGTTGCCTAGTTGGAGTTGTCGCAGCGGCACAATAAAGAGCTGAATCCACCGAACCTTGTGTGACTGCCTATTTGCCTAAATTTCCAGCACAAATCCGATGTAAAACAGGAGGAATTCTTGAGTGATTTTTAATGTAAGCTTTGAAAAGCTTAATCTTGCACAAGAGTGAAGTAGTTTATTTTATATAATAATCTCAGAAACTGACATCATACCACCTTTACACGTGAACCACAGGGAAAGACATAGCCTTTGTCTTTAGTCCCTTAAACAAACTCCATGCCTTAGCTGCTGACTCTCTCCAGTGTCTGAGGCTGTTAACAAACTTGGTATGGTATTTGACCCTGAGGTGAGTTTCCAACTACACATCCATACTGTCAGCTATTACGACCACCATCACATCAAATTTTACCCTCACTCAAATTGTCTGCTGCTGAGATCCTCATGCATGCCTTTGGCCTCTCTAGATATCAACATCCTCCCAATCAGCTTCCCAAATTCTAGCATGCTGTTTATGGTCTTATGAAACTTACCTGTCCATGTTTTTAAACAAACAAGTCCTGTTCACCCATCACCCCAAATGCTCCCTAACCTACTTAGGTTTCTGGTTATGCAGTGATCAATTTTAAAATTCTTGTTCTTTTTAAATTATTTCATGGCCTTGATCCTCCCTATCTCTGTAAATTCTGCAGCCCCTCTACTGCCTGATTGCACTCCTCCAAATCTAACCACTTGAACACTTCTACTTTTAATTGTTGTGCTCATGGTGGCAGTGCCTTGTCCCAAAGCTCTGGAATTTTATTTCTCGGCCATTCTGCTTCTTTGCCTTTCTTTGCTCCTTTAAGATGTTCCTTAAAATGTATCTAATTGAACAGGCTTGTCACCATCTGCCCTAATACTGTTGTAGGTTGCTCAGCATCAAAATTTGCTTTGTAATGCCTGCAAAGCACCATTGGATATTTTACATTGTTTTATGTTAATAGTATCATATAAATAAAGTTATGACATGGAAGACTTAACACTTAATAATATAATCAGTATAAGTGTGGAGGACCAGGTTTAGAAGGAGAGGACAGTCCAAACACACTTGCTGGAAGATGATGTATTATAACTGCAGTAAAGGGTCGAGGCGGAGGGCCAGAATGTTCCTGAGGTATCATTGAATCTCTACAGTGGGTGGTGGCTACAAACATGATAGAAAATGTGGAGGACTCTACTTTCAACTAGTGTAGGATAATTCTAGTGCCAAACCACTGCAGTGTTCGGGGGTTGATGTTGATTTCCATGCAGACCAAAGTGGGCCAGATATCAAAGTGATATTGGAATCAATGCCATCTATCAGAGCTGTACACTGTGATCATGTAAGATCCAGGCTTCTTCATTTTCTCAAAATTGCTAAGAATCACAGATTTGTTACAACAACACTATGATCTCATTAGAAACCAGTCAATTTATTTTTTTCAAGTAGAAAAAACTCAAAGTCCCAGTTATTTACTGAAAGAATGAAGCTACACAATTCTATATATTAAAATAAAGTAAATGTTCCTATACAAGAATAAAACAATGCAATACTATTTTGGGTATCCACCCATACTCTGAAAGCTAGAACCAACATATGTTAATCAGAATTAACATGTAAATTGTAATTGATTATAAATTATATGTATTTTAATGTAAGATACATTAAGACAAATATTAGGAATTGGCTCAGTAGTCCACACAGCTCATGGGTCAACAAACTCAGTCACAAAGTCCTTCAAATCTCTTATGAAGAATTACAATTCACCTTCTTTCCAGAACATACTCTCATTCCAAGCTGGACGCAGCACACAACCAACTTGAGTTCCATTGACATTCACCAAAAAAGACATGCATTCACAATGGGAGGTGATGGTCTTGTCACTTGTGACAATACTATGGCTTTAAGAGTCATAGAGATGTAGGGCACGGAAACAGACCCTACGGCCCGATTCGTCCATGCCGACCAAATATCCTAACTTAATCAAGTCCCATTTGCCGGTATTTGGTCCAAGTCCCTCTAAACCCTTCCTATTCATCCGCATGCCTTTTAATTGTTGTAATAGTACCAGCCTCCACTATTTCCTCCAGCAGCTCATTTCATACACACACTACCCTCTGAGTGAAAAAGTTGCACCTTGGTTTCCTTTTAAATTATTCCCCTCTCACCCTAAACTTATGCCATCTAGTTCTTGCATCCCCCCACCCCAGGGAAAATATTTTGTCTGTTTATCCTATTCATGCTCCTTATGATTTTGTAAACCTCTCAGCCTCTGAATCTTCAGGGAAAATAGCCCCAGTCTATTCAGCCTCTCCCTATAGCTCAAATCCTCCAACCCTGGCAACATTCTTGTAAATCCTTACTGAACCCTTTCAAGTTTCACAACATTCTTCCGATAGGAGGGAGATCTGAATTGGACACAATATTCCAAAAGTCGCCTAACCAATATCCTGTAGAGCCGCAACATGACCTCCCAGCTCCTATAGTCAATGATCTGACCAATAATGGAAAGCATAACAAGTGCCTTCTTCACTATCCTATCTACCTGCGACTCTACTTTCAAGGAGCTATGAACTTGCACTCTGAGGTCTCTTTGTTCAGCAACACTCCCCAGAACCTTCCCATAAAGTGTATAAATCCTGTTCGATTTGCTTTCCAAAATGCAGCACCTCACATTTATGTAGATTAAATTCCATCTGCCACTCCTTAGCCCATTGGCCCATCTGTCATACTCTGAGGTAACCTTCTTCGTTGTCCACTACACTGCCAATTTGGGTGTCATTTGCAAAGTTACTAACTGTACCTCCTATGTTGACATCCAAAGCATTTATATAAATGACGAAAAGCAGTGGACCCAGCACCAATCCTTGTGGCACACCACTGGTCACAGGCTTCCAGTCTAAAAAGTAACCCTCCACATCACTCTCTGTCTTCTACCTTTGAGACAGTTCTGTATCCAAATGGCTAGTTCTCTCTGCATTCCATGAGATCTAAACTTGCTAACCAGTCTACGAAGAGGAACCTTGTTGAACACCTTACTGAAGTCCATATAGATCACGTCCAATGTTCTGCCCTCATCAATCCTGTTCGTTACATCTTCAAAAAATTCAATCAAGTTCATGAGACATGATTTCCCACACACAAAGTCCTTGCCTTTGCAAATACATGCAAATCCTGTCCCTCACAATTCCCTCCAACAACTTGCCCACCACCGATGTCAGGCTCACCAGTCTTTGGTTCCCTGACTTTGGGTGTATTTTGTCTTTTTTTTAACGAAGAAAGGTTGAGACAGAAGTGCCCAGTGCTTTGCTCCATGTCAATAAAGTAAGCAGCATGTGAGACCATGTGTTTTTGAAGTTGGAACAATAGAAATAGCACAAATGGGTGAGGTCAAGCTTCCACAGAACAAAGATTTTAGTATAACTTTCAGTAGCTGTTGGGGTTTGAAAGCTGCTACACATCTCTCCCTTCTATAGTAAACACATGTGTACTGTGTCTATCTCAGAGTTTTCTCTTG
The DNA here is from genome assembly GCF_037043375.1 of Chiloscyllium plagiosum. Lineage (NCBI taxonomy): Eukaryota > Metazoa > Chordata > Chondrichthyes > Orectolobiformes > Hemiscylliidae > Chiloscyllium > Chiloscyllium plagiosum. The sequence continues at coordinate 43,325,266 of NW_028270156.1, forward strand.
ATGTTCTTTCCTCCTGGGCTGGAGAAATGTTTACTGAGACTGTCTATTTTACTGAATTTGTCTCTGCCAAAAGTAAGTTTATGGAATGTTATTATCTTGGAACAACTAATTACTGGTAGTTAACATATGCATTAGCTTGCTATAGAGTTAGAGTTAAGCTTATTTCTATAAATATCTTATTTTGTTTGTATTTTAAGTATAGGGTAAGAATAAAGTGTATTTGGTTCAAGCCTGATAGTTTGACCAATCGAATTGCATCGGAACACAACATCTTACACTTGCTTTAAAAAATAAGAAAAGTTGGGGTCTAGGCTATCGTCTTAATATATTTTGAGGGGATTTGGTCTAGTCCATAACACACTTGACTAGCAATTCAGAGACCCAGCAATATTCTGGGTACCTTGATTCAAATCGCACCCCAAGAGATGGTATAATTTAAATCCAATTTTTTAAAAATCTGGAATGATAAAGTCTAACAATGATGTTGAAACCATTGTTGATTGTCATAAAAACCTATCCGCTTCATTTTATGGAAGGAAACTGCTGTTCTCATCTAGTCTGACCTACATGTGACTCCAGATCTACAGCAATGAAGTTGTCACTCAAGACCCTCTGGGCAATTAGGGATGAGCTTGCCGAGCCACCCACAGGTGCTCAGTAGCAACATTGTGTACCATCTACAAAATGCACTGTGGAAATTTGCCAAGAGCTCTTTGGACAGCACCTTCCAAACCCATGGTCACTACAATTTAGAAGGACAAGGACAACAGATACATGGGAACATATGAAGAGCTTATGCTCGAAACGTCAACTCTCCTGCTCCTTGGATGCTGCCTGACTGGCTGTGCTTTTCCAGCGCCATACCTTTTGACTCTGATCACCAACATCTGCAGTCCTCACATTCTCCTGACTTGGAAATATATCACTGTTCCTTCACTGTCGCTGGAACTTCCTACCATCAGCAAATGGTTAAAGATACTCTAGGGATGGTCCAGCCAGGAGCACCCACATCACGCAAGTGAATTTTTAAAAAACCCAACTTGGTTTGAGTGATGTTACCTTCAAGTAACAGACAGCTGCAACAAGTCATTCTCAGTTTTTTGATGTAGTTTCTGGTTGTTTCAGCTTCCCTGTACTGGTACATCAAATATTACTTCTGAGATTGGAAAGTTTTAAATCACTTTATAAAGCCTCGGCCACTTTCAGTGTCTCCACAACTACCCTTTAAAGCCCCTGAAGTATTTTACATGATTCAAAAGGTCTCCTCTCATTCTTCTAAACTGCAATGAGTACATGCTCAACTTACTCAAACTCTTCTCATAAAGCAGTCCCTCCATTTCCAGGATCAACTTAGTGAACCTTCTCTGGACTCCCTCTAATGTAAGTTTATCTTTCCTTAGAAAAGGGACCAAAACTATTCATGATTTGGAGATGCCGGTGTTGGACTGGGGTGTACAACGTTACAAAGACAGGGAACACAGGGGGCTAACACCTTCAACATATAATCTGGCTGACACCAATTGTTACAGTTAACCTGAGAATGTAACTTTTTTAAAAAAGTTTTGTGATTTACGTATGAAAGAAGTGAAACTATCACGGTATTCTAACAGATGAAAGACTCAACAAACAATCAAGGTATTTTTCAATGTATAATTTCAGTTACATCACACTGTAAACTTTTGTTATAAATTCTGTGTTTTACAATTGTGCACTCCACAACCACCTGATGAAGGAGCGGCGCTCCGAAAGCTACTGCTTCCAATTAAACCTGTTGGACTATAACCTGGTGTTGTGTGATTTAAAACTATTCACAGTATTGCAGGTCTGGACTGACTAATGTCTTGAAAATGTTTAGCAAACATTCCCTGTTTTATACCCCAATGCCTTTGAAATAAAGACCAAAGATCTCCCCTATTTCCCACTAAAATGGATGCTAGCTTTTTAAAATGTCTGTAAGAGGACTCCCAAATTTTTCTCTAATGCAGCTTTCTGGAGTCTTCCCCCATGTAAACAATATGCAGCTTCTCTTCTTCTGAAAATTAACAATGGTTTTATGAACATCATTAGGTGGGATTCAAATACAAAGCACTGGTCGAAGACCCCTCACTATTTGCCTTCTTTCGTGCTGGATATCGAAAATTTGCAATAGGAAAGAAAATGGTTGTGATCCCACTTGGGATCTGTGAGAGCGGGGGCTACAGCATTCATTGATGTTAGAGATTTTCAAGGGAACAAACATTACACACACACACAAACACACACACGTAGTATGGGTGACATAGATCTACCAGCCCCTAATCCCTTGCCATCCTAATACATTGGTTGCCATTTGTGTTGCACCTGCTGGCACCAATACACCGACACTTTTGGACACAGAGGGTGTAAAAGAATAGGGATATTGTAGGAGGACGGCCTCTTCTTTGATGTGTCCAAAAGCGTTGTGGTAAATTAGTTATTCAACGATGCTGGAAGATGCAACACTCAGTCAGGGATTTTCAGCCTCCGCCTTAACGTGTCGGTGAATCATCCAAAACATCCGGATCCCCTTCCAGATATCCCTTCATGGAAACCCCACAGGCTTCACACCTCTCCAGGTCCCCACCCAAACCATCTACATGAGCCTGCCCTTTTTCTACCTGGTCTCTGGCAATATAAGGTGACCATGCCAACTGTGGTTATAAGTTGCCAGCTTTTCTGCTGAAGCCAGGTGTTCCTAACTGTGGATGACCCTGCACTCACCCTCCCCCCTCACAAGACCCTTTGACCCATTTGTTTTTCCTTGCAGATACCCTCTTTCACGATTATCATACCTAACTTCCCCGCTCCCACCCTTACCCAACCCCCCTCCCCTTCACCTGTGGCTCCCTGTCCTGAAACATACCAAGTCTCTTTCCCATGCCAAATCTGCCCTTGTCCCTGCCCAACCACTTTTCTCTTAATTTATGAGGACAGACCCGATGGAGTGACCATGACATATCCCCATAAGTGACCCAGCTAGCCCAAGATGAGAAGTTCCAGAGCCCTGACTGGTGTCTGTATATTTACCTGACAGTGTTAGCCTTACACCCCAGACTGGCTACTATGGAACCACAGGATTGGTCTTTACCCATCCCCCCACCCTGTCTCCAGAGCGACGGATCCCACTTACCAAGAACACCCTGACTGGATGCCTGACCATGGCCAACCCCCTGGACTTGTATCAGAGGTTGCCTTTCACTTATATTGCCAGGAGCCACTGACTGATGGATGCCCCCATGGACTTCAGTGAGGACTACGTTCCTAAGACTTTGAGACATAGCTGCTTGATTGCTGGACATGCACTCTGTTTTCTGCATACGCTGCTGGTACATATTGCTGGTGTGAGATTGATGTAGCACACTGTTGCACACTGCTCCCCCTAGACTGAGGACTAATGTCCAGCAAGGCAAGCAGCCTGGTCATGTGACTACAATATTTGGCAAGGCAGGGATGCTGTGAGCATCCAGGTGGGTGCTGTGCAAGCAAGGAAGCAGCCCTGAGGTACAACCTGTGAGCTGGGTCCCTGTTCATATGCACAGAGTCCCTACTGCAACCTGTCCATGCTTGTTGTTAGCGCACTCTGCAATGTGAGTCTGTGCTCCTATAGCACTTTGCCAGTTTATTACATAGGTGTCATGATGGTCATGAGGGATTGGCAAATGCTGGATGCTACTGATGAGTGCTTGCAGGTGGTACCATTAGATTATTGCCTGGACTGCAGTTTGGTTATTCTCAACAAGAGTCGATCAAAGTAAATAGCTGAATCAACCAGGTACCCATTCTGATTTCCATGTCGAATTATCTTGATGTCTAGCTGGTTTAGCATATTTGGTATGATAAAAAGTTGTCTACTAATGAGGTGAGTTAGACCATTAACAAGAGATTTAACAAGCCATAATCCCACTTAATTGCTGCATTCAGTTGATAGTCAAAAGATGCCTGTCTAATAACCTATGCCAGACATGTGCATATTACTCTGCTGCAGAATATCTAAGGAGAAGTACTGATATGCAAAATGTGGAGACACCAGCACTCCATATACATCCAAACAAATTTGGTTAAAAGGTTATTTTATTTTGGATAATAGGTTGTTTCTGGTTTTGACCTTTGCTGTTTTCTTCAGATGTTCTCAGAAATCCTAGGGTCCACGTGGGATCATACTTTAGTCTCTGACCCTCTGTGTAGATATGTTTGTTTTTGGCACTGGCATTGTGGAGATGGAATAATCTGAATGTGGTTTTAGAGGCATTCAGTGTGAGACTCCATGTGCTATTTTAGTCCATCAGCATTTTAATGTCTTCACTAAGGATCTGGTGCAGAAGGATGGGGCTTGGGTAGCACAACAGATATTATCAGCAGAGATGAACTTGTGAGATGTGGTTGTTCCAGATCACCCTGGAAGTGTGTTGAACAGTTTTGGGAGCATTACCAAAATCCATTGACCAATCTTCTCCACGCAGTACTACTTTGAGTAATACCCCATGACAATAATAAAGATCTTGCCTCTGATTTTGAGTAAAACCATTTCCCTGTGCTCCCATAGCCTTTACAGAAAAATACTTTTTTAAAAATTCATTCACTTAGCAATTATTTCCTTTATAGTGTGAGTGATACCTGGCCACCAGACTGAATACTACATCCTTGCACAACGCTTTGTAATTCCTTATATGTTTCTGATATATTTTCAGAAGAATCTCAACACAAAGAACTTTCAATGCAATTAATCTCCCAATGAAGACCAGCAACTTGTCAATGACATTGAGGAGTTTGCTATGTTCAAAGTACTGGCGTAGTATTGTATTGTGAGGTGCATAGACTGGTTATCCTTGCAAACAATATTTCAAGATTTGGATATATTTTTTACCAAACTGTTTGGCCTCTCATTCCTTCCCAGCTTCCTTTTCAGCAGCTGCTAAGTACTGAGTAACTTCAGATGGGTAAGCTTCAACCTCTCAATGAAAGTAAAATCTGTTTGTTCTGTCCCATTTCATAGTGTCCTTGAGAGTGTTTTTGCAGTTGTTTGGTATTTTCCCTATACATATTAAATATTGAATCATAGCTCATGAGACTTAATCTGAACTGTTGAACTCAGGATGGCATCTTGATTTTTTTTGTGTTTAGATGAGTGACCAACATATTATGGTTCACTTCAATCAAGAATTACAAATACAATGCATAATTGGGAAATCATTCACACCTCTACTGCGAAATATTTTTTCTCAACTGCAATGTAACACAATTCAATTCTGTTAATATTCTAAAAGCATACTGTTTTACACTTTCCATCTTTCTACACCTGAAGGATAGAGCTCCCAATTCTGTTAAAGCGCAATAACTGTTACTGCAGTTGGTAAATGTGGGTCATAGTGTGTTCAGATTTCTAAGAGATCAGGAATTGCTTGATTTTTTGAAACATCACCATCATTGGCACTGGTGTAAAATCTGTCTTACAGGCTCATTAACCTCTGTCATGATATTCCTAGATGGTGGATATTCTCTTATAGCTTTTCATTAAAAATCAATTGTGGTTCCGGTGGCTTAAATGAGTTGCCTTAGAAATTGCAGCTTAGGTTTTCACCAGACTTTCATCCACTGAAGCCTTTTAATGAATACTGTGTTCCACTGCTTTGTTTAACTGAGTTACAATCTATGTAGATTTAATCCAACCGGTTAGTTTTGGTGTCGTAGCCATACCTGAACATCAACTTGTTGGCATAGTGATTTATGAAGTCACTGCGAATTGTAACATCTCCTGTATTCCTTTACTTTTTTTTCGAGAGTGGGTAAGGCATGTCTAAGCAGATTGGTTTAGTGCCATCTCATGGTGATTGTGAAACTCAGTCTGCAATTTCCCCAAACCCAAAAACAATTTGGGAACTCACTTTGAAACGTGTTTGTTTCCTCTGTTTCTGAAATCTCACTGCTTTTATTGATTAATCTCAGTTTTAAATTAAGAGAAGAAGTTGATGTAGTATGTCACAGTAATCAAGAACCCCAGGCTAATGTTCTGGGGGATCATTTTGCAATAATCCCCATTCATTCCCCATTTATCTCTCCACCCTGGAGGCTCCGTGCCTCTATTCTTGATGAAGGGTTTTTGTCCGAAACGTCGATTTTCCTGCTCCTCGGATGCTGCCTGACTTGCTGCGCTTTTCCAGCACCACTCTGATCTAAACTCGGGTTTCCAGCATCTGTAGTCCTCACTTTTGCCTAATGCTCTAGGGGCATTGGTTTACATTTCACTAGGACTGCTGGTGAAATTTAAATTCAGTGAATAAAATCTGGAATTTTTTAAGAAGACCGAAACTTGGTATTTAGCAGACATTGATTGGGACTCATTCTGGGGTAGGATGGTCTACACCTGAACCATAGGGTACCAATATCCTGGGTAGGATGTTTGCTAATGCTCTTCAGGAGGGTTTAAACTAATTCAGCAGGGGGAATGGCAACCTAAATTGTAGTTCTAGTGTCCAGGAGGTTGAGTGTAATGAGATCAGAAATGAGGTTTTAAGGTAGCAAGAGTTCACCAGCAAGCAGGAAGGTGGTTTAAAGTGTGTCTATTTCATTGGCAGGAGCATCCGGAATAAGGTGAGTGAACTTGCAGCATGGGTTGATATCTGGGACTTCAATGTTGTAGCCATTTTGGAGACATGGATAGAGCAGGGACAGGAATAGTTGTTGCAGGTTCTGGGATTTAGATGTTTTAGTAAGAACAGAGAAGATGGTAAAAGAGGGGGAGGTGTGGCAGTGTTTGTCAAGGACAGTATTATAGTGGCAGAAAGGGCATTTGAGGACTCATCTACTGAGGTAGTATGGGCTGAGGTCAGAAACGGGAAAGGAGAGGTCACCCTGTTGGGAGTTTTCTATAGGCCTCCAAATTGTTCCAGAGACGTATAGGAAAGGCAAACAAAGATAATTCTGGATAGGAGCGAGAGTAACAGGATAGTTGTTATGGTGTCTTTAACTTTTAAAGTATTGACTGGAAACACTATAGTTCAAGGACTTTAGATAGGTCAGTTTTTCAGGATGGTTTTCTGACACAGTATGTAGTCAAGCCAACAAAGGGCCAGGCCACATGGATTTGGTACTGGGTAATGAACCTGGTAATGAATCTCTCCACCCTTCAGGCACTCTGCCTGTATTCCTGATGACGGGCTTTTGCCCGAAACATCAATTTTCCTGCTCCTCGGATGCTGCCTGAACTGCTGTGCTTTTCCAGCACCACTCTAATCCAGAATCTTGTTTTCAGCATCTGCAGTCATTGTTTTACCTCAATGGAAACGGATAGCTATATAACACAGAGCAAGCTGGGAATGAGCACAATTGAAATGTGGAGCTTATTCAAGGGACAGCTACTGCATGTCCTTGATAAATATGTACCTGTCAGGCAGGGAGGAAGTGGTCAAGTGAGGGAGCCACGGTTTACTAAAGAAGTTGAATCTCTTGTCAAGAGGAAGAAGGTGGCTTATGTTAGGATGAGACATGAAGGCTCAGTTAGGGAGCTTGAGAATTATAATTTTGCCAGGAAAGACCTAAAGAGAGAGCTAAGAAGAGCCAGGAGGGGACATGAGAAGTCGTTGGCAGACAGGATCAAGGAAAACCCTAAAGCTTTCTATATGTATATCAGGAATAAAAGAAAGACAGGAGAAAGATTAGGGCCAATCAAGGATAGTAGTGGGAAGTTGTGCATGGAGTCCAAGGAGATAAGGGAAGTGCTAAATGAATATTTTTCATCAGTATTCAAACTGGACAAAGATAATGTTGTCGAGGAGAATACTGAGATACAGGCTACTAGACGAGACGGGATTGGGTTCACAAGAAGGAGGTGTTAGCAATTCTGGAAAGTGTGAAAATAGATAAGTTCCCTGGGCCAGATGGAATTTATTCTAGGATTCTCTGGGAAGCCAGGGAGGAGATTTCAGAGTCTTTGGCTTTGATCTTTATGTCGTCATTGTCTACAGGAATAGTGCCAGAAGACTGGATGATAGCAAACGTTGTCCCCTTGTTCAAGGAGAGTCGAGAGAACCCAGGTAATTATAGACCAGTAAGCCTTACTTTTGTTGTGGGTAATGTGTTGGAAAAGGTTATATAGAGTCACAGAGACTTACAGCACAGAAACAGACCCTTCCGTCTAACCCGTCCATGCTGACCAGATATCCCAACCCAATCTAGATCCACTTGCTAGCACCCGGCCCATATCCCTCCAAACCCGTCCTATTCATACACCCATCCAAATGTCTTTCAAATGTTGCAATTGTACCAGCCTCAACCACTTCCTCTGGCAGCTCACTCCATACACGTACCACCCTCTGCGTGAAAAAGTTGCCCCTTAGGTCCCTTTTATATCTTTCCCCTCTCACCCTAAACCTATGCCCTCTAGTTCTGGACTCCCCGACCCCAGAGAAAAGACTTTGTCCATTTATCCTATCCATGCCCCTCTTAATTTTGTAAACCTCTATAAGGTCACCCCTCAGCCTCCGACGCTCCAGGGAAAACAGCCCCAGCCTTTTTAACCTCTCCCTATAGCTCAACTCCTCCAATCCTGTCAACATCCTTGTAAATCTTTTCTGAACCCTTTCAAGTTTCACAACATCTTTCCGATAGGAAGGAGATCACAATTGCACGCAATATTCCAACAGTGGCCTAACCAATGTTCTGTACAGCCGCAACATGACCTCCCAACTTCTGTACTCAATACTCTGACCAATAACAGCATGCCAAATGCCGCCTTCACTATCCTATCTACCTGCGACTCCACTTTCAAGGAGCTATGAATTTGCACTAAAGGTCTCTTTGTTCAGCAACACTCTCTAGGACCTTACCATTAAGTGTATAATTCCTGCTAAGATTTGCCTACATATAGCACCTCGCATTTATCTGAATTAAACTCCATCTTCTCGGCCCATTGGCCCATCTGATCAAGATCCTGTTGTAATCTAAGGTAACCTTCTTCGCTATCCACTACACCTCCAATTTTGGTGTCATCTGCAAACTTACTAACTATATCTCTTGTGCTCACATCTAAATCATTTATATAACTTACAAAAAGTAGAGAACCCAGCACCGACCTTAGTGGCACTCCACTGGTCACAGGCCTCTAGTCTGAAAAACAATCCTCCACCACCACCCTCTGTCTTCTACTTTTGAGCCAGTTCTGTATCCAAATGGCTAGTTCTCCATGTATTCCATGAGATCTAACCTTGCTAATCAGTCTCCCATGGGGAACCTTGTCGAAGGCCTTCGTGAAGTCCATATAGATCACATCTACCACTCTGCCCTCATCAATCCTCTTTGTTACTTCTTCAAAAAACTCAATCAAGTTTGAGACATGATTTCCCATGCACAAAGCCATGTTGACTATCCCTAATCAGTCCTTGCCTTTCCAAATACATGAGATAAGATTTATCATCTAGACAGGAATTAAGATGATTAGGGATAGTCAACACTGCTTTGTGAAGGGTAGCTCGTGCCTCACAAACCTTAGTGAGTTCTTTGATGGTGACCAAAGAGGTGAATGAGGGTAAAACAGTTGATGTGGAGTATATGGATTTCAGTAAAGCGTTTAATAAGGTTCCCCATAGTAGGTTATTGCACAAAATATGGAGGCATGGGATTCAGGGTGATTTTGCAGTTTGGATCTGAAATTGGTTAGCTGAAAGAAAACAGAAGAATGTGGTTGATGGGAAATGTTCACCCTGCAGTTCAGTTACTAGCGATGTACCACAAGGATCTATTTTGGGTCCTCCGCTGTTTGTCATTTTATAACTGACCTAGATGTGAGTGTATAAGGAAGGGTTAGTAAATTTGCGGATGACACCAAGGTCGGTGGAGTTGTGATAGTGCCGAAGGATGTTGCAGGTTACAGAGGGACAGAGATAAGCTGCAGAGCTGGGCTGAGAGGTGGCAAATTGAGTTTAATGCAGAAAAGTGAGAGGTGATTCACTTTGGAAGGAGCAACAGGAATACAGAGTACTGGGCTAATGGTAAGATTCTTGGTACTGTGGATGAGCAGAGAGATCTCGGTGTCCATTCACATAGATCCCTGCAAGTTGCCACCCAGATTGATAGGGTTGTTAAGAAGGCGTACGGTGTGTTAGCTTTTATTGGTAGAGGGATTGAGTTTCAGAGCCACAAGGTCATGCTGCAGCTGTACAAAACACTGATCACCGCATTATAGGAAGGATGTGGAAGCTTTGGAAAGGGTTCAGAGGAGATTTACTAGGATGTTGCCTGGTATGGAGGGAAGGTCTTATAAGGAAAGGCTGAGGGACTTGAAGCTGTTTTTGTTACAGAGAAGAAATTGAAAGATGACTTAATTGAGACATTTACGATAATCAGAGGGTTAGATAGAGTGGACAGTGAAAGCCTTTTTTCCTCAGATGGTAGTGGCTTGCACAAGAGGACATAGCTTTCAATTGAGGGGTGATAGATAAAGGATAGATGTCAGAGGTTTCATTACTCTGGGAGTAGTAGGGGCATGGAATATGCTGCCTGTAACAGTAGTAGACTCATCAACTTTAAGGGCATTAAATGGTCATTGGAAAAACATATGGAGGAAAATGGAATAGTGTAGGATAGATGGACTTCAGATTGGTTTCACAGGCTGGCGCAACACCGAGAGCCGAAGGGCCTGTACTGTGCTTTAATGTTCTATGTTCTATGATAATCCTCAAGCCTCATTGGGGACAAAACTGTAGAACCCTTTCAGGTTTTAGCAACATAGAGTCATACAACATGGAAACAGACCCTTCGGTCCAACCAGTCCATGCCAACCATAATCCTAAACTAAACTAGTCCCACCTGCCTGCACTTGGCCCATATCTCTCCAAACATGTCTTATTCATGTACTTACCAAAATTTCTATTAAACATTGTCACTGTACCTGCATCCTCTGGACGTTCATTCCACACATGAACCACTCTCTGTGTAAAAAAAATGCCCCTCATGTCTTTTTTAAATCTTTCTCCTCTCACCTTAAAAATATATCCCCTAGACTTGAAACTAAGGAAAAGACACTTGCCATTCATCTTATCTATGCCCTTCAATATTTTATAATCCTCTATAAGGTCACCTCTCAACCTCCTACGCTCCAGTGAAAGAAGTCCCAACCTATTCAGCCTCACCTTATAACTCAAACCCTCTATTCCCAGCAACATTCTGGTAAATTTCTTCTGAATCCTCTCCAGTTTAATAATATCCTTCCAATGGAGAAAGTGAGGACTGCAGATGCTGGAAATCAAAGTTGAGAGTGTGGTGCTGGAAAAGTACAGGTCAGGCAGCATCCCAGGAGCAGGAAAATCGACATTATGGGCAAAAGCCCTTCATCAGAAATTAGGCTTGTGAGCCAACGGGGTGGAGAGATAAATGGGGTGGGGCTGGGGGGGAAGGTAGCTGGGAGTACAATAGGTAGATGGAGGTGGGGGTAATGATGATAGGTCAGAGAGGAGGGTGGAGCGGATAGGTGAGAAGGAAGATGGACCGGTAGGACAGGTCATGAGGGTGTGCCAAGTTGGAACATTGGATCTACGGTAAGGTGTGAAGAGGGGAAATGAGAAAAATTGTGAAATCCATATTGATCGCCTGTGGTTGGAGGGTCCCAAGGCAGAAGATGAGGTGTTCTTCCTCCAGGCGTCGAGTGGTTAGGGTTTGGCAATGGAGGAGGCCCAGGACCTGCATGACCTTGGCAGAGTGGGCGGGAGAGTTGAAGTGTTCGGCCAGGGGGTGGTGGGTTTGATTGGTGTGGCTGTCATGGAGATGTTCTCTGAAGCTCTCTGTAAGTAGGTGTCCCGTCTCCACAGTGTAGAGGAGACCGCATCGGGAGCAATGGATACAGTAACTGACATGTGTGGAAGTGCAGGTAAAACTCTGACGGATGTGGAAGGCTCTTTTGGGGCCTTTGACAGAGGTGATGGGGGAGGTGTGGGCGCAGGTTTTGCGGAGAAGGGGGGTGGGTTGGTGGGGGCGTGGACCTGACAAGTGAGTCGCGGAGGGAATAGTCTTTACAGAATGCAGATAAGGGTGGGGAGGGAAATATATCTCTGATAGTGGGGTCCGTTTGTAGGTGGCAGAAATGACAGAGGATGATACAATGCACTTCCGCACGTCATTTACTGTGTCTGTTGCTCCCGATGTGGTCTCCTCATCATTAGGGAGACAGGACGCCTACTTACAGAACGTCTCAGAGAACATCTCTGGGACACCCGCACCAAACAACCCCACTGCCCTGTGGCTGAACACTTCAACTCCCCCTTCCACTCCACCAAGAACATGTAGGTGTTGGGCTTCCTCCATTGCCAAACCCTAACCACCCCACGTCTGGAGGAAGAACACCTCATCTTCTGACCTGGGATCCTCCAACCACCTGGGATCAATGTGGATTTCACCAGTTTTCTCATTTTCCCTCCTCCAACCTTACTCCAGATCCAACCTTCCAAATTGGCACAGCTCTCTTGATTTGTCCTACCAGTCCATCTTCCTTCCCACTTATCCGCTCCACTCTCCTTTCTGACTTATCACCATTACCCCCACCTTCATCTACCTGTCGCACTCTCAGCTACTTTCCCTCCAGCCCCACCCCCCACCCCCCATCCCATTTATCTCTCCACACCCTTGGCTCAGAAGCCTCACTCCTGATGAAGGGCTTTTGCCCAAAATGCAATTCTCCTGCTCCTGGGATGCTGCCTGACCTGCTGTGCTTTTCCAGCACCACACTCTTGACTCCAATATCCTTCCGAAGACAGGGAGACCAGAACTCGACACAGAGCTCCTGAAGAGGCTTTACCAACATCCTGTACAACATCAACATAACATCCCAACTCCTGTACTCAAAGGTCTGAGCAATGAAGGTAAGCATGCTAAACAACTTCTTAACCATCCTATCTATATGTGACGCAAACTTGAAAGAATTATGTACCTGAACTCATAGATATTGCTGTCCTACAAAATTATCCAAGGTCCTACTTTTAATTGTATAAGTCTTGCTTTTGTTTGTTTAACCAAAATGCAATATTTCACATATACTGAAACTAAACTCCAACTGCCACTCCTCAGCCCATTGACTCAGTTGATCAACATCTCTTTGTAATCTTACATAACTTTCATCACTGTCTACTATGTCACCAATTTTGGTGTCATCCGCAAACTAGCAAAAGGAAATGTTGTATCTGTTCTCAGGTATCTGAAAGATGTCATTTGCCAACCAAAAAAGGGTTAGTGAAGTCTGAAATGAGAATAAATGGCAGAGCAAATAAACAAGAAGAACTTTCCAGAACTTCAAAGAAGGCAAGGTTTATTTGGAAAGGAGAATCGAAAGAAATAGGTACGAGTAGAAAAGGTATTGGAAAAATCAAAATAGGACTGAAAAGTTACAAATCTGCAAGATCTAATAATCTATATCCCAGGATAATAAAAGAGGTGGCCAGATAAATAGTGGACAATAGTTGTCATCTTCATAGCTCTGCAGATTCTGGAACAGTCCGGGCAGATTGGAGGGTGGCAGATATGACCCCACTATTTAAGCAAAAAAGGATGGAGGGGGAAAATGGGGAATTGTAAAGAAGGCAATTGCAGGTCACTTACAAAGTTTCAACAAGATTAGACAAAGTCAAAATGAAATTATGAAAGGGAATTCATGGATGACAAATGTGCTAAGAGTATTTTGAGGATGTAACCTTAAACTGATTCTTAGGATGATGGGTTTGCCATGATTGAGTCAACCAGACCTGTATTCAATGTAGTTTAGAAGAATGAGAGGGGTAAAGAGATAAAATTCTGAGAGGGCAGGATTGACAGAATGTTTACATGCTGATTCCTCTGTTGGAGGTATTCAAACAAGGGGTCACAGTTTCAGGATACAGCATGGGCTTCTTTGGACTGAGATGAGAAGACTTTTTTTCACTCAGAGGATCGTGGACCTTTGGAATTGTCTACCATAGAACCCTCTGGAGGCCAAGTCATTGAATATGCTTGAGAAAGAAATAGATATATTTCTCAGAACTAAACATGTCAAAAGGGTATGACATTGAAATAGTGGATCAGATATGATCATACTGAATTGTAGAGTAGGCTCAATGGGCTGAGTGGCCTACTTTAACTCATATTTTCTATGCTTCCAGCCCAGTGTCAAGGTGTAAAAGTGGGTTATGCAGTAACGCCACAAGATGACAGAAATCTGACATATCCAAAGAACAAATAAGTAAAAGCTTGCATGATGCTTTGAATAGTTTTACACAGCAATATAGTGTAAAACCTTAATTATCTACTGTATCAGCTCTGTGTGCATCTTTAATAAGTATTAATAATTACTGGCATGTCTTTTTCCTGATCTGTCCATTTAATTAGGTAGCTCTCCAAAGTATAAATATGCATAGGGTTTCCTTGCTGAAGACAAATGAACCAGTTTAACTACCTCATTTTGAATTAGCTTACAGTCTATTGATTTAGTCTGAGTTGTTATCCTCTGTAAATAATTGCATGTTATCTGTGAATTTACAAATTGGATAAACTCCGTTCAAATAATTTTTGGAGACAATGGTCTTGCGGATGAAGGCGACGCTTGACCATGATCCATTCAGATATAGTCTCACAAATGAAAACACTGTTCCTGTAAGATCTAAACTAATTACAAAATCTGCATAATTTTCTCTTTATAATTCTGTAAGATTTAATTTCCGTGCAGCAATTAATCAACAATTTTTTTTTGAATTTATGTACATAAAATAAGCATTATCATCCACTATTCTAGTCACATTCTCAAAGAACTTGAATAGTTTAATGAAGCAGCACCAATGTTTCCTGGAACCTCAAAGGGCATTCTAAATCACCATCAAACCCTCTAAATAATCATAAGTCTCATGTCATATAATGTGTTTCAGCAGCTTTGCTATAAATGAGTCAATGTATTGAGCCCACAATTCTTAGACTTTGATTTTTTTTCTCTTCTTTAAATAATGGGACTGCATTTACCTCCATGGAGACCAGCTTAGACTTTAATGTGTTATTGAATATGTAAACCAGAGACTCACATCCAAAATGCCTCTTTATTCCCTTAAGTTTCTGTACAGGTCGACAGAACTGATGCACAGTCAGTAAGGCACCATCTTTTGGTTGAAATGTTAAACTGAGACCCCAGCTTCCTCTCAGGTAAACATAAAAGATCACACCCCACCATTCAGAAAAGGGCAGGGGATTCTTCCAATGATGGGCAATATTATCCCCAAGAAAACAGCTAAGACAAATGATATGGCCATTTTTTCCTTTGCTGGTTGTAGGAGCTCTTGTTATGTGTATACTAGCTGGTGTTTCTCCAATATTTGTCACAATGATATAAAATATGGATTATTGATCTTGAATTCCATTGCCTATTGAATACCTGGGATTTTCATGGACTGAAGTTGTTTTAAAAAGGGAGCAAAAACACTGACTTGTAATGGCCACGGTCTTCACATAGCCACACAGGTTGGTCAAAATTCAACGAACCTATGATTAAATAAAAGACAGCCAAGGTGAAACACACATTTTTCCAGAAGACGATGACATCAGTCAACCCCTCCCTGAGAAGCATGTAAAGGTCCTCATACCCTACATGATTTGCATCACCATAAGAATCTTCACATGTAGGAGTGTGACCATCACCTGTAAATGGAATATACAGACAGCTTGAATTTCAAAGAGCTTATTGAGAAAAAAGAACAAGATAAGATGGATTTTTCATTGTAAAAATGAATCAGGCTGAAAATTTCTATCTCCGCCTCTCAAGAAGAAAAGTGCAGTGACAACACTGACGAGAAAGAAACAGAAGGAAACTGGGAACTTAAAAAAATCTGCAATATTCTCTCTTGCTGATGACCTTATAGAGGTTTATAAAATCATGAGGGGCATGGATAGGGTAAATAGACAAGGTCTTTTCCCTGGGATGAGGGAGTCTAGAACTAGAGGGCATAGATTTAGGGTGAGAGGGGAGAAATCTAAAAGGGACCTAAGGGGCAACTTCTTCACGCAAAGGGTGGTGTATGTGTGGAATGAGCTGCCAGAGGAAGTGGTGGAGGCTGGTACAATTACAACATTTAAAAGGCATCTGGATGAGTATATGAATAGAAAGGGTTTAGAGGGCTATGAGCCAAGTGCTGGCAAATGGGACGAGATTAATTTAGGATATCTGGTCAGCACAGATGAGTTGGAATGAAGGATCTGTTTCCATGCTGTACATCTCTATGACTCTATTCCTGAAAGCAGCTGAGCCAAACATTGTCCCAGACTAAACCCTTACACCTCAAGGACATCCAAATCACTCTAAACTGTATGTTTTTTTATTTTTCTTCTGTACTGTGGGCAGGCGTGCACGTGTGAATGTTTGTTGTGACCAACCAAGCAGGATGTAAAGAAAGGAGTTGATTCATGCCTCCTCATGTGATCACAACATACTCCACATTTCTTACTTACATTACACTAAATCTAAAATCAGAAAATGCTGTAATACTCAGAAAATCAGACAGCATTCATGGGGGTTTCAGCCTTTGTCAGGGAAAAAAGCAAGGGAGGGAAAGAACAAAATGGAAAGTTTGTAATAGGAGAGAGGGCAGGAGAGATTGAATGACAAAATGATTCAATGATGGTGTCTGGCGAGAGGAGATGCTAATAGAACAGGTAAGATAACAAAGGTCACATTAATGGGAAAATCAGAATTATCACCCACAGCTACAATCCCAAAACAAACAGAACAAAAAGTTATGATCTTAAACTGTTGAACTCAATTCTGGATCAGTGGTGCTGGAAGAGCACAGCAGTTCAGGCAGCATCCGAGGAAGCTCCTCGGATGCTGCCTGAACTGCTGTGCTCTTCCAGCACCACTGATCCAGAATCTGGTTTCCAGCATCTGCAGTCATTGTTTTTACCTTGTTGAACTCAATGTTGAGTGAGGTTCTGCAGGTACAATTACACCATTTAAAAAAAATTTGGATAAATACATGAATAAGAAAGGTTTGGAGGGATATGGGCCAGGAGCACACAGGTTTAGTTTAATTTGGGATTGTCATTGGCATGGACTGGTGGGACCGAAGGGTCTGTTTCTGTGCTGTATGATTCTATGACTGTATACCTCTACAGTCCTCAAACTTACGCTGAGTTTCGCTGGAACTGTGTAGGTGCCTGAGGACAAAGAGGCCAATCTACAAGTAGGGATAAACTAATATGACGGGCAAGTGGATGTTTGGGATCCTGATTACAGAATGAATGGAAATGTTCTTCAAAGCAGTCACCCAATCTACATTTGAACTTCCAACATAGAGCAGGTAGTAATATGAGCAATGAATACAGTATTTAAATATATAAATCACTGTTTCATCTTGAGGGATCTTTGGAAGGAACGACATCAGGAAAGCTGAATATGGAGAAAGGTGTTTCATCTCCTGACATTGCATGGACGGTTGGTGTGAGGAGTGGGGGGTGTAGGGATGAATAGGGAGTGAACCAGGGAGTAAAATGTAGGAACAACCCCTCAGGATGGTAGAGAGGGCAGGAGAGAGGATGGTGTGTTTGATTGTGTATCATGCTGGAATTTACAGAAAAGAAGGCCATCAGTCTATTGAAATCTAAGGCTGGTGAATAGAAAGTGAAGACAAGGGGAACTTTATTCTGATCCTGGAGCACAGGAAAAAGATGAAAAGTGGATAACAGGGAATGGAACTAATACTATGTAGTGCAGATAGAATCATTGTTTGATCAAAAAGGAAGACATTATCAGAAATGTCTATATGGGGGTTACATTATCAGAAGAAGAAATGGAGATGAAGAAACTGGAAGAATAGAATAGAATATTTGCATGAACTGAGTTGTGAAGAAATTAAATCACAGTGGCTTTGTGTTTAAAGTGAATATTGGTTAATAGCCAATTCCTTGTAGTTAAGACAAATGAGAGTAGGAAGGGGAAGGGAAGGGTTTCTTAGGAGATAAGACATGAGAAGATGAGGAAGGATGGAAAGTGAAGGCAAAAGCAGGAAACAGTTATTGTCATTAATGTACTAGAGAGAAAAAAATGGAAGTGCTGAACAAAGAGACCTTGGAGTGCAGGTTCATAGCTCCTTGAAGGTAGGGTCACAGGTAGATAGGATAGTGAAGAAGGCGTTTGGTATGCTTTCCTTTATTGGTGAGAGTATTGAGTAAAGAGGTTGGGAGGTCATGTTGCAGCTGTACAGGACACTGGTTAGACCACTGTAGGAATATTGTGTGCAATTCTGGTCTCCTTCCTATCAGAAAGATGTTGTGAAACTTGAAAGGGTTCAGAAAAGATTTACAAGGATGTTGCCAGGGTTGGAGGATCTGAGCTACAGGGAGAGGCTGAACAGGCTGGGGCTGTTTTTCCTGGAGTGTCGAAGGCTGAGGGGTGACCTTATAGAGGTTTATAAAATCATGAGGGGCATCAATAGGATAAATAGACAAAGTCTTTTCCCTGGGGTGTGGGAGTCCCAAACTAGAGGGCATAGGTTTAGGGTGAGAGGGGAAAGATATACAAGGGACCTAAGGGGCAACATTTTCACACAGAGAGTGGTGCGTGTATGGAATGAGCTGCCAGAGGAAGTGGTGCAGGCTGGTACAATTGCAACATTTCAAAGGCATCTGAATAGGTATATGAATAGGAAGGGTTTGGAGGGATATGGGCTGGGTGCTGGCAGGTGGGACTAGGTTGGGTTGGGATATCTGGTCAGCATGGACAAGTTGGACCAAAGGGTCTGTTTCCATGCTGTACATCTCTATGACTCTATGACAGGTCTTGTGTAAGACACAAATAAAGAATGTTCCATGTCTCCCACACAGTTATAACAAAAACATGTTCCCATAGCACCATCTTTTATTTGAGGAAAGTGAAAGGAGTTAAAGAAGAACTTCTTCAATGTAAGAACACAGAGAGCTTCAATGTAAAAACACTGTCCTGGTGGAGATGGCAGTGTGGGACATTGTTGATGCTAACCATACCCATTTCCCCAAAGTAGAAACTGTTATAATAGTGGATACGTTGGATGAATCAGTGATGTAGATAAGATGAAATGAGACAAGGGTAGAAAAATAAATTAAGTTAGACAGAGACCAGTTGTATAGGGTAAGAATAGGTTGAAATTATGAGTATACATTAGATTAGATTCCATACAGTGTGGAAACAGGCCCTTCGTCCACACCAACCCTCAGAAAAGTAACCCACCTCAATCCATTTCCCTCTGACTAATGCACCTAACACTGTGGGCAATTTAGCATGGCCAATTCACCTGACCTGCACATTTTTGGACTGTGGGAAGAAACTGGAGCACCCAGAGAAAACCCACATAGACATGGGGAGAATGTGCAAATTCCACACACAGTCCCCCGAGGCTGGAATTGAACCCGGGTCCCTAGCGCTGTGAGGCAACAGTGCTAACCAAATATATATACCAGGGTAACGCTTTCATTGTGGCATCAGTGATCTCAATTTCTCCGTTCCCCTCATTCTAACCTATCTCCCTCTATAGGTCTAAAGGAAGATTGAGAAATGTCTATTTTCTCTGTTCCTATCACATCTGTGCTAATGACATACCGTAGCATTTTTTTGTGATTAATTATTTTGACCACGTCCTTTCTGTTTCTTGCATTTCTACTTGCATAAAAGTCATGATTTGAGTTCTGATATTTTTGACTGATGAAGATGGAAAACCATACTAAAGCAAGCCATGAACATTTATTAATTATTTGCAAAGACATGGTTCACCAGGGTTCCATTTGGAGCTTATTTTCTCCATATCAGTTGGCATCATCTGATATCACAGATCCACAATCTAGTGCACTTCTCAATGATCCCCAACACTCACTCCCCTTTCCAAGGGATATTAGGGCTTAACACTTGCCCTTTTACATGCTCCCTTCTCCCCATCTAATGCCACAAAAAACTCTGTCTGGTGAAAGAATGGTTTACTTATACCTCCTCCTATTTAGTGTACTGCACTCCACTCACTGTTCTCACCTACATTGGTGAAACCAAACACAGATTAAGTGTCTAGTTTATGGAATACTTCCAAACAGTATGTAAAAATGACTGAGTTTGCTGGATATCTGGAATAAGAACAAGGAATCTGCAGCATTTGTGGAGAGAAAAATAGTTAACTGGAGAATTTGAAACTCACTCAAAACAAATTCATTAGCAATTCAAAATCAATTCATTAACACAGATTGAGAAGCAGACCTGATGTTTTCGATTCTGAAGTTGTCACTGGACCTGAAATGTTGACTGTTTCCATAGATGCTGCCAAACCTGCTGAGTTTCACCAGCAATTTCTGTTTTGTTTCAGATTTCCTTTCCAATTTAATTTTTCCGTTTGTCAGAACTGGGAGTTCTGGAGATATGACAGATTTTAAGAAAGCCAAAGAAAGAGTGAAAGGTAGGAAAGAAAAATAGGGAAGGCCTGAACAGAATTGGGAGAAGAGAATAAATGATAAAGGGAATGACAGTGCAAAGCAACAAGAAATGGGAAATTTATGATCAGCATAGTAACACTGTTTGAGGTAGCCACCAAAGATGGAAGAGAATGTGGTGTACTGGTAACCTCACCAGACTAGTAGTTCATACTAGCTTAGTACACTCGGGATATGGGTTCAATTCAATTATAGGAAATCTTCACTTTAGTTGACATTTCTTTATTTTTGAGGTGTGCATTTCTGAATTACATTGGCATTTTCAGTTTAAAGTCATTGCCCAGTACCTGGCCTTGACTCACTGTCACAAAAACAGAAATTGCTGGAAAGGTCAGTGTTGCTTCCCGTACTGTCATACCACAAACATTGCTTCCTGGTGTTATCTTCCCTTGGCCTAACTTCCTCCACCAGTTTTGCTTCTGTCTCACATTAACTCCCTCTCATTTGGTCTTGCCTGTTTTCTTCTTACCTGAGGTTGCTTCCTTGCTGCCAATCACAACTTGGAGTTAATCAATCCCTCTAGTGGCAGAGGTTGGTTGGTGCAGGGTGTGCAGAAACCCCTCAGCTCCTTGCACTGATTAACTTTTGCCAGGGGATGGAGAGTGGTCAATCTGAAAGTACAGGTGCATGTATTCCTTTAAAATATTTACATTGGTATATTCTATAAATACGTTTTATTTAGTTGTGTTATTATTTTGCAAGTTAATTCAGTTAGGAATGCAGGAACCTAACTCTGGCTTTACCATTGATTCATGAGAGAACTTAGGATATATTTAAAATCATTTAACATAAAATTGTGATTTTGAGGATTATTGTCATAACTTTAATTGAGGAGTTACTGAGTAAGTAAGTCTGGAATTGAAAACTAGTCTTAGTAATAGTGACCATGAAGCTGTTAATAATTGACAGAAAAAGACCCCATCAGATTCATTAATGTCGTTTAGGGAAGTAAATCCTTATTTCTGGCCGACAGCAATGTGATTGATTCTTAATTACTCGCTGAAATGACCCAGCAAGTTACACAGTTCATGGGACAATTAAGGATGGGCAACAAATGCTGGCTTTGTCAGTGATCCCCATTTCCTATGAAAAAATGTCATTAAAGGAAAAAATTGATAAATACTTGAGGGGAAAATAAAGAGAAGGATATGTTGATCGATGAAGTAACAGTAGGAGGAATCTCACATAGAGCAAACTCTTACTTTCTTTGATGTAGATTCCATGTAATCACTAATAGTGGATTCAGGTTCAAATTAAGAAAATTTAAAAAAATTAAAGAATGGCACGAGTTGACCATTCAGCTCATCAAGCCTGCTTAGTATTCAGTCACTCAAATAATGGCTGACCTTCGGGATCACCATAACTATCTAACATAAGCTTTGATCCAGTTTGTGACCACAAACTCCAACAACTTGTGTCTTGAGATAACTGAACATCCATGTCTCCCAGGGTAGAGAATGCCAAAGATTCACAACCCAATTGTGGTTGATCTTAACCCTTACAAAAGTAAATCCTTTTGTTCTAAACTCAGGGCGGGGAGGGGGGGAACACATCTTTCCAGCATCTTTTTGGTTGTTTCCCCTTGTGGGAGAGTCAAGGATCAGAGGATATCATCTCACATTAAGAGGTCACTTCTTCCTTTTATGACAAAGATCTGGAAGATTTTTTTTCTCTCAGGGTAATGGAATTCCTTACCATAGATGGCTGTTGAGGCTGGATCATTAAATATATTCAATGGTGAGATAATTTTTGATCAGGAATATAATTAAGGATTATAAGGAAAAGGGAAAGGTAGGCAAGTGGATTTGAGGATTATGAAATCAGCAATTATCTCACTAAATGGAAGAGCAGTTTCAACACACTTAATGACGTATTTCTGCTCAGGTACCTTCTGGCTTTATGGAGGTGTGACTTCATAATACCTAGGCTCACTTTCAAAACCTCTGTAAATAACTGTGCTACATCTGTAGGGTGTTTAACTCTGATCTTTTGTCTGAAGTGTGGTTGAGGTATTTTAGCACCTGCATGCTTGTCTTGAACCATTCTCAGACTCCCTTGTTTGTCAAGAAGTGATCCGGCATCTCAAAGAGATTGGATAGTTGGTGGCAAGATAATTTTCACTTTTCTCCTCAACATGATATTTGTTGTTCATGCTTAACCATACGTGTAGCTCTGTGGCATTACATGGCAACACTGAGATCTTGTTTAGTTCTATTATATTTCAGTATGAGTGCCAAATCAACTGGGGACACAGATAAAAACATGGTAGTATGATATCATAATTAACGCAGAAACAATGGCTTACAGTGGGATAGGAATTATAGCTCAATGTTCCTGGTTACAGGGTTTTCAGAAGAAATTGAGGGAGGAAAGTATCCCAACAGTAACTGAGATAGTGTTAGTGTGAAATAATTTGAGGGAGCAGAAGTTTTGACGTATAGTTAAAAGTATCTTTTTGACCAGTACGTAGTAAGCCCAACAAAAGGGAGGATATTCTGGGCTTAGTTTTAGGAAGCTAAGCCAGACCTTTCAACTACAATGGGAATGGCAATGGGTGGTAACCATAACTCAATTACATTTGAAAAAATAATGGAAAAGGACAAAGATAGAACCAAAGTCGGAGTTCTAAATTGGGGCAAGACCCGTTTTACTACGTTGGGTGATTCAGCAAAGGTGGACTGGAGATAGCTACTTGAAGGTAAATAAAAGAAGAAGAGTGGCAACCCAGGTGTGATTGCCATCCGTTAGAAAATCCGAGCTAACCAACTCAAATCAGATCAAGGTTATCTGCTTTAGTTGTCTGTTCAGAGCAAGTGACAGGCCCATAGGAGGTCTCCCCAGAATGGTACCATTGGTTCTCATTTAATTATCTCATACAGAAAATTGGCAAGTATTGGCTAGGGGGGCTTTGTGCTTATCAGAAGAGAAACAACATTTATTGTTCACAATGCTGATAGCAGTCCCTCAAGATTTTAGGAGCTACTGCATAGATCTTTGCAGTTGTCAGGTATGCAGTCCACCACAGAGTGCTTCTTTCAGGCATAATAAGCTTACTTTCTTGCCTGGGATTAGACACAGCATCCATCACTGCCCAATCAGGGATCAGAACCTGCCCCACCCACCCATCACCATAGAACATAGACCAATACAGTGCAGAACAGGCCCTTCGGCCCTCAATGTTGCACCGACCTGTGAACTAATCTAAGCTCATCACACTACACTGGGCGGCACGGTGGCACAGTGGTTAGCACTGCTGCCTCACAGCGCCTGAGACCTGGGTTCAATTCCTGCGTCAGGTGACTGACTGTGTGGAGTTTGCACGTTCTCCCCGTGTCTGCGTGGGTTTCCTCCGGGTGCTCCGGTTTCCTCCCACAGTCCAAAGATGTGCAGGGTCAGGTGAATTGGCCATACTAAATTGCCCGTAGTGTTAGATAAGGGGTAAATGTAGGGGTATGGGTGGGTTTCGCTTCGGCGGGTCGGTGTGGACTTGTTGGGCCGAAGGGCCTGTTTCCACACTGTAATGTAATGTAATGTAATCTAATCTAATCTACACTGTCCCATCATCATCCATATGCTTATCCAAGGACTATTTAAATGCCCCTAATGTGGCTGAGTTAATACATTGGCAGGCAGGGCATTCCACACCCTTACCACTCTGAGTAAAGAACCTGCCTCTGACATCTGTCTTAAATCTATCACCCCTCAATTTGAAGCTATGCTCCCTTGTACAAGCTGATGTCATCATCCTCGGAAAAAGACTTTCACTGTCCACCCTATCTAATACTCTGATCATCTTGTATGTCTCTATTAAATCGCCTCTTAGCCTTCTTCTCTCCAATGAGAACAGACCCAAGTGTCTCAGCCTTTCCTCATAAAACCTTTGCCTCAGAGTAGGCAACATCCTGATGAATCTCCTTTGCACCTTTTCAATACTTCCGCATCCTTCCTGTAATGGGGGCAACCAGAACTCCAAGTGAGGCCGCACTAGCGTTTTGACAGTTGCAGCATGACATCACGGTTCCTGAACTTAATCCCTCTAACACACTGTATACCTTCTCAACAGTACTATCAACCTGGGTGGCAAGTTTCAGGGATCTATGTACATGGACACCATGATCCCTCTCCCCACCCACACTACCAATAATCAGTCCATTGACCCAGTATTCTACCTTCCTCTTATTCTTCTCAAAGTGAATCACCTCACATTTGTCTACATTGAACTCCGTTTGCCAACTTTCAGCCCAGTTCTGCAGTTTATCCAAGTATGCCTGCAACCTGCAACATTCTTCCAGACTGTCCATCACTCCACCAACTTTAGTATCATCTGCAAACTTACTAACCCATGCACTTATGCCTGCGTCCAAGTCGTTAATAAAAATGACAAACAGCAATGGTCCCAAAACAGATCCTTGTGGCACACCACTAGTAACCGGACTCCAGGCTGAATATTTTCCATCAACCACTACTCATTGCCTTCTTATAGAAAGCCAGTCACTAATCCAAACTGCTAAATAACCTTCAATCCCATGCCTCTGCATTTTCTTCAGTAGCCTATCATGTGAAGTTTATCAAAGGCTTTGCTGAAGTCCATGTGCATCACCCGTCAACTGCCCTACCTTGATCCAAATGCTTGGTCACTTTCTCAAAAAACTCAATGAGGTTTGTGAGACACGACCTGCCCTTGTCGAATCCATGTTGATTATCTGAAATCAAATTGTTGCTAGCGAGATGATTATAAATCCTATCTCTTATAATCCTTTCCAAAACTTTTCCTACAACAGACATAAGGCTCACTGGTCCATAATTATCTGGGTTATCGCTACTGCCCTTCTTGAACAAGGGCACATTTGCAATCCTACAGTCCTCTGGTACTAAATCTGTAGACAATGAAGACTCAAAGATCAAGGCCAAGGACTCGGCCATCTCCTTCCTAGCTTCCCAGAGAATTCTCAGAAAAATCCCATCCGGCCCAGGGGACTTATCTACTTTCACACCTTCTAGAATTGATAACACCTCCTCCTTCCTAACCTCAATCCTTTCAAGTCTAATAGCCAATATCTCAGTCTTCTCCTCTACAATATTCTCCTTTTCCTGAGTGAAAACAGATGAGAAAAATTCATTTAGCAACTCTCCGATCGCCAAAGGGTCCACACACAATTTCCCACTTCTGTCTTTGATAGGTCCTATTCCTATCCTAGTCATCCTTTTATTCCTCACATACCTATAGAAAGCTTCCAGGTTCTCCTTTATTCTACCTGCTAAAGACTGCTCATGTCCCCTTCTTGCTCTTCTTAACTCTCTCTTTCTAGCTACTCTGTAACTCTCCATCACCTCATCTGAACCATCTTTTCTCAATGTCACATAAGCCTCCCTCTTCCACTTAACAAGAGATACAATTTCTTTAGTAAACCATGGTTCCCTTACCTTATCACTTCCTCCTTGCCCGACAGGGACATACCTAACAAAGACACGCAATATCTGTTCCAATCAATACCATCATCTGACTACTAAACTTAGTGATCTCAGACTAAACCCCACTCTCTGCACCTTGATCCTCAGTTTCTGGACCCACAGTCCACAATCAGACAATATTTCATCATCACTAACACTCAACACTGGAGCCCCCCAGAGTGCATATTCAGCCCCCTACTGTACTCACTGTATACCCATGACTGTGTAGCCAAATACCAGACTAATGCCATTTACAAGTTCGCTGATGAATCCACCATACTCGGTCGAATCTCAGATGACAATGAAACAGGCTACAGACAGGAGGTGGAAGACCTGGAAAAGTGGTGCACTGAGAAGAACCTAGCTCTCAATGCCAGAAAAACCAAGGAACTCATTATTGACATTCGGCGGGATGTTACTTATGCCTCCCCCCCAATACATTAACAGCACATAGGTGGAACGAGTGGAGAGTGTCAGACTCCTGGGAGTGGTCATCAACAACGAGCTTTCTTGGACTCTTCATGTGGACGCACTGGTTGCAAAGGCCCAACAACGTCTCTTCTTCCTCAGGCAGCTGAGGAAATTTGGCATGACAGCGAATACCCTTGCCAACTATTATAGATGTGCCATTGATGTCTCACTACCTGGTATGGCAACTGTACCATTCAAGATTGGAGACGGTTACAGAGAGCGGTGAACTCAACCCTGACAAACACAAAGTCCAACCTCCCATCGATAGGAAAAGCCACCAGCATTCTCAAAGATCCACCCCACCCTGGCAATGTTTTTCTACAACCTCTCCCATCGGGGAGAAGGTACAGAAGCCTGAACACACGTACCAGTTGGTTTCACAACAGTTTCTACCCTACTGTTGTTAGAATACTGAATGGATTCACAAACTCTTAACCTGTTTGTGTTTTTGTTTTGCCACTGTTTACCTAATATTTACTAACTATGCTACTTAACTCTGTGATCTGCCTGTATTGCTCGCAAGACAAAGCTTTTCACTGTGCCTCGGTACATGTGACAATAAATTCAATTCAATTCAATTCATCACATGCAGCTACAGGTTCCTTATTTACAAACTATTGCGCAGTTCTCCCCGCATAACCTAAAACCAAGCTTGTCAACCAGGTTATCCCAAAGACAGGGAGCCTGTTTCAGAAGATTACACATACTGTGGAGTAAAATTCCACAGTATAGGGTTTACTGATTGAAAGTTTGTCCCTCTCCTTCCTTTTCCCCCATTGACTAAACCCACCACTGTCAATATTGCAGTCACAGTGTCTAAATGAGGAAGAAAAAATGAAGATGATCAATTGGATTTAAACCTTAAGTAATGTAATTTCCAGTCCTTATAATGATAACAATGCCTAGTCACTGAGGTATCACTATATTGCAACCTATGGAGGTACAACCTCCAGATTTCTAGATTTACCTGCATATATGTGTACTCTGAATGATTCTGCTAGCTTTACTTTATAACATCGGGGATTTCTGTTAGGAATCCATGCTTTTCCAAATTTTTTTCTTATAAAAATTGTTTCTGCTAAATCTCCTAGATGTTTAATTAATCCTAATTTTTTTCATTTCCAATTCATCACTTGGAGGATATTAGTATGAAAGACAACATCATATTCTGGAAATATCTTGCTTGAAGATTCATTAGGTTCTTGATCTGATTTAATGAAGATTTAAATGCTGACAGGAAAAAGGAAAGTCAAGCCATGTAAAAGCATTGGAACAGATATGTCAGGACATTTTTCCACTACATAATTATAGGTTTATTTTGCAAGTATAACTGAGTGTAGATATATTAGCTTTTAATACAAGGTACTTCTGGACCTTCTAAGCAGATGAGGTCCTCGGTGATGCATACCTCTGTTCCACAATGTATTGCATGAATGCATTTCAATGTGTGAGAAACAGAGTAAAATCCTCAAAAATAGGACCTTTCCCCCAATAATAAACTTAAGTGTTTAAGACTGTGGATGAAGATATTAAGTATTTGTGCAAGATACTGGATATTTGAGGTAGCTTTGTCCCAAAGAATCTTTGAGCTTGACACTATTGGAAAAAGTAGCTAACTCCTCCGCAAAACAAACCTGCTCCAAAATATCAGAAAGCAACAGTAGCAAGAAGAGACACATGCAGGTTACAAACGCTGAAATATGCACAATCATTTAGCATTGCAGAATTTCTCTCCGGAGATAATTTCAAGAATATTGTATTTGACGACAATGCCTACTTAGCTGAAGAAATATAATGTTTTTTGATTTGTTTGTGGTATATGGGCATCCTTGGCTGGTCCAGTATTTTTTGCCCATCCCTAATTATTCTGGAGAAAGTGGCAGCTCTTCAGGTGGAGGTTCTGTAGCAGTACTGTTAGGAAGGTAGTATTAGGATTTTGACCCAGTGACAGTGAAGTGGTGGTGATATAGTTTTGTGTCAGGTTGGCATATGAATTGGAGAGGAAGTAGCAATTGAATTGCAACATCACATGGATCACCAAAATCATCTTCATCAGTAATCATGCCATCAGTAACCATATTGTTGCAAACATGATCATATTCTGTGCCATCAATTGGATTGGACATCCCAGATTTCTTGAATGACTGGATGATAATTTCCATTCTGATTTCATCCCAGGCCTCTTTGACCTATTCATGCAGATTTGCTATCATCAGAGCTCCTATGCTGCCTCCCTTAATGAATGTCAACTCTCTTCCAATCATCAATTCCACTTTCTTCACATTCTACTATTGAAGGATACTTGGAACTTGGTGTGGTCCAATGCTCCTGATGTCCTTGTTTTTCTAGGTGGTAGAGATCACAGGTTTGGAAGATGCTGTCAAAGTAGCTCTAGAAAGATACTGCAGTGCATCTTGTAGATTGTGCACACTGTTGCCATGGTACATTGGCTTTGAAGAGATTGAATATTGAAGGTAGTAGATGGAGGTGGCAGTCAAGTGGTCTGCTTTGTCTGGAGGAGCATTTTTTAGTGTTGTTGGAGCTGCAGCTATCCAGTTCAGTGGGGAGTACTCCATCACACTCCTGACTTATGCCTTGTAAATGGTGGACAGGCATTTTGGAGACAGACGTTACTGAGATACTCACCACAGAATTCCTAGTCTCTAATTTGCTCTTCTAGGCATTTATTTGTACGACCAGTCCAGTTCATTTTCTAGTCAATGGTAACCATCAGAATGTTGATTGTGGGAGATTCAGTGTTGCTAATGAATTGAATGCCAAGGAATCATGGTTAAATTGTCTCTTGTTCACTGCCTGACATTTATGTGGTGCGAATATTACTTAACCTGTCAGCAAAATGATGTCACTTGTCCCAATAGCCTCAGATGTAACACTGTATTCTGAACTCTGTTCTGCTACCCTGATGCACTCAATGTATTATCTGCCTGTACAGCACACAAAACAATACTTTTCATTGTATCTCGATACATGTGTCAATAATATATCAATCAATCAATCAATTTGAGGAGTTGCAAATGGGGCCGAACATTGTTTTATTCTCAAGGAACCTCCTCAGTTCTAACCTTAAGGAGAGAAGTTCCTTGATGAAATAGCTGAAGGACCAAAGCCACAATCCTGCGTAACTCATGCAGTGATGTGCTGCAGCAGAGTTAATTGACCTCAGACAGTCATAACCATCTTCTTTTGTCCTAGATATGACACTAACCAGGAGAGTGCTTCCCCGACCACCAATTCCCATTCAGTGCAGTTTTTCCAGGGGTCCTTGATGCCATACTTGGTCAAAAGCTGCCTTACCTTTATTGGTCAGAGCATTGAGTATAGGAGTTGGGAGGTCATGTTGCGGCTGTACAGGACATTGGTTAGGCTACTTTGGAATATTGTGTGCAATTCTGGTCTCCCTCTGATAGGAAGAATGTTGCGAAACTTGAAAGGGTTCAGAAAAGATTTACAAGAATGTTGCCAAGGCTGGAGGATTTGAGCTATAGGGAAAAGCTGAATAGGCTGGGGCTGTTTTCCCTGGAGGGTTGGAGGCTGAGGGGTGACTTTATAGAGGTTTATAAAATCATGAGGGGCATGGATAGGGTAAATAGACAAGGTCTTTTCACTGGGATGGGGGAGTCCAGAACTAGAGGGCATAGGTTAAGGATGAGAGGGGAAAAATTTAAAAGGTCCTAAGAGGCTTCTTTTTCACTCAGAGGGTGGTGCATGTATGGAAAGAGCTACCAGAGGAAGTGATGGACACTGGGACAATTACAACATTTAAATGGCATCTGGATGTGTATATGAATAGAAAGGGTTTAGAGGGATATGGGCCAAGTGCTGGGAAATGGGACTAGATTAATTTAGGATATCTGGTCGACATAGAGTTTCACTGAAGGGTCCATTTCTATGTTGTACATCTCTACAACTCTATAATGACAAGAACAGTCACTTCCACCTTTTGTCCAGATTTTAGCTTTTTTGCCCTTGCTTGGATTAAAGCTATAATAGCATCAGGGGAACTGAGTGTCCTTGGTAGAACTCAAACAGATGATCACTAAACAGGAAAAATATAAACATCATCAACAACAACCAAGATCCAAATAGAATTTTAAAATAGAATTATTATAGAATGCCTGCAGTGTGGAAACAGGTCCTTTGACCCAACAAGTCCACACCGACCCTCCAAAGAGTAACCCACTCAGACCCATTCTCCTACCCTATTATCCTCTATTTACCCCTGACTAATGCACCTAACCTACACATTCTCCCTGTGTCTGCGTGGGTTTCCTCTAGGTGCTCCGGTTTCCTCCCACAATCCAAACATGTGCAGGTTAGGTGAATTGGCCATGCTAAATTATCCGTAGAGTTCAAGGATGTGTAGGTTAGGTGCATTACTCAGGTAAATATAGGGTAAGTGAATGGGTCTAGGCGGGTTACTCTTCGGAGGGTCGGTGTGGACTTATTGGGCCGAAGGGCCTGCTTCCATACTGTAGGGATTCTATAACCTTCTTTAGTGTCCATGATACCACCAATTTTGGTGTCATCCACAGACTTATTAACCATGCCTCCTATATTCTCATCCAAATCATTCATATTAATGATGAACAACTGTGGACCCACCACCGATTCTTGTGGCACACTTCTGGTAGCAGGCCTCCAGTCTGAACAACAACCCTCTCCCACCACCCTCTGTCTCCTACAGTCAAGCTAATTTTGCATCCAATTGGCTAGCTCTCTCTGGATCCTATGTGATCTAACCTTACTAACCAGTCTACCATGAAGAACCTTGTCAAAGGCCTTGCAAAAGCCATGTCGACAACATCTACATCTCTGCCTTCATCTCTCTCTTCTTCATCACCTCTTCAAAAAACTCAATCAATTTTCCCCACACATGAAGCCATGCTGACTATCCCTAATCAGTCCTTGCTTTCCCAAGTACAGAGGAACCTCGATTATCTGAACGAGATGGGCAGGCACTACTTTTTTTGGATAATTGATTATTCAGTTAATCGATTAAATGCCTTTCCTCTGGGGCTTTTTAAAGTCCGCTCCCCGTTCAGGAGATGAGGCAGCAGAACACTACAGGACAATGTTGGAGAGATCATCTGGGGAAGGGGGTGGGGGGGGGGGGTTTAGGGTTCACCCCTCTGTAGAACTCCAGGGAAAGTGTGGGAGAGAGAGAGAGGGCAGGAGGTCAGTCATTTGGAGACAGTGCCTGTTTAATCATTGTAAACAAAAGACGTGATCAGTGTTGGAAACACCTCTTTGATGTAATGTTTCTATCGGGACCTCGAGATCTCCTTCCGATAATCCGATATTCGGATAATCGAGGTTCCTCCGTACAAGTAAGTCCTGGCCCTCAGAATTACTTCCAACAATTTATCCACCACAGAAATCAAGCTCATCCATCTGTAGTTTTCTGGCTTTTCCTTACAGCCTTTCTTAAATAATGGCACAACATGAGCTAGCCCCCAGGTTTCTGACGCTTTGCCAACGCTACTGATGATACAAATATCTCTGCTAGGGGTCTGACAATTTCTTCCCTACCTTTCTACAATGCACTAGGATGCACTTAATTAGGTCCCAGAGATTTATCTCCCTTTATGCGTTTTAAGACTTCCTGCACTACCTCTTCTCTAATATGGTCACTTTTCAAGTTCCCTAGCTTCTGTCTTTCTCCATGGTAAATACTGACACAAAATATTTGTTCAGGCCTAGTTGATCTTTTAGGTGCCCTGTTCTCTCTCTGGTTACTCTTTTCCCCTTAATATACTCATAGAATCTGCTTAACCTTATTTGCCAAAGCTATCTATGCCCCCTTTTCATCCTCCAAATTTCCCACTTAAGTATGCACCCTGGAGCGTCAGAGGCTGAGGGGTGACCTTATAGAGGTTTATAAAATCATGAGGGGTATGGATAGGGTAAATAGACAAACTTTTTTCCCAGGGATGGGGGAGTCCAAAACTAGAGGGCATAGGTTTAGGGTGAGAGGGGAAAGACATAAAAGGGACCTAAGGGGCAACTTTTTCATGCAGACAATGGTACGTGTATGTAATGAGCTGCCAGAGGAAGTGGTGGAGGCTGGTTCAATTGCAATGTTTAAAAGGCATCTTGATGGGTATATGAATAGGAAAGGTTTAGAGGGATATGGGCCAAGTGCTGGCAAATGGGCCTAGATTTGGTTAGGATATCTGGTCGGCATGGACGAGTTGGACCGAAGAGTCTATTTCTGTGCTGTATATCTCTTTGACTCTATCTCTTTGACCTACAGACAATATACGCCTCAAGGGATTCACTTGATCCCAGTTGTTTATACCAAACATATGCTTCCTTTTTCTGGACCAGAGCCTCAATATCTCTAGCCATGCTATGTTCTGTACTCCTGCCAGCCTTGCCCTTCCCACTAGCAGGAGCATGCTGTCCCTGAACTTGTTATCTTGCTTTTGAAAGCCTCCCACTTGCTAGACATCCCTTTACGTGTAAACAGCCTCCCCCAATCAACTTTTCAAAGTTCCTGCCTAATGCCGTCAAAATTGGCCATGCTCCAATTTAAAATTTTAATTTGTGGACCAGGCCTATCCTTTTCCATAACTGTTTTAAAACTAACAGAATTATGGTCACTGGTCCCAAAGTGTTCTCCCACGAACATCCCAGTCACTTGTCCTGCCTAATTCCCAAGAGAAGGTAGAGTTTTGCCCCTTCTCTAGAATGCCATCTACATATTGACTGAGAGTTTTCTTGAATACACTTAATAAACTCCTTCACAGGCAAACCCTTAACACTATGGCAGTCTCAGTCCATGTTTGGCAAGTTAAAATCTCCTACTATTATAACCCTAATATTCTTACAGCTATCTCTAATCTCCCTACATATTTGTTCCTCAATCTCATGCTGACTACTGGGGGAGTTTAATGCAATCCCATCAAGATGATCAACTCCTTCTTATTTCTCAGTTCCATCCATATAGCTTAATTGGATAATCCCCCAGGAATATTGTCATTAAGTACTGCCATGATGTTATCCCTAATAAGAAAATCACCATACCCCATCTTCTCTTGCCTCCCTTTCTATCCTTCTTATAGCATCTCCACCCAGTTACATTGAGCTCTCAGTCATGTTTCTATAATAGCTATGATATTTCAGTCCTATGTTCCAATCCATACACTGAGCTCATCTGCCTTACCTGTCGGGCCTCTTGCATTGAAATAAATGCATTTTAATTCAGTCTTCCCTTGCTCTCTGCTGTCTTCTTGCCTGCCTTGTCTATTTAACTTGCTCTCTTTAATTCCTGGACTATTCTCAACCTTCTCTCTTGTCCACTGCTTAGGGTACATTAGATGAGAAAGTAATTTGCTTCATTTGTATTCATGCCATCACCATTTCTCCCACTGCCTTCCATAGTCCCTGACCAAGCTACTAAAGGCCAGCTAGAAACTGTGGAAATATCCAATTAATTGCCTGCTTTTGAGAAATTGAGATAGAAAAGATAAAAACTAGATCAGAGTAACAGAAGGAAGTTATCACTTTGTCAAATTACTAATAAATAGAGGTTCAGATTTTTAAAATTTTGATTTGGTGACTGACTTGGAAAGCTTTTTTAAAACTTAGGTCATATTTAAAAGAACATGCTTTACAAAACTAAAAATTGCTCGTTGTATTACTACTTTTTTTTAATTCGTCATCAAATGTGGCCACCACTGGTGAGGCCAGCATTTAATGCCCATTTCGAATTGCCTGTGAAAAGAAAGTGACGAGCTTCCTTCTCGATGTATAAATACATCCACAGTGCAGTTAGGAAAGCAACTTTAGGATTTTGACCCAACGATAGTGAAGAAATAACAATGTAATTTCAAGCTACTGCATGGTACACAATGTTGCCACTGTGTATCGGCGGTGAAGTGAATGAATTTTGAAATGAATTTTGGATGCTTATCATGGGTCGTACCAAACATCTTGCGTGTCATTGGAATTGTGTACTTCCAGGCAAGTGGAGAGTATACCATCTCACTCTTGCCTTGTAAATAGTGGCCAGGCATTGAGGAGACAGGAGATGAATTCTTAGCAAATGGCTTACTGCGATAAGTGGAGTATTTATATAGCTGTCGAAAAGTGTGGTGCTGAAACAGCACAGCAGGTCAGGAAGGGCTTATGCCTGAAACATTGACTCTCCTGCTCCTTGGATGCTGCCTGACCTGCTGTGCTATTCCACACTTTTCAACTCTGATCTCCAGCATCTGCAGTCCTCATTTTTTCCTATTTATACAGCTTGGTTCAGTATCAAATTAATGGTAATCCCCATTTGTACTAATGTATCAAACACTTAGACTTTATTAATAAAGAGAATCTGAAATACAATACTATTATCCCATCGATATTGTACAGATCTAGGCTTTACTTTCAGAATAGATAATCAGAGTAGCTAAACAGATATAAACAAAATATTCCCTCAATAAATCCAACTAATGATACTTTTTTGCCATAATCTACTCTCAGTAGCAAATTTACCATGTGAAAATATACAATAAATTTATAAATACAAACCTATCGTGGAACATGTTTTCATTATTATTTCACTTTATACAATTACTAGTTCATTATGACAGACATTTGCACTCACCCACCAAATTCCTGGTTCAATAATCAATTTCAGTTTTTATTAAATGTAATTCTTTTCAAATGCTTTCATTTAGAGGACAATAAAGAAAGCTTCTTTTTCAAAAGATATTCACTGGTGATAATTCCATATGAATAATTCTGCAGTTGTAAGGAAAAAGGAATACATTGAATTTTATTTTGCTGAATATATTTAAAATATATGCAGTTATTAATCTTTTGTCCAAAGGCGATACAGTATTTGTGAACAACTATGTTCATTTATATTAATTTCTGATACTGAGCAACTTGTTATAAAGCATTACACCTAAGAATATTAATCACAAGAAGCTTATGACAGGAAAATGTATAATGTTGACACGTTAATGAACACAACTACAACCAGCAAAATTGAATTTTAGCACTAATTTAGATTCTGTCACTAAATAAGAGAAGCGTTATTTGTTTTGTATGCATCATGTAAGTTAATGTAACAATGTACCCTTTTAAAATTATATGAAACTAGTACTTGGACAATCAACACGGGATCTTTCAATGTGTGATTGATGTAACACTTTAGATTGTTATATGGTTATGATAATTGCTGTTAATTGACCCATAAAAATAACTCTTTAAAGGATAAATATTCCCCTTTCTTCCATTCTTTACTAAAGGCACCAATTCAGATTACTGCATTATCACTTTGTTGAGATATTTCAGCCACACTTCATTCTAGGTAAGTAATTCAATTGTAACAGCATCTTAATAATAATCAATCTGATTGTCATACAATAGCTACATATATGGACTTTTCAGTAGCGAGTTGCTATATGATTTCCCTCATACCTCTTGCTCACTCTCAGTCCAGGAACACTGTCAATTTAATTTTGTTACAAGTTAAAACTGCTTTATTACCTTTTTGGGGCCAAGCACACCACAACCACCCTGAAACTCCAGATTTTGCCAAAGCTATCCTCATTAGGATTGTCATAGACACTGAATTAACCACACAGATAAACACATATTGGAAAACCGTGGTTCCCTAGTAATTGATGAAAGTTTTGAGAAGTTATTGCAATAATTCCTTTCAACTGACCTGCCCTTCAAGTTACTGCCCCCAAGCCATACTTATTACAAAGACTTCTGACACTGTTCTAAGTAAAACCGGAATAACTATTTGCTACAAATGAAAAATGGTTTACAAATTCGATGACTGGCAATGAAACAAACTCTTAAAACCACTAACTAACTACCTGGACAATTGGCCTAAAATCCCCCTTTTTCCCCAAGCTGGCACTTAAACCTGACAGACAAGATGAAAGGTTAGTAGTGGAGGTTCATTATTAGGTTAAAGATAGAAAGAGAGAAAGATGGTCAGCCACATGGCTGGACTCAGGGTGTTTGAATCTCAGGCTGGCAGATCTGATCTCCGAATGTGCTAAACCCTTCTGAGCAACTCTATGACAGCTTAATGAGGAAAGACCTTAAAACTTTGAAAGAGTTATCGAAGTGGGTTGGTTCTTTCTTCTGGGCAGTCTTCTCATGGTACCATACCAATTGGACACTCACAACATGGTTCCTTGCTGAAAACAGTCTTCCAGTTTACCTTTATTGCTCCAGGTTATAGTTCAACAGATTTATTTGAAATCACAAGCTTTCGGAAGCACACAGGATCAGAACTTAAAAGCAGAGTGAGTGAGTGTTGACAGGCTGAATAATAAGTCTCTGCAGCTGATCAAAAATGTCAAATGTGTAAGTAAAGTGTCAACAGCTGAACAACCAAATGAAGGGATGACCTATAATTCAGGAAAGGTTGGCAAATGATGATTAATATGGGAAGCATTCTATTTAAATAGTAAGAGATTCCAAAGTTCTGAAATGCAAAGTGATCTGCGTGACCTAATGCATGTGTCATGAAAGATTAATGTGCAGATACAGCAATATTAAGAAAACTAATAGAAACTCAGAAGCTTTGGCAGCATCTGTGGAGAGAGGTTGTCATTGGTTATTGCAAAATGAATTGAATACAAAAGTAGGGACGTTAGGCTTCGGTTATACAGGGCATTGGTACAGTCACAACTGGAGTACTGTGGTACAGTTTTGGCCTCTCTACTTAAATATGTTGAAAGCAGTTTAGAGAAGGTTTACCAGACTAATACCTGGAATGGGAAGGTTGTCCTAACAAGGGATTGTTGGACAAACTTGGTTGATATTAACTGGATTTTAGAAGAGTAGGAGGCAGCTTGATTGAGACACACAAAAATCATAAGCAGGCTTGACAAGGTGGAAGCGGAAAGGATCTCCTCATGTGAGAGTAGCTAGATCTAGGGATCAAAGTTAAAAATATGGGCTCACTTATTTAAAACAGAGAAGAGTGTCCTTTTCTCTCAAAGGGCTGTGAGTCAATTCACTTACTCAAATTGCAGTGGGAGAAATTAACAATTAACAAGAGTCTTTAACAGTGTTTTAAGGCAGAGGTAGATATATTCTTGAAAAGGGCTGCAATGTTATTTTGCATAGGTTGGAATGTGGAGTCATTAGATCTTATTGAATGGCAGAACACGCTTGAGGGGCTGAGTTGCCAAACTTCTACAAAAGGGCTTTCAATACCAATCTCAGGCTACAAAACTGAATGCCTTATAAAAATGTAGAGTCTGGGGGAGTAGAAAAAGAAAATGAAGTTATAAAATGATAATTGTAAACACTGAATTATCAAGATTTTTGACTGAATTCACCATTTGTCATAGTGATGTTACTTAGTCAGTTTATCTATGTCCATTTTTAAAATAATAAAATGGATGTATTGGCTTGAATCTTGCTTTAAACAGAAAAATCAATGGATCAACAAATTATGCAAATATTTGATTGGCAATACCGTGCACTCAATGGGAAAGAATTAAAATACATCAAAAATAACCAATGTCGTAATCCTAGAAGGAAATAAAATGATTTTGATTTTAAATAAAAACTTGTCGCTCATATTGCACCCCACAGTTCAGCATATGCAGAGTAATTATTTAAAACTAATATTCATGTAAAAACAAATAAGTACATAATACATAATAAACAATTGTATTTGTGCTGAAATTATGTGGCATTAAGATTCATCTTAGCAATATTCCCCATGGTCACAACATACTTTTTTTTAATAACACAGGACATTTCTTTCATCAGATTTATGCAAGAATGTTGTAAGCAAAATATAATCAAGTACCAATGTCAGCATCATGTAAAAGGGTGCAATAATAGGATGTGAACTTCAAATGCTTTTGACAATGATTATAGAATGAAGGTAAATAAGTAGTCAAGTATGCTGCTGTAATTTTGAGTACTTCTGAAATATAGTTGTTTTGTTAATTATCTTTAAGTTTCCATTTTATCCTACCACCATTTTATAATTGCAAACTATAATAATACATTTATGGCCCCCACTTTCTTGATTATAAAGTAAGTTGATTTAATTGGGTAGATCCTGGGAGCTATGGACACTTGAGGTGTATGGAGGATTACAGCACCTATGCATGCAAATGGATGTTGGCATGAGCAAGAGTGGTGGAAATTGGATAGGGGCAACTGATGAAGAAAAAGAACAGCTAAATAAGGGGAGCCCCACATAGCCATCCTGGTTGGAGGAAGGGAGCAGTAAAGGAGCAAATGACATAAATAGAAGGGGAGCTCCATATATCGAGAATATGGTGCTGGAAAAGCACAGCAGGTCAGGCAGCATCTGAAGAGCAGGAGAGTCAATGTTTCAGGCAAAAGCCCTTCATCAGGAGTCTCAGAGGCTGCCTGACCTGCTGTGTTTTTCCAGCACCACACTCTCTACTCAAATCTCCAGCATCTGCAGTCCTCACTTTTGCCTGAGGATGATTGTTGCCTGTTCAGATGGAGGTTTGATGAAATCCTTAGAGAGAATCTGTGGAATTGGAGTTGTGTTAGTCAGTGAAGTGCTATAAAACATAGAACATAGAACAATACAGCGCAGAACAGACCCTTCAGCCCTCAGTGTTGCACCGCCCTGCGAACTAATCTAAGTCCATCCCCCTACATTATCCCATCATCATCCATGTGCTTATCCAAGGATTGTTTAAATCTCCCTAATGTGGCTGAGTAAATTACATTGGCAGGCAGAGCATTCCACGCCCTTACCACTCTATGAATAAAGAACCGCCTCAGACATCTTAAATCTATCACCCGTCAATTTGGAGCTCTGCCCCCTCGTACAAGCTGACATGAACATCCTAGGAAAAAGACTTTCACTGTCTACCATTTCTAATCCTCTGATCATCTTGTATGTCTCTATCAAATCCCCTCTTAGCCTTTTTATTTCCAATGTGAACAGATGCAAGTCCCTCAGCCTTTCCTCATAATATCTTCCCTCCAGACCAGGCAACATCCTGGTAAATCTCCTCTGCACCTTTTCCAATGCTGCCACCATCCTTCCATCTTTCCAATGGGGTGACCAGAATTGTACACAATATTCCATGTGCGTCTGCACTAGCATTTTGTATAGTTGCAGCATCACATCACGGCTCAGGAACTCAGTCCCTCTTGCAATAAAACTAACACACCGTATGTCTTCTTAACAGCACTATCAATCTGGGTGGCAACTTACAGGGATCTGTGTACATGGACACCAAGATCCCTCTGTACAACCACACTATCAATAATCTTTCCATTAACCCAGTATTTTGCCTTTCTGTTATTCTTCCCAAAGTGAATCACCTCAGATTTATCTACATTGAACTCCATTTTCCACCTCTGAACCCAATTCTGCAGTTTATCCAAGTCCCTCTGCAACTTGCAATATTCTTCCAAACTGTCCACTACTCCACCGACTTTAGTGTCATCTGCAAACTTACTAATCCATTCACCTATTTCTGCGTCTAAGTCATACAGTCATAGAGATGTACAGCATGGAAACAGACCCTTCGGTCCAATCGTCCATGCCAATCAGATATCCCAACCCAATCTAATCCCACCATATCCCTCCAAACCCTTCCTATTCATATACCCATCCAAATGCCTCTTAAATGTTGCAATTGTACCAGCCTCCACCACTTCCTCTGGCAGCTCATTCCATACCCATACCACCCTCTGCGTGAAAACGTTGCCCCGTAGGTCTCTTTTATATCTTTCCCCTCTCACCCTAAACCTATGCCCTCTAGTTCTGGACTCCCTGACCCCAGGGAAAAGACTTTGCCTATTTACCCTATCCATGCCCCTCATGATTTTATAAACCTCTATAAAGTCACCCCTCAGCCTCCAACCCTCCAGGGAAAACAGCCCCACCCTGTTCGACTTCTCTCTATAGCTCAAATCCTCCGATCCTGGCAACATCCTTGTAAATCTTTTCTGAACCCCTTCAAATTTCACAACATCTTTCCGATAGAAAGGAGACCAGAATTGCATACAATATTCCAACAGTGGCCTAACTAATGTCCTGTACAGCCGCAACATGACCTCCCAACTCCTGTACTCAATATTCGAACCAATAAAGGAAAGCATACCAGACGCTTTCTTCAGCTGTACAGCTGTAGCCCCAAAACAGATCCTTGTGGCACACCAATAGTGAGCGGACTCTTGGCTGAATATGTTCCATCAACCACCACTCTTTGCCTTCTACAAAAAGCCAGTTACTAATCCAAACTGCTAAATCACTCTCAATCTCATGCCTCTGCATTTTCTCTAACAGCCTACCATGTGGAACCTTATCAAAGGCCTTACTGAAGTTCAGGTACACCATGTCAACTGCTGTATCCTCATCCACATGCTTGGTCACCTTCTCAAAAAACTCAATGAGATTTGTGAGACATGACCTGCCCTTGACGAAATCCTGTTGACTACCTGCTATCAAATTGTTGCTCGCTACATGATTATCAATCCTATCTCTCATAATCCTTTCCAAAACTTTTGCTACAACAGACGTAAGTCTCACTGGTGTATAATTACCTGGGTCATCTCTACTGCCGTTCTTGAACAAGAGCACAACATTTGCAATCTTCCAGTCCTCTGGTACTAAACCTGTAGGCAATGATGACTCAAAGATCAATGCCAAAGTCTCCAACGCCTCCTCCCTAGCTTCCCAGAGAATCCTTGGATAAATCCCATCCAGCCCAGGGGACATGTCTATTTTCACTCCTTCTAGAATTGATACCATCTCTTCGTTACTAACCCTTATCCTTTCTAGTCTAATGTCTCATATCTCATTTTTCTCCTCTATAATATTTTCCTTTTCCTGAGTGAAAACCAATGAGAAATATTCGTTTAACACCTCTCCAATCTCCACAGGGTTCATACACAACTTCCCACTTCTGTCTTGGACTGGCACTATTCCTACCCTCGTCATCCTTTTATTCCTCACATACCTATAGAAAGCTTTAGGGTTCTCCTTTATTCTACCTGCTAAAGACTGCTCATGTCCTCTCTTTGCTTTTCTTAACTCTCTCTTTAAAACCTTCCTAGCTAATCTGTAACTCTCATCTGAACCACATACATCTACGTAGGAGGAGATGAGGCAGATCAGAGGATGGCGCACGTTTATTCCGAGTTGTATGATGCTTACCTTTCTGAATCTAAGCAGATATTAAATCTTGTCAGGCAAAAAAGTCCAAAAAGTTGGAATAACGGGTAGTCCCATAAAATAGTAAGTCAAACAGTCAGGGTAGGGAGGAACAAAGCAGAGAATGAGATAACAAGAGGTCAGAGACAGTATGTTCCTGTTAGGGTGATGGGCAAGGCTGGTAGATGTAGGAAATGCTAGATGACTAGAAAAATTGAGGTTGTGGTCAAGAAAAAGAAGGAAGTATCAGATATAAACAGTAGGGATCTAATGAATCCCTCGAAGAGTATGAAGGCTGTAGAAGTATACTTAAGAAAAAAATCGGGAAGGGAAGGAAGGGACATGAGATAGCTTTGGCAAATTGGGTTAAGGAGAATCCAAAGGGATTCTACAAATACATTAATGACAAAAGGATAACTAGGGAAAGAGTAGGGCTTCTTAAAGATCAGCAAGGCCGTCTATGTGTGGAACTGCAGGACATGGGGGAGATACTGAACGAGTATTTTGCATCAGTGATTAGTGTGAAGGAGAACATGGAAGCTAGAGAACCTGGGGAAATAAATAGCGATACCTTGAAAAATAGAGGAGGAGATGCTGAATGCCTTAAAACACATAAAGGTAGGTAAATGCCCAGAACCTGATGAGGTGTACCCTAGAACTCTGTGGGAAGCTAGGAAAGTGATTGCTGGGCCCCTTGTTGAGATATTTGTGTCATTGATATCCACAGGTGAGGTGCCAGAAGATTGGAGGTTGGCTAACATGGTGCCTCTATTTAAGCAAGGTGGGAAGGAAGTCAGGGAACTTATAAACTGATGACCCTGTCATCAGTAGTGGGCAAGTTGCTGGAGGGGATCCTGAGGGACAGGATTTATGTGTATTTGGAAAGCCAATATAGCTTTGACCTTGGGAAATCATGTGTCACTAACTTGAGTTTTTTGAAGTAGTAATGAAGAGGATTGATGAAGGCAGACTGGCGGATGTGATCTATATAGAGTTAGTTAAAAATCACACAACACCAGGTTATAGTCAAACAGGAAAATCGGCATTTCAGGCAAAAGCCTTTCATCAGGAAAGGGGCTGGGAACCTTGAGGATGGAGAGATAAATGAGAGGGGGGGCTGGGGCTGGGGGGGAGGTAGCTGAGAGTGCAATAGGTGGATGGAAGTGGGGGGGGATGGAGAGGAGGCTGGAGCAGATAGGTGATAAGGAAGATGGACAGATGGGACAGGTCATGAGGATGGTGCTGAGCTGGAAAAATGGAATGGAGTAAAGTGAGGGGAGGGGAAATAAGGAAACTGGTGAAGTCCACATTGATGCCATGTGGTTGGAGAGTCCAGAGGCAGAAAATGAGGCATTCTTCTTCCAGGCGTCGGGTGGTAAGGGAGTGGCGATGGAGGAGGCCCAGAACATGCATGTCCTCGGCAGAGTGAGGGGGGAGTTGAAATATTCAGATACGGAGTGGTGGGGTCGATTGGTGCGGTGTCTCAGAGATGTTCTCTAAAGTGCTGTGCAAGTCTCCCCAATGTAGAGGAGACTGCACTGGGAGCAATAGATACAGTAAATGACATGTGGAAATGCAGGTGAAACTTTGATGGATGTGGAAGGCTCCTCTGGGGCCTTGGACAGAGGTGAGGGGGAGGTGTGGGCGCAGGTTTTGCAATTTCCTGGCAGGGGAAGGTGCCAGGAGGGGATGATGGGGTGTTACAGGGCGTGGACCTGACCAGGTAGTCACGGAGGGAATGGTCTTTACAGAAAGCAGATAGCGGGAAATATATCTCTGGTGGTGGGGTCTGTTGTAGGTGGCAGAAATGGCAGAGGATGATGTGATATATGCGGAGGTTGCTGGGTTGGAAGGTGAGGACCAGGACACCATAGAACAAATCAGATGGCCTCCTTCTTTGAAGACTGCAATTTCCCCTCCTACATAATTAATGATGCCCTCCAGCGCATCTCATCTACATCTCGCACCTCCACTCTCAAAACCCACTCCTCCAACCGCAACAAGGATAGAACAACTCCCCTGGTCCTCACGTTCCACCCAACCAACCTCCACATACATCGCATCATCCTCCACATTTCCGCCACCTACAAATGGACCCCAACACCAGAGATATATTTCCCTCCCCACCCCTATCTGCTTTCCGTAAAGATTGTTCCCTCTCTGACTTCCTGGTCAGGTCCACATCCCCTAACAACCCACTCTCCCGTCCTGGCACCTTCCCCTGCCACCCCAGGAATTGCAAAACCTGTGCCCACACCTCCCCCTTCACCTCCATCCAAGGCCCCAAAGGAGCCTTCCACATCCAAAGTTTCACCTGCATTGCCACACTTCATTTACTGTATCTGTTGCTCGCGATGCAGCCTCCTCTACATTGGTGAGGCTGGACGTCTACTTGCAGAGCACTTCAGAGAACATCTCTGGGATACCTGCACCAGACAACCCCACCGCTCCGTGGCTGAACAATTCAACTCCTCCTCCCACTCTGCCAAGGTCATGCAGGTCCTGGGACTCCTCCAGTGCCACTCCCTTGCCACCTGATGCCTGGAAGAAGAATGCCTCATCTTCCGCCTCGGGACTGTCCAACCCCATGTGGACTTTACCAGTTTCCTCATTTCCCCTCCCCCCACTTTATCCCAGTTCCAACCTTCCAGCTCAGCACCGTCCTCATGACCTGTCCCATCTGTCCATCTTCCTTATCACCTATCCACTCCACCCCCCTCTTCGATCTATCACTTCCCAGCCACCTCCATCCACCTATTGCACTCTCAGCTACCTTCCCCCCAGCCCCAACCCCGTCCCATTTATCCCTCCATCCCTGAGACACCCAGCTTCATTCTTCATGAAGGGCCTTTGCCTGGAACGTTGATTTTCCTGCTCCTCGGATGCTGTCTGACCTGCTGAGCTTTTCCAGCACCACTCTAATCTTGACTCTGATCTCCAGTATCTGCAGTACCCACTTTCGTATAGTTCAACAGGTTTATTTGGAAGTACTAACTTTTAGAGCACTGCTGCTTCATCAAGTAACTAGTGGGGCAGGATCATAAGACATATAGTCCTGTCTCACTAGTTAAGATCACGGTGTCTTGCAATTAAGACAATATATTCTAGGT
The DNA here is from genome assembly GCF_037043375.1 of Chiloscyllium plagiosum. NCBI lineage: Eukaryota > Metazoa > Chordata > Chondrichthyes > Orectolobiformes > Hemiscylliidae > Chiloscyllium > Chiloscyllium plagiosum. The sequence continues at coordinate 43,369,906 of NW_028270156.1, forward strand.
TTGTTCAATAAATCGTCTTAATTACAATGACAGTGCGATATTTTGCTATAAATTCTGTGTCTTATGGTCCTGTGCCACTAGTTACCTAACAAAGGAGCAGCACTCTGAAAGCTAGTACTTGCAAATAAACCTATTCGACTATAACCTGGTGTTGTGTGATTTTCAACTTTGTCCACCCCAGTCCAACACCAGCATCTTTATATCATATATAAACCTAAGTAAGGTATTCAACAAGGTTCCTTATGGTAGACTGGTTAGCAATGTTAGATCACGTGAAATACAGGGAGAACTAACCATTTGGATACAGAACTGGCTCGAAGGTAGAAGAGAGAGGGTGGTGTTGGGGGACTGCTTTTCAGATCGGAGGCCTGTGACCAGCAGTGTGCCACAAGGATTGGTGCTGGGTCCACTACTTTTGGACACCAAAATAAGTTTACCTCAGAGTACAATGGGGTCTTGATCAGATGGGCCAGTGGCAGATGGAATTTAATTTAGATGAATGCGAGGTGCTGTATTTTGGAAAGACAAATCAGAGCAGAACTTCTACACTTAATGGAGAGTGTGCCTGAACAACGAGACCTTGGAGTGCAGGTTCATAGTTCCTTGAAAGTGTAGTCGCAGGTAGATAGGATAGTGAAGAAGCCATTTTGTATACTTGCTTTTATTGCTCATTGAGTATAGGAGTTGAGAGGTCATGTTGTGGCTGTCCAAGACATTGGACAGGCCACTGTTGAAATACTGCTTTCAATTCTGGTCTCCCTGCTATAGGAAGGATGTTGTGAAACTTGAAAGGGTTCAGAAAAGATTTACAAGGCTGTTGCCAGGGAAAGGCTGAATAGGCTGGGGTTATTTTCCCTAGCGTGTCAGAGGCTAAAGTGTGACCTTATAGAGGCTTATAAATTCATAAGGGACATAGATAGGGTGAATAGACATGATCTTTTCCCCAGGGTAGCAATGTCCGAAACTAGAGGGCATATTTTAAGGTGAGAAGAGAAACATTTATGGGATCTAAGGAGCAACTTCTTCAAGCAGAGGGTAGTGCATGTATGGAATAAGCTGCCAGAGGAGGCTGGTACAATTACACCATTTAAAAGGCATCTGGATGGGTATATAAAGAGTTTAGAGGAATATGGGTCAAATGCTGGCAAATGACAAGATTAATTTAGGATATCAGGTCAGCATGGACAAGTTGGACCAAAGGGTCTGTTTCTGTGTTGTACATCTCTATGACCTCCTGTTGCCATTCTGATTGCTTCCAGGGTTCCTTTCAATAGAAAACCTTTATTTATTTTGTGCTGTTTGTCATCCTGTTTGCAATCCATGATTGTTTAAGGACAGCCAAAAGTGGTATTTTAATGCTGTGGCCGGGTCAAAGAGCCACAGCCAACATACACCCAACCCACTCCTGGCCTTTCCACTGCATGTCAGTTTACTCCATTAAGAGTCTACCGTTGAAACATTTGCAGTTGACACGAAAACGTAATTGTGACAACATGACAACAGCTTCTTCGTCTGACAACATTGGGTTGTAATTCTCTAACAAACCTCCAACACTTGGAAATGTTTTAGGATTGGTTTCTAAAACAAAAGTACAAACTGTTTTCTTTTGTTAAATAACTGCTCTCACTGCAAAATGTAGATTTGTGTCTAATATCTAAGTCACTACCTTCATAAAACAAAAGAAACTACTTTAACACTTTTCAAATTTTAAATGAAAAATCGAGTCGCAACTTTTGCATCTGAGAAAGTGGATAGGAGAACTTGAACTTTTTAACCAATATCTTCTATGATTGGCTAGTGATGCTGTTGAACCTTTGCAAAAATTTGTCCTTGGGCTTTTCTTTAAATAGTTTTGACAAATAACAGAGCTGAACAATTGATGAAGGATGGAAAGAAATATTCTTGTCATTGAATTGACTAAGTGCTACTGACACATGTCCTGGATAATACCACAAATGCGTATGCTCAGACTGCAGGATCTGTCTTCAATTCAAGTTCTGGCAGAATAATCGAGGCCAAGTTCAAATCTTTAGAACAAACTGAAACCTTCAAATGAAAGCTAAAGGAAAAGTAAAATAATAAATAAGAGGGAAATTCAAGTAGATTATTTTGTAATTATATCTGTCATTCTTAACTTTTTATATGGTTAAAACTTATTTTGCATATAGAAATGTTGAGTTATTGAGGAAAAATGGAGGACAAAATTTTTCTAAGAACAGTTTAAATCATTGGAAAGGTCACAGTTTCAAAAATTACAGTTGGTTCTTTTAACTGAGCAGTCATGATTGGTTAAATTGTAAACATTTAGCAGTTACAAATTGGTCATTTTCCAGCTGCTTTTCTTTCTTGCTTTCTGTTTGTCTGTTTCACAACATTTTTTCTGGCTCAAAATGAAACAGTGTGAAAACAATGAATACAGAGGGTCAGTGAAGTCTTGACACCAAAATCATTCATGTCAAAAATGTTAACTTATGACAGAAGGTGAAAATGTCCACAAAATTCACAATATAAACAATGAAAAAAGTAATCAAATATAAATATCTCCAATTTGAATGTTTTGCTCATTATTTGTATTGAAATATACTGTGTCATTTTATTCATAATTTAAATTTATGTGCTATTTTAGATAAGGAAAAATAGTATCCCACTATTTTGGCAAACATTATTTTGTACGAACTGGTGGAAATTTGTAGCATCACTTGTGAAATATCAATGAAGAACCGGATCATTTTAAAGCAAAAAATCAGTCTAACTTATTGAAGTACAGATTATTTGGTTATCAAGTGAATGTGAACTCTGGTACTGCAGGTACCCAAATTAATTTCAATCTAATTGAAATGAAGTCTGTTAAATTCAGTAACTGAATGTGCATTATTTTTGTTAAGTAAAAGTTCTGAAAATGTATTACTACATATAAGCGTCACATATAATAGACCTGGATTTAAAATTACAGAGATTTATGTGGAGGTTCAGTTGGACCAGATGATTGGTTTCAGTGCTGCATGATCTCTGTAATTTTAAATCAAGGTCTATTATATGTGATGCTTATATGTAGTAATACATTTTCAGAACTTTTACAGGTTTTTGGGTGTTGGGATGATTGTTCCTGTAATTGAGTATTTGTTCAGTGCTTTTGGCTTTCCTGTAGACACTAATTTTCAGCTCTCTATTGGCTTTTTGTTCTACTGTGACATCTAGGAAGGAGAGTCTGTTGTTGTTGTCTTCCTCTTTGGTTAACTTTATACCAGTGAGGATGTTGTTTTATGTGTTTGTGGGTTTCTTCTAATTTGTTCCATTTTGTGATGACAAAAGCGTCATCCACATAGTGGGCCCAAAGCTTGGGCAGGATCATGGGAAGGACTGTTTATTTTATCCTCCTCATAACTGCTTCTGCTAAGAGTCCAGATATTGGTGATCCCATAGGCGTTCCATTGATTTGTTTATAGATCTTGTTGTTGCACGTGAAGTGGGTTGTGAGGCACAGGTCTACTAGTTTGAGGATGCTGTCCTTGCTGATGGAGTTGGTGCTGTCAGGTGTTTGTGTCCTTGGTTTGTCTAGCAGTGAGGCCAGTGTTTCTTTGGCCAGGGTGATGTTTATTGATGTGATAGGGCAATCATGTCGAAGGAAACCATGACCTCGTAGTCCTCTACCTTGGTGTTTTTGATGATAAGGAATTCCTGGCGGAGTGACTTGATTCTTCCAGGTGTTTCAGTTTGTGTTGCAGTTCCTTTGCTAGTTTGTATGTTGGTGTACCAGGAAATGAGACTATGGGGCTGAGGTAGTGGGGTATTACAGCAACCCTGAGGAAACTTCTCAAGACAGGTGAAATTAACACGACAGACCTCCAAAGAATGAAATTTGAACGTTTCAACATACCCAGTTTCTATGGATTACCAAAGGTACATAAACAAGCACCGAAACCAATCATCTGGTCCAACTGAGCCTCCACATAATTCTCACCCACAAACCTGGCTACACCAGGACATTATTTAAACAAGCCACAACACATTGCAGCACCCAGGAATGATGCAAAGCCGAGGAAAAACACCTATACAATTTATTCAGGAATAATGGGTACCCGATAAGCGCAGTCTACTGATTCCTACACAAAAGACCTAAACAAAAAGATACAATACGCCCAGAGACTCTAGCCACCCTGCCGTACATTAAAGACATCTCTGAGATGATGACCAGACTACTCCGGTCCCTAGGCATCATGGTAGCCTACAAACTCACCACCACACTGAAACAGCTCCTGATGAACTTAAAAGACCTCATATCAACAATCATCAGAATGAGCGTCATACACAAAATACCCTGCAAGGACCGCAACAAACATTATATTGAACAGATGGGCAGGAAACTAGTCACCAGGATACATGAGCACCAACTAGCCACCAAAAGACATGACCAACTATCACTAGTATCCATACATACAGACGAAGAGGGCAAATAGTTTGACTGAGACAATATATCCATCCTGGGACAAGCTAAACAAAGACACACACGGGAATTCCTTGAGGCCTGGCATTCAAACTGGAACTCCATTAACAAACATGTCGATTTGGAACCTATTTACCACCTCTCAGAAAAACAACCCGAAGTAATATCACCCACCATAACAGACCAAGACAGATATATAGCAAGCAGGACAGAACACCAGTGCTTCATTGGAGGCCCACCCATTATGTTACCTAGCATGGTGATGAAACATCTGAGAACAAATCTCCCAGCTCAGTAAGCAAACTTATAACCTGATCCACAACCTGAGCTACAAATCTTCTCTAAAATCGCATTAATATACCACAATGATATTAATCGTTGATAAACTGACATACATTGCCTTTTTTGCAGGCAGAAAGGACATGTTCACACACTGCATTTATTTCAATGGATCTAAAGAAGTGACAGTCTTTCTCTGGTTCATTTCTCAGATCAATCAGAGTCTACCTGCTCAGTTTAAAATTGAATTTAAACAAATCGAGGAAAGTAACTGTCATGTACAAATAACTAATGCATTCTCCCTGCCAATACCTCTATCAAGCAGAGTCCACACAAATGAATCAGCACTCTCTTTTCAACAATATAAATAATATTTTCCCTCTACTTTGATATTTCATGCAAATTATCCTTGCGAATTCAAGACAAAAATGTTCGGCAAAATGTGTCTTTTCCCAAAAATATATGCTAATAATCATATTTATGCAACTTGAAGCATTTCACTTCTCATAAATACAAATGAATCATAGACTGATATACACCTTCTTAAAAATTATGGAAATCATATTATAGTAGTATTATCATTGTACCATCATAATGTTTTATGTTGAAGTAATTTAATGTTAAAAATCACACAACACCCAGGTTATAGTCCAACAGGTTTAATTGGAAACACACTAGCTTTCAGAGCATCGCTCCTTCATCAGGTGATAGTGGAGGACTCAATCCTAAAACATAGAATTTATAGCAAAAATTTACAGTGCGATGTAACTGAAATTATACATTGAAAAATACCTTGATTGTCTGTTGAGTCTTTCATCTGTTTGAATACCATGATAGTTTCACTTCTTTCATGTGTAAATCACAAAACCTTTTTTTTAAAAGTTGCATTCTCAGGTTAGCTAACCTGAGAATACAACTTTTAAAAAAAGGTTTTGTGATTTACACATGAAAGAAGTGAAACTATCATGGTATTCAAACAGATGAAAGACTCAACAGACAATCAAGGTATTTTTCAATGTATAATTTCAGTTACATCACACTGTAAATTTTTGCTACAAATTCTGTGTTTTAGAATCGAGCCCTCCACTATCACCTGATGAAGGAGCGATGCTCCGAAAGCTAGTGTGCTTCCAATTAAACCTGTTGCACTATAAACTGGTGTTGTGTGATTTTTAACTTTGTACACCCCAGTCCAACACCGGCATCTCCAAATCAGGAAATTTAATGAATGTTCTTTGAGTTTTTGACATTGAAATAGCTCTAGGTTAGATTTCTCATTAGGTAAAAACAATGACTGCTGATGCTGGAAACCAGATTCTGGATTAGTGGTGCTGGAAGAGCACAGCAGTTCAGGCAGCATCCAAGGAGGATGCCTGCCTTGAAGAATTTTCCTCCTCTCTCTACAAGAAATCAGGGAGTCCCTCTCCCACTGCAACTCCCAGGTCATTTCCTCTGCCCTGAAGCTCTTCAACCATGTCGTGAAACAAACTCGCTACCACAGCCACATTTGCTTTCTCAGTGCCTGCCTCCGAAACCAACTCATCCCACACGGACTCCGGACCACCTTTAAACCAACAGAGTTCGGACCCGAACAGGACAAACAGTAGTCTACAGATTCAAAAACACCAGCAACGGTTCTCCTTCAAAATCCTCCGCTCCACGCTCGCAGCAATGCACTGGCACCTAACCTCTCCACAGTCATCCCTGCCTCAGCTGAGGGCCACACTCTCTCAGAATTGCAAAGGACCCACTCTGTACTACATCCTCAGGAGAATTCATACTCTCAACAAACAGTATTTCAATTCCATCTCAAACATCAAAAACTGTAAGTACAACAAACTTTTATCTACCCACCTCCATAACGAACGCTCCTCAAACATTCCAGAAGATTTCGCTGCTCCTTGGATGCTGCCTGAACTGCTGTGCTCTTCCAGCACCACTAATCCAGAAATAGATTTCTCATTACATAAGTAGATTCTTCACATAACTAAATCACAATGATTTCACTGAAATCACACTTTCAGTGCTACTCAACAAAATCATCAGACATGGAATGTAATTATTGTATGAAAATCCACTCTTGATATCCACAAGGAAGATAATGGAGAAATCATTAATAACAAGATTTTAGTACCAGACTTCTAAACTTATAAAGGGAACAAAGGAAAGAAGAAACATTTTTTTCTGTGGAGTGGGCAACTCCTTTCATCAGGAATATCAGCAATGGTATGATCTGCCTGTATAGCATGCAAAACAACAGTATGGACTGTATTTTGATTCATGTGACATCAATAAATCACTCAAACTCAACTCCAAACATGCTAATAGCACCTGCGTGACACCAACTCCCAGACTGTAATGGTACCCGGACACAGATGTTTCACAGTTCCACATTATCCATCTGTGTAAGGATCCAAAAGGCAGAAGCCTTCTATCCCTCACCATTAATGGTATAGCTGATTAATACCACTGAAAGCAGAAGGAAAGACTAAATCCTTATACACTGCTTATAGGTCTTTTTCCAATCTCATGTATAAAACTAGGTTCATTTATATTTATTTTATAAATACTTAAAATTATGCCAGAGAAATAATCTGCGATACAATACAGAGGTACAGACTCTCTGAAAACTAAAAAAAAGTGGTCATAATAAAAGTTTTGCAGAGCATGTGGATACAGCAGTGTATGTAAAATATTGTTTGTAACTAGATAATTGATGAAAAGTTCTGCAACTTTACCTAAATCTCAGTTTTATTTCTACAACAGAAGAAATCTGAAACTTTGTGAATAAACATTAATTGTTGCCTTTTTTTTGTCAGACAGTCAAATAAACCATAAATAGAACACCAATAAGTTTTGTGGTACATTTTTATATTTTTTCTAACTAAAAGGTAAAGCTGAATATGTGTATTAAGGAGTCGACAAAACCACCAAGAAAAAGAGTTTCATAATCTGAAAAGTGTAAGCCTGAACCAAGTGTAAAAAAAAGGAAAAAAAGGGGATTAATACTCTGGCTAGAACTTCTCCTGTATTTCCTACTCCTATGGTTAGCACTTCATTGAGTTGTAGCAGCCTATCAGAAAAATGCATGGAACCCCCAAAGTCGAATGTGCACCCACAAAATCTACACCTTTTGTAATACACTAAGGATGAAACTGGTCTAATCAACTATCAGGGAACAGACTCACCATAAATTTGCATCTAACTTTTCAATATTGCGGCATTTATTTTTCATTAATTTGGAAAAAAATTGCCAATTTTTTAAATTTCAAAAAATGAAAGCAAAGGTATGGTTAAGAAATGAGTTTCTAACAAGGTTCAAAAAATATTTGGAAAGAATGAAAATTTGTTCTAAGTCTATCTCATGATACTGGCATAAATCTGTATACCCTTCTGATTACTTAACATTAGCCACACCAAATAAATTATGTTTAAAAGCAATATTTTTCACAGAGACTTCATAGAAACGTGAATCTGAAGGGAAAATGTTTATTTATGGACAGTCAAATCTCATCTTTGTTATAAAAGACAAATGAAAAGGAACCAAGTAGGGGCAAGGAAAAATTATTTTTTTAATCAAAATGAAATACAAATGAATACTTTCTCAGCTTAATATCAGACACTGATCTTTAACCCTTCAACATTTGAAAAAATACGACCTATTTTCCAAGAATTTTACAAGAATACTATGTGTATGTTTATATATTATACATATTACATACACACACACACTTTACAAACATATGTATATATGTACACTTTTTTAAGCAGCTACAAAGTAAAACCTATGCCCTGCTTATGTACACTTTTAAAAAAATTCAGACACTTTTAAACTGCAAGTTAACAGTGCAAGGATTGGCCTGTGCAGAAAAATAAATCAAGTGTAACACTTCTTATTTTCTTTAGAAAAGAAGTTTGAAACAAGCATAATTCTTGAAGAGGTACACATAACTGTACAACCAAACAAACCTACAATGATTGACTAAACATTAAAAGTCAGAATGTCTGTACATTCTTTCAAACCTTAGGATAACCTGATAACCAGGTTCAAAATGGCTCACTGCACTTACTATATGGCAAATAGTTTCTACAACTTAAAAACAAGTTGCTGAATTCCAATATTGCATTCATTTTTAATTTCAAAATTTGTGCAATGCACTTGTGCACATTCTTCCATTGGATGTTTGTGATCTTTAAATTTCAATTCCTTTGACCAGCGATGTCTCGAGTGTGATATTAAATTCCTGCAAAGTTTGCAGCACTCTAATTAGGGAGTTAACTAATGTGTGGTCTTTAATCAGAGCTGTATCTTCATACATCTGAGCGATGAGAGGACAGTCAGCAAGCAACGCAATCCAATGATGCAAGAGATGATCCCTGACAAGTTAAAAAAAGACATCATGATGGTTGAATCCAGTTAATCAATTGTGGGAAACAAACTACAACTGGAAAAATCAAAAGCACAGTATTTTAAGCAAAGAATCAGATTGGTACAAACATGAACGAAAGGGACACATTTACTGTCACCAAAATATGGATGGGTTTTATTATATAAGAAAAATATTTTTGTATCTAATCAGTCTGAGAGAGAAATAAGAGATTAGTATATTTTGCGTAATTGTTTTTGACAGGCATTTAAATGCTTCATTGACAACTAGTACAATAGTTCTTGCCTTAGAGAATAAAGGACAACCGCTTGAGAAACTCCATTGCCTGAACAAAGTAGTCACTGTCTGAAATTGTTAGCACCCTGATAGCATTTTCCTCTCCCAAAACTATTTATTTGAAATTTCTTCATGTCACTTTCCTTTTTAGAAGAACGGCTAATTAGAAACTGCAAGAAAAATCTCAAAGCCTTTAACTTTCCTAATTTGGAATTACACAGTTAACTGAGCTAAACAATTCTTAAAAGGAAACACTTTAGAACAATAGTGAACACAGGATTGTAGTACAAACACATTTAACAATTGTACTCAAATTTAATCTATGGGAACTTCTCTAGAAATAAAACTTACACATCGATTTGCTAATGAATATCAATTCTGGCCAAATTACATTTTTATGATTTAACCTAGTTACATTATTGTCTATCCCATCATTTGTTGTCCAACTCTGTTTTGTTTATTGAGCTATTCCTTATCTGATTATAGTCAGAATCCTTTTAGCAGTGGCTTTCCTTCCGATCTCACAATATTGCTACAGTCTCCAAACGTTACTCTGATTTCCCTCATGTTGCTTATCTACATGATCTCCCTCATCAATATTATCTGCAAATGTGGAGTCAAGTTCCATATGTGCTTCTGTTGCACAGCTATAACCTTAGTCCTCTCGGTCATCCACTTCATTCAACCCCTCAATAGCTCCTGTGCAGTCAGATGGTGTAGTCTTGGATAAATCTCATCTTATTCCAGTTGAACAATGTGCGAATATCAAAGCTAATATTGTCAGCCCCACCATACACAAAATAAAAATATAATATAACCAGCTTTAAACCAAATAAAACAAGGATTCAGTTAGATTGCATAGGCTTTAACACTGCTTTATTTTTACAGTACACAAAACATAAATAATTTTGTTACCTTGCTCCCAGACACACCAGAAGTTGAAATTTCCCATCCTTCCCAATGTTCCGAGGGGCACCATTTATAGCAGCAACAAACTTGCAAAAGTTTTTGGCTCTAGTTTGCCAATTCTCTTCTTGGGCAAGATCAGTATGTTCCAAACTCTCAAAGTACATATAGGCTTTCTCTGAAGATAAAATAAGAATCGTACAGTATTGGTTAGGTATCATAGCTATGCAAATACATAGCAAGTTACTCCTCAATTGCAAACAAAGGGGCCGATTTTGCCATCAATGTTTGCTATCAATTTTGCCAAAGGGGCAAACACGTGGCCTAAAACTGAAGCAATGGGGATTTTAAATTTAAATTACTCAATTGAATCCAACCTTCTCCATTAGCTGTTCTTCTAAAAAGGAAAGTGACATGAAGAAAGTGACATGAACTGGACCCAGGAGCAGTTTGTAGTCATGCATGAGCAGGAACGGTGGTAAGATGGTCTCAATAAGTACGCAGGAAGCATGGAGGGCAAAAGTGTTAGTAGTTTAGGAAGATGAGATGAGCTGTTGAATGGACATAATGTATGAAATGTGAAAGTTGTAATCCACAAGCCTTGGTGAGATATATATGCAGTGGCAGAGTTAAAACAAATGATGGCCTTGGAACTGTGGGGTCACAGAAAGAAGATAGAAGCATTTACCCTTGCAGGGTGCAGGAAATCACTGGCCTTCTTGTGGTATTGCCACGTGTCCCTTTTAGCACAGGACACAGCACTGACCTATGCTGCTATTTGTGTCCAGTCTGGCTAAGGCTGTTGCGTGGTTTCCATAAGTGGTCAGCAGGGAAAAGGACTGCCCTCCACTCCATAACCCTTCCTACTAGCACTTCAAATACCCTGTCCTGGAAGTGGGGAGATAGCTTTCATTTCTTCCACAACATCATCACGATCAAGCAGCACAACTTGAAGTGTAGTTCCTGGCTTGCAGAGTCTGAAGTGATGTGTAGCTGGGCTTTAGATGCTGCAGAAGAGTGTGGGCTGGAAAATGTCACCAGTGATAACCATTTCCAATTCTCTAGCCATACAATTCCCCAAGAATTGTGCCTAACAGCTTGCTTGAATAATTAATGAGATGAACAGTGGAAGATCACATGAGGAAGTTTGTCCCAACCCCTGGTGGATTGGATGCCATGAAACCCTCTCACCAGCAGACTAGCCTCAAAGGTGAAAATTCAGCCCATGCATTCTCCAGTGAATAAAGTTACATTCAATGGTATTGAAAACCTGTTGCTAATGCAACGCCTCAACATATGCTTCAACAATTACATTGATTTAAAGATCTGATGTTTGTTGACTCTTTAAAATAGTTGAACAATTGCCAGGCATATTTGATTGAAAGGTGAGCTTTTGTAAATTAAATGAAGAGATGCATAGATAGGTTGACGGTCAGAATCTTTTATACAGAGTTAAAATGTCTAATACTAGAGGGCACACATTTAAGGTGGGGGGGGTTGGGTGGAAGTTCAAAGGAGATGTGTGGGACAAGTGTTTTTACACAGAAGGTGGTAGGAATCTGGAATGCCACTGCCAGGAGTGAATTTGGAAGCAGAAATAATAGGGACATTTAAGGGACTTTTGCATAAGCACATGAATATGCAAGAAATAAAGGGATATGGACCAAGGGCAGGCAGAAGGGATTAGTTTAATTTGGTGTCTTGTTTGGCATTGCATCATGGGTTGAAGGGCCTGTTCTTGCACTGTACTGTTCTAAATTCTATGTTCTAGACGGCTATCTACTTAGACAAACTCAAAGGTACAATTTTATTGAGGTCTAGAAAGTTTATTTATATAATGGTGCAACGTAATCCCATTTTGAATGCTAGGTTGAGATCTAAAAATGGGTTAAACTCAGCAGAGATTGCATACACAGCTGTGAAAAGGCTGTAGTTTGGTAGCCATATGAGGGTTAATAGGATCAAAATGTTTTGTAGAGGATTTTACATGGCTGTTCAATGAGCACTTAAGATGACAGCTCTTTATTTAAAATGTGGAGTTTAATGGCTGTGTATTTGGTATACATTTTTATGAGTTCCCAAGAGAAGAAGTTTTTTAACTGAAGTTTGAATGTTATTATTTAGAAGCATATTAAAGTACAAGCTTATTAAAGTGTGAGCATATTAAAGAATTCCCATTGTTGTTATAGGGGTCATAAGTTTGGCTCCTATTGACACTGAGTGTGGTTATGGTAGATGCACAGAAGCTATGGAGCAGTCATGGTAAATAAAGGGTGAATGGAGGAACATTGATGTATGGAGAAGGTAAAGAGAAGTGGGTGAGGGATGAGGTATCAGTGACCTAACAGTCTCATCCACAGAACACCAAGGTTGATATCTCAGAGAAGGGGTGTGGATCTCTAGCATGCTGGCCTTGGTATCCAACCGCCTTTGTTCCCATCTTATTCTGTGGGAAGTGGCAGGGCCAACTTCAGCCCATCCTTGATCCTCTGCAATGAAAATTACATGCATGCATCTTCATTCAGAATTTGGGGATGTGACATCAGGAATCAGTCTAACTTGTGGTTCCCAAGCCAATGATGAAAATTTGGCCCAGTGCTTATGTCTATTTTGGATTGTCTTAATTCATCCTTCTGATTTTAGAATTTAAGATACTAGCTTGGTGGCTAATACTTGGTTTTCCTTGAACAAAAACACACATTTACATACAAAATCGAAGTAGAAAAAAAATTATATCAACAAACAGGAAACCAAGTACACGGATGCTAATGAGCACGGAATTCCAGTCTACTGAAATGGATCTAATTGACAAATATCTTCCTCTGAAAACTCTCTGTAGAATTATTTCATAACTGTAATCACAACATATTTAATCTCTTGTACCAAAAAGGATAAAAGCACAATATACCACCAAAAGAAAAGCTACAGGCTTTCATTGAATAAACTTCAAATATTCTATTTACCCATAAAGTCCCAAATGAAAATACTTTTGAAGAGTCGAGGTGACTTGAAACCATGGTGAAACACTTGTTCTAAAGCTGACACAAGTCCATTTTCCCCACAGAGCAGTAACATTAGGCTTCCCCTCTACATTAAAAAAAAAAGAAAATACATCATTTTATTTAAGAACAGCATAGCTTGGACAACTTATATTCTGATATATACACTAAATGATTGGAAATGGTAGCTTATAGGAAATAACTGGATGGAAGTTGCAACTTGCAGGGAGCAGGTTGGAGAGGTGGTAATATGCAGAAGGCCTATGATTCATGATTCTCTCGTTTGATGTAAAACTTTAATTAATGAGTGTAAGTTACCAGGAAGAGAGATGGAGGGAAGCAGGGGCAGGAGGTCCACAATCTCAAATGCGGATGCTTCTCCGGCAGAAACCTAAATCCAAACGATAGTTGTAAAGGCACCTATCTCCTGAATTTGCCAAATCCTTGCCTTGAAGAATCTAACAGAATACCCATTACTCAAGAAACTGGCAGATAATAGTTAAATTTCAAAAACAGAATGCCAATAGAACTTAGCTTCATTATCATGTTTAAAATTCAAACCTGTTTTCTTGGAGGGATGCTCACCCATCCACCTAGTAGCTTTTGTTAAAGCCAAAAATAGCAGGTTGGAGTTGGATTTAAGCTGGAAAACAGATTTGAGATTTCATATCCTAGCCAAACCCACCAATGTTTTAAACTTAAAATTTTAACTATAGATTAATGGAATGTTTATAGCACAGAAGAAAGCTATTCAAACTATCATGTCCATACTCGTTCTCTGCAAAATCTGGTTCCACACCCACCATTTATTTGTAACTGTCATCTTCAGATTCTTTTTTTTTGTAAGTATATTTATTAGCAATTTGTTTAAACTTTACAAACATATAAAATTATTGAAAAATACAATCAATAACAAATATCAGTATAATAAAAAAAAGCACAAATTACAATACAACTGCTGTCTACTGACTAGTAACCTACCCTATAATACAAAACAAACCCTAACACTGTGCAAAGCAACACCAACAAATAAGTAAATAACTAATAGATCAAAAAAAGAAAGAAAAGCAAAAAAACCCAAATAAAACGCAATACAGAACAGTTATGTTCGGCACAAAGCTCCCAAACAAAGGAATGGGAGTATTGTATATATACCCTTATTAACTCAGGAGTCCCCCCCTCCAAGACCCAGGGCTTAACAAACCTAACCATCCCAGTTAAACAAACACCCTAGTTAAGATAGCTGACAAATCTATACCCAAATAACTGCCATGTCTTTTAAAAATGGTCTGTTATGTGGTGCACCATGTTTGTAAAAAAGTCCAAGGGAATATGCTCCATAATTAATTTCTGCCATCCCAGCAAGCCCGGCGGGTTCTCAGACACCCAGTTCATCAGAATATTCTTCCGTACACAGTATGCAAGAATATTAAATAGTTTCTTCCCATGCCCATCTAAAGTTGGTAAATTTGGTAGACCTAAGAGGAGAGATATCGGGTCTACTTTGACTTTAGTCCTCAATACCCTGTTTATCTCTCCTTCCACAGTGCTCCAATAAACATGGAGCCTATGGCATGTCCAGAAGCAATGGGTAAGAGTACCTACACTTATTTTACATCTAGGGCACACTGAAGATACCCCTTTTTTAAACTTCATCAGACGGTTTGGTGCCAGATGAACCCTGTGCAGAACTTTTATCTATGTAGTGTATGTCCTATTACAAATTGAGATCTTTTGAGCATTTTCCCATATGTTCTCCCATGTTTCAGAAGAGATCTCCACTCCTAGCTCTTGCTCTCAGACCTCACATAACTGGTTAATATCCTGCCAGGCCCTGTCACTCAGCAGGCGATAGACGGCACTAACCGAAAGGGTGCTTGTGGAAAGTAGCAACAAACTCTCTGTATGGGACTTATAGGACTTAGTGAGAAGTGTAGTCTTCTTCTGGATGAAGTCCCTAACCTGAAAAAAACGGTAAAGATCTCTGCTGGGCAACCTGTATATGCAGCTCAGTTACTCAAAAGACATCATAACCTCCCACTCAAACAAGTCTCCCAAACTAGAAACTCTTCTCACTGCCCATAGTTTGAACCCTGAGTACATCATCCCTGGTCAGAACTCTGGCATGCCAACTATAGGCGTAAGTGGTGAAGTTTTGGATAAGCAATCCTTACTCTGAGGTATCACCCTCCATGTCTTGACTGTACTAATGACAATGGGGTTCCGGCAATGGTCCATAACTGTCCTCATCTTATCCATGAACAACAGGTAAATAAGAGGCCACTTTGCCTGGGAGGCCTTGATATCCTGCCATATTGAGTTCGGATCGCTACCTACCCAATCGCAGACAAAGGACAGCAGGGAACTCAATTGATACCTCATGATGTCTGGGAAATCAACTCCTCCCCCTCCTTGAGGCAATTGCAATCTAGTAAGTTTGATGAGGGGCCGCCCACGATGCCTGACAAAGGAACCAAACCATCCTGTAAGCTTCCATAGCGTTGACCTGGGAAACATTATAGGAAGCATACGCAAACGAGGAAGAACATTCATCTTAATGAGAGATACTTGGCCCAGCCATAAAATTGGAAGAGCCTCCCATATCTGGATTTCCTGCCTAATATTGTTGAGCAAATGAGCAGAGTTAGTCCGAAATAACAGATCAAACGTGGGGGTAATAAAAATGCCTAGGTATCGGAACCCTGCCCGTGACCAGTTAAAAGGGAACTTAGGGCCACTTTCAACTTCTGGCACATCCTTGAGGTTTCCCAAAGGCATAGCCTCCGATTTTGCAAAGTTAATCTTATATCCTGAAATAGCCCCAAATGAATTAATACATTGTATCAAATGGGGTACCGAGGTCATCGGGTTCTATAAAAACAGAAGGACACCATCTACATACAGTGTAATCTTGTGTGCCCTCGGTCCCACTTCCAGAGCGGTTATGGGGATGTTCTGACAAATGGCCTTTGCCAGCAGATCCATCACCAACATAAACAACAACGATGAGAGGGGGCAGCCTTGTCAACTACCCCTACCAATCCTAAAGTTCCCAGACTTCACCCCATTGGTGATGACCGTGGCCAGAGGGTGGCGATATAAAACCTCCACCCACCTAGCAAAAACCCCACCCAACCCAAACTTCTGTAAGACATAAAAAAGAAACGGCCATTCCACCCGGTCAAATGATTTCACTGCATCTAAGGAAATCACCAACCCCTGAAGCGATCGTTGCTGACAAACTTTGACCATATTCAGCAACCTTTTAATATTATTAGAGGACTACGGCCCCTTATAAAGCCTGTCTGGCCCTCTTTAACAATATGGGGCAACACATTTTCCAATGTCAGCGCCAGGATCTTAGACAGAACCTTGAAATCTGAATTTAATAGAGAGAGGAGGCACAATCCTCAGGAACCTTCCCCTTCTTAAGAATTAGGGAAATATTAGCTTCTCTCAAAGATCGTGGTAGGCATTCATGCAAATAGGAGTGATTGTACATCTCCAATATCAGCCCTGACAGAATCCCTATAAACTCCTTATAAAACTCACTTGGGAGACCATCAGGGCCAGGCGCTTTCGCACATTGAAGTTGCCTAGCTGCCTCCTGTATTTCCTGAACTGTCAAGGGGGCATTAAGGAGAGAGGCTTGTTCCAAGGTTCCCCTGGGAGGTCCAGGTTCTTAAAAAAGGCCTCCATTTTAGCCCTCCTGTCCTCGCAACCTTCAGACCGATACAATTCAGAGTAAAAACTCCGAAAAACCTCACTAATCTTTTTAGCATCATACCTAAGGACCCTGGCGCTGTCTCTGATTACAGTAATGGATTGGGGAGCACACTTTTTCCGAGTCAGGTACACTAAATACTTCCCTGGCCTACTCCCATACTTGAACAGCCTTTGTCTAGCAAAACAAATTCTTCCTTTGTGTTTTGTGTCAGTATTGAATTCAAGGCAGTCCGGAGGGGTATGATCCACTGTAGCTTAGGTCACCAAAGGCCATGCAAAATGTGCCACCTCGGCGGCTTTCAACCGCGTCTCAAGTAGACGCTGCTGTTCCTCCTTCTGTCATTTCCGGCTAGCCGAATAGGAAATAGCTAATCCCCTAGCAAAGGCCTTAGTGGTCTCCCATAGCATAGACGGACTACTAGTTGTACCTGAGTTGATAGTCAAGAATTCCTGAAACTCCTTCAAAACGTATTCCACAAATTTGGAATCCTTAAGGAGAAAAGGGTCCAAACACCAGTGCCACAAACCTAGCCCCTCACTCTTGGCCTTAACTTCCAAATATACCGCTGCCTGATCAGAGATAGCAATATTCCCAATTTTACAACCCATAATTGAATGCAGAAGGGCCGAGGGCCAGAAAGAAATCAATCCTCATGTGATATTTATTTGGATTTGAAAAAAAGGTGAAGTCCCTGTCAGTAGGGTGAAGACATCTACAAATATCCACCAACCCCAATTGCTCGCATAAGTCAGCCACCTGCTTGCCTGCGAAGAAGTACTTGGGGGGCCTACTAAGCATCCTGTCCACTGTCGGATCCAAAAGACAGTTAAAATCCCCCCCCCCCCCTATAATAATGTGCCGTGTTCCAAAGGCACACAGCTTAGAGAAAGCACTAATCAAAAATTTGAGGGGATGCACCGGAGGACAGTAGACATTTAAAATACCATATTCCTCTCCATGTATCAGGGCTTTAAGAATCAGAAACCGTCCCTGCTCATCTTTCACCTGCTCTAATAATGTGAATGGAAGATTTTTCTGGATAAGTACTGCCACTCCCCTACTTTTAGTAGAAAAGGATGAAAAGAATACCCGGTCATAACCCCCTTGTTGTAACTTCAGGTATTCTCCATCATCATGATGAGTTTCCTGCAACAAAGCGATATCATCCCTTTCCCTCTTAAGGCTAGAAAACACTTTTTTCCTTTTAACAGGCAAATGACTTCCCTTGATGTTCCAGGTACACCATTTAATAAGACATTAAGCCATACCCCCTTTCAGAGACCCTTGAACCCCTGGGAGGGGGATCCCTGCTTACAAAGCACCAAGCACAAGTAAATAAAGACTCAGAGTCAAAGAATTAAGTATACAAAAACTATTCCATCATAACTACAAATATTACCACCAAAAAATTACAAAGAAAACCAACTATTAAATCTTGAATCGAAGACTCTTCCCCTGCCCATAGGGGACACTCACACTACCCATCGCCTCCTTCACAGCCTCTTCAAACCCAGACTGTGCCCCAGCCTTAGTCCAGCAAAAAAAAAGTTGATGATCCTTAAATCAACAGAAAAAAAGACAAAGTAGGATGAGCACTTCACCCATCCCTGGCTTCATGTCACTCCTACTTGTGACTAAAAGAGAAACAGAACAAACAACAAAGAACATTCACAAAATTTCCCATTATAAAATCCAGTTAATTAAAAAAGGAACAACTTATTCCAAGTTTTATTTCTCCCCCTTTCCAAAAAAGAAATTATTAGAGAGAAAGAAAGGAATAAAAAAAGGAAGGGAAAACATGGGGAAAGAAGGAAAAGAGGACGAACATTAACTGCGTTCTTTAGGCCAGTCTGTCTATTTTAAAGTGTCTACAAAGTTTTTAGCTTTATCCACTGAGTCAAATGTATAAACTGAGTCCGTGTGGCTGAAATGGCGCACTGCGGGGTACCTCACAGAGTTCTGGATGCCCAGGTTTCTCAGCTTCTTTTTAGCTTCATCGAAGGACTTCCTCTTTCGAATTAAAGCTACTGAGAAATCCTGGAAAAACATGATTTTTGACCCGTTGTACAGCAGTGCCTGCGGATCATTTCCCAGTAATTTAGAGGCTTCCATGACTTTTTGCTTGTCCTTATATGAATGGAAGTGCACTAGAACCGTGCGGGGGCGCTGCACTGGCCCTGACCTGTACACTGTAACCTGATAAGCCCTTTCAATCTGCAACCTGCTAGACTTGACGTGAAGGCCCAAAAACTTCGGGAGCCAGTTGGACCAAGGCACAAATCTTCCCACGGATCTCCTCAATCGCAGCTCCTTTCAAGGTAAGTCTTTCCATCGTCATAGCCAGTTCCTTTGAGTCTGCCAGGTCCCCGGGGGAGGGGCGAGGGTTCAGGGGAGGCTGCTGCAGAGTCTGGTGTGTTAGGTGCTGTAGGGGAGTATCCTCCCTGCTGCTGTTTGCTCACTCCTTTTCCCTTTGGCATCCTTCCCACTCCCACAAATTATCAAATATGTGTTCTGTAAGGTTTTAAACTATAATTCCACCACATAAGTTGGCCAGGGATGGCAAAAAACACCAGTATGCCTTGGCTATTAGGTAGAGCTGTCCACAGCAGTTGTACAGAATCGCCAACATCTTGCCAAGTCTCCATCTTCAGATTCTTAGCCAAGTCCCTTTTTTGAAAGCCATTTTTAAAGCTGTCTTACCACATTTACAAGCAGTGCATTCCTGATCCTAACCACTCACTGCATATAAAAATACATTCTCATGTTGTTTTTGATCCTTTTGCCATTCACCAATCTGTTTACTTAGTTCTTGATCCCTCCAAAATTGGAAACAATTTCACCCTGTCTAAATCCCTCATGGTTTTGAAAACCTCTTATCAAATCTCTCTCACCTTTCTCTTCTTCAAGAAGAACAATATGCTTTCCTTTATTGGTCAGAGCATTGAGTATAGGAGTTGGGAGGTCATGTTGTGACTTATAGGACATTGCTTAAGCCACTTTTGGAATATTGTGTACAATTCTGGTTTCCCTCCTATAGAACGGATGTTGTGAAACTTGAAAGGGTTCAGAAAAGACTTACAAGGATGTTGCCAGGGTTGGAGGGTTTGAGACATAGGGAGAGGCTGAATAGGTTGGGGCTGTTTTCCCTGGAGCTTTGGAGGCTGAGGGATGACCTTAGAGGTTTATAAGATCATGAGGGGCATGGATAGGGTAAATAGACAAGGTATTTCCCTCAGTGGGGGAGTCCAGAATTACAGGGCAGAGATTTAGGGTAAGAGGGGAAAGATTTAAAAGCGTCCGAAGAGGCAACTTTCTCACGCAGAGGATGGTACATGTATGGAATGAGCTGCCAGAGGAAGTGGAGGAGGCTGGTACAATTACAACCTTTAAAAGACATCTGGATGGGTACATGAATAGGACGGGTTTAGAAAGATATGGGCCACATGTTAGCAAAAGGGCAAGATTTATTTAGGATATCTGGTCGGCATGGACAAGTTGGACTGAAGGGTCTGTTTCCATGCAGTACATCTCCATGGCTGTATGACTCTACTCGCCTTAGGTTCTTCAATCTATCCTTTCCTCCACATACTTTAATACCTTCACCTTATTCCTAAAGTGCAGGGCACAGAATTGGATACAATATTTTAACAGAGTCTGCATCCTTGTTTTATAAAGGTTTGTATATTTGTAGTCTATATCTTTTTATAAAGCACAGGAACCTGTATGTCCTTTTAACGTCTTTTCCAAACTGCCTTGTCACGTTCAACAATTTGCCCATATTTATCCAAGGTTTCTCTGTTCCTGCGTACCTCCTTTTAAAACCATATCCTTTAGTTTATATTGTCTCTTCTGTTATTCCTACCAAAATGTGTCACTTCACACCTCTGCATTAAATGCCACCTGCTACCTGTCCACCTATTCCATCAGTTTATCTCCTGTTTATATTTATCACTATCTTATTCTCAGGTATCTAAATTTCCAAGGTTTTTGACAGCTACAAATTTTGAAACTATGCCTTTATACTCAAATGCTAGTTATTAATTTATACCAAGAGTAGCAGTGGTTCCAGTATTGATTTCTCTGGAGCACCACTGCAAACATCCCTCCACTGTGAAGAACAATTCACCACAACTCTCCACTTCCTGTGACTCGTCCATTTTGTTATCTTTCCCCTTTTTATTCAATTGGCAAAGTTAAAGCCCATTTCTGATTCTTTATCAAATACTCTTTCAAAATACATATTTATTGTATTGGCCACATTATTATCAACAACTTGATGTATCATTTCAAAAAACTCTAATCAAGTTAGTGAAGCATGATTTCCCTTCAATTATATAGTAGCAGTTTTCTCCAATTACCCCTCCTATTGTCCAAATGATGGTTAATATTGTCTAGAATATAGTTTCCCATAACCAAGATCAAACTGACTAGCTTGTATTTTCTATGTTTATGCTTCCCTCTATTTGAACTAAGGTGTAACATTTGCCGTTCTCCATCCTTGACTGCACCTGCAATTTCTGCCCTTTTTCTCTCGGCTTCCTCAGCTGCATTCCATCCAGTCCTGGCAATTTACTAATTTTAAGCACAATCTGTCATTCTAATTATATCAATAGTCAGTCTATGCAGTAGTTCCATTACCTCCTCCTTCACTGTAACATTGACAGCATTTCCTTCTCTCAGATGCAAAATATTTATTTGGTACCGTAGCCATACTTACTGCCTCCATATGAGAATCTTCTTTTAGGTTCATAATTGGTGATACTCATTTTTTAATACCCTTTCAATATTTTAATGCTTATAGAAGACTTTTGGGGATTCCCTTTCATGTTAGCTGGCAGTTTCTTCTCATGCTCTGATTTTCTTATTTCCTTTGCTTCTCTTAACTTTCTATTATTAGCCTGGTTCTCATGTAATATCAATTTGGCATGCCTTAAAAACTTATTTTTCTCTGCTTCATCTTATTCTATTATTGTCATAACCAATGAATCTCTGGCTTTGCCTGTCCTAACCTTCTCCCTTTTGGGAAGATGCCTTGACTGTGCCCAAACTACCTTCTGTTTAATTTTTTTCTGTTATAGTTTTGGCTGCCAATCCATCATTCCTGTGCGCTTAGGACAAATCAGGCCATTCTATGAGCATTGCTCCCTAAATTCTCACTGTCTGGCAGTGATCCACCTGCCCTCCCCTCATTCTCTGGTAGCAGATCCAGCAATTACTTTTATTGGATCAGAAAAGTATGATTAAGAAAACACTCCTGAACACAGCTGAGAAACTTTTCTCTCTCTTTGCTATTTACACAAGAGAAATTATTCTCCCTCTCTGCCCTTTATATAATTGCTATCCCAGTCCAGACAATATTATTGAAGTCTGATTATCTACTCTATACCTCTTACATCTCTCAGCATTTTCCCTGCACATATCTTTTTCACTCACTTGCCCACACCATGCAACCCTTTGTGGTAGCATTCAAGATATGAAATGTCTAATATCACATGATTTTCTACAATACAGTGGTGATGTAGAATACATTTTGAATGATTAAAAAATGCTTACTAATATGGGATGAAATTAGGTCATGTGACATCAACAGTCTGATGCTGAATACTCAAACTTAAACAAATGATCAATTAACTTGGAAGAAAATTTAATATATCTTAAAGTCACCACAAGTTTGGATGTCAAATTTTCACATGATAGCATTGATTAAATAACTCTGACTATTTTCATTTACTGTCGAGCTGCAAAGGAATATGAAACAAAAACAGAAGTTGCTGGAAAAGCTCAGCAGCTCTGGCAGTTTCTGTGCAGAGACATTAAAGTTAACATTTTGGGTCCAGTGACCCTTCCTCAGATGTTTTGATTTACAACATCCGCAGTTCTTTTAGTTTGCAAAAAGAATACACTTTTGACAGAAAATTTCAATAAAATAAATTCTTAATCAATTGAACAACATCAAGCCTCCATTATTCTATAAGTAACAATTTTAATTAATTATTTAAACACTGGTTTCTTGCCTCCTTCTCAGGCTTGTGAAAGTGTTTGACGATGCCATTGATAGCTTCCCCAACAGATTCTTGTATCTGACCAGTATTTAGCTCTGCAACAAAGAAAAAATGTTTCATCAAATTATGTTATGTTTATTCCCATAAGTTTTCAAATATTATGTCTTTACACAGTGCAGTGCATAAAGTCGATAAATTGTGAACAAGAGACATAATTAATAAATGGAAAGACCAAAGTTCTGCCCAGTTCGACTTCCTGATGAAGGGCTCCGGCCCGAAACGTCGATTCTCCTGCGCCTCGGATGCGGCCTGACTTGCTGTGCTTTTCCAACTCAGATCTCCACCATTTGCAGACCTTACTGTCTCCTACCAAAGTTATGTAGGTTTGCAGTCTTATAAAAAGAATCATTTATCAATGGTCTTTTGTTGCTGAAAGAAGTTCAGATTTCTCCTTTATAAAAAAGTGTTGCAAAGTCAAATAGATGAAGCCCCACAGTCTGTACTCTATCACAAGCTTTGTCCTTGTATGACCTTTACTAGCATCAAAACTTTTACATTTTAATTTCTTTTCAGTTTCAACTAAAGATCATCCATTGCATCCACAGACCCGGCTGCTGACCTGCTGAATTCTTCCATTTTCTGGCATTTTTATTTTAAATTTACAGCACCCACTCTATTTTGATTTTACACAAGATACTCCTTGAATTCTGCAATTACGTCACTGAGCTGCCATTGCTACATGTATGAGATTGATTAGCAACAGTGAAACAGTTCTGTCTTAAATCAGTGTTCCCCACCCAAACTAGATTAGATAAACTACAATCTGGAATACCCAAGTCTTTTAGGGAATCAACTCCATTGTCTGTCAGGTTCCACAACAATATGCAATGACGGAAGACAATTATTTTAAATCTCCAAACTTCTCATAGTGTTAATAAATAGCACATTGTTGCTAAAGCGCAAACTCATTTGAGGATTTAAAATATTCTTCCTTCTTCTGTGATTTAATTTGCAATTCTTCCACCCACGCCCCCCCCCCCCCCAAAAAAAATCACATCTTTACTTACTTTGCCTGCTGGTAGGAGTTATATTGACAAATCTCCTGATCATACTTGGAGATTGCTGCAGTGGAGGGGTCCGACAGTGACGTTCATCGGTTTCTTGACTGGCTGATGCAAGTTCTCCAACTAGAATCCTTTCTAGGCTCCCATCATCCACCCCTTTACCGAGCCATCTACCACATGGGAACCTGGCAAACAAATAAACATGACTAGCTCCATTATACTTCTACAAATTAACATATACCTTAAGACATGAGATAGCGTTGGCAAATACAATTAAAGAGAATCCAAAGGGTATTGACAAATATATTAAGGACAAAAGGGTAACTAGGGAGAGAATAGGACCCCTCAAAGATCAGCAAGGTGGCCTTTGTGTGGAGCCACAGAAAATGGGGGAGATACTAAATGAATATTTTGCATCAGTATTTACTGTGGAAAAGGATATGGAAGATATAGACTGTAGGGAAATAAATGGTGACATCTTGCAAAATGTCCAGATTACAGAGGAGGAAGTGCTGGATGCCTTGAAACGATTAAAGGTGGATAAATCCCCAGGACCTGATCAGGTGTACCCAAGAACTCTGTGGGAAGCTAGAGAAGTGATTGCTGGGCCTCTTGCTGAGATATTTGTATCATCGATAGTCACAGGTGAGGTGCCGGAAGACTGGAGGTTGGCAAACGTGGTGCCACTGTTTAAGAAGGGCAGTAAAGACAAGCCAGGGAACTATAGACCGGTGAGCCTGACCTCGGTGGTGGGCAAGTTGTTAGAGGGAATCCTGAGGGACAGGATGTACATGTATTTGGAAAGGCAAGGACTGATTCGGGATAGTCAACATGGCTTTGCGCGTGGGAAATCATGTCTCACAAACCTGATTGAGTTTTTTGAAGTAATAAAGAAGATTGATGAGGGCAGAGCAGTAGATGTGATCTATATGGACTTCAGTAAGGCATTCGACAAGGTTCCCCATGGGAATCTTATCAGATCAAGTGGATCAGTTGGAGAGACAGATAGAAGCGATGAGGAATTTGCAACAGCAGCAGTATGTGATGGATGGCATTAATGGAAGGGGGAAAAGTCTCAGATACAGTCACATAGATGGGTTAACTCCAGGAAGGGTAAGAGAGGTAGGCAGCTAGTGCAGGAGTCTTTTGCGAATATACCCATTTCAAACAGGTATGCTGTTTTGGAAAATGTAGGGGGTGATGGATTCTCAGGGGAATGTAGCATGAACAGCCACGTTTCTGGTATTGAGACTGGCTCTAATGCAACGAGGGGTACATCGGCTTCCAAGAGATCAATTGTGTTAGGGGATTCTGCAGTCAGAGGTACAGACAGACGTTTCTGTGGCCAGCAGAGAAAAAGCAGAATGGTGTGTTTTTTTCCCTGTT
The DNA here is from genome assembly GCF_037043375.1 of Chiloscyllium plagiosum. NCBI lineage: Eukaryota > Metazoa > Chordata > Chondrichthyes > Orectolobiformes > Hemiscylliidae > Chiloscyllium > Chiloscyllium plagiosum. The sequence goes on from NW_028270156.1 coordinate 43,395,377, forward strand.
TCCACGAACAAGGATGTCTCAGAGTGTCTCAGAATGTTCTCAAGGGGGAAAGGGGCCAGCAGGAGGTCATTGTCCACATTGGAACCAACGACGTTGGAAGGGAAAAGGTTGAGACTCTGAAAGGAGATTACAGAGAGTTAGGCGGAAATTTAAAAAAGAGGTCCTTAAGGGTAGTAATATCTGGATTACTCCCAGTGCTACGAGCTAGTGAGGGCAGGAATAGGAGGATAGAGCAGATGAATGCATGGCTGAGGAGCTGGTGTATGGGAGAAGGATTCACATTTTTGGATCATTGGAATCTCTTTTGGGGTAGAAGTGACCTGTACAAGAAGGATGGATTGCACCTAAATTGGAAGGTGACTAATATACTGGCAGGGAAATTTGCTAGAACTGCTTGGGAGGATTTAAAGTAGTAAGGTGGGGTGGTGGGACCCAGGGAGATAATGAGGAAAGAGATCGATCTGAGACGGGTACAGCTGAGAACAGAAGTGAGACAAACAGTCAGGGCAGACAGGGACAGGGTAGGACTAATAAATTAAACTGCAATTATTTCAATGCAAGGGGCCTAACAGGGAAGGCAGATGAACTCAGGGCATGATTAGAAACATGGGACTGGGATATCATAGCAATTACGGAAACATGGCTCAGGGATGGGCAGGACTGGCAGCTTAATTTTCCAGGATACAAATGCTACAGGAAGGATAGAAAGGGAGGCAAGAGAGGAGGGGGAGTGCATTTTTGATAAGGGATAGCATTACAGTTGTGCTGAGGGAGGATATTCCTGGAAATACATCCAGGGAAGTTATTTGGGTGGAACTGAGAAATAAGAAAGAGATGGTCACCTTATTGGGATTGTATTATAGACCCCCCAATAGTCAGAGGAAAATTGAGAAACAAACTTGTAAGAAGATCTCAGCTATCTGTAAGAATAACATGATAGTTATGGTTGGGGATTTTAACTTTCCAGACTTCGACTGGGACTGCCATAGTGCTAAAGGTTTAGATGGAGAGGAATTTCTTAAGTGCATACAAGACAATTTTCTGATTCAGTATGTGGATGTACCTACTAGAAAAGGGGCAAAACTTGACCTACTCTTGGGAAATAAGTCAGGGCAGGTGACTTAGGTGTCAGTGGGGGAGCACTTTGGGGCCGGCAACCATAATTCTATTCGTTTTAAAATAGTGATGGAAAAGGATAGACCAGATCTAAAATTGAAGTTCTAAATTGGAGAAAGGCCAAATTTGACGGTATATGGCAAGAACTTTCGAAAGCTGATTAGAGGCAGATGTTCACAGACAAAGGGTCGGCTGGAAAATGGGAAGCCTTCAGAAATGAGATAACAAGAATCCAGAGAAAGTATATTCCTGTCAGGGTGAAAGGGAAGGCTGGTAGGTATAGGGAATGCTGGATGACTAAAGAAATTGAGGGTTTGGTGAAGAGAAGGAAGGAAGCATATGTCAGGTATAGACAGGATAGATCAAGTGAATCCTTAGAAGAGTATAAAGAAAGTAGGAGTATACTTAAAAGGGAAATCAGGAGGGCAAAACGGGGACATGAGATAGCTTTGGCAAATAGAATTAAGGAGAATCCAAAGGGCTTTTACAAATATATTAGGGACAAAAAGGTAACGAGGGAGAGAATAGGGCCCCTCAAAGAGCAGCAAGGCAGCCTTTGTGTGGAGCACAGAAAATAGGGGAGATACTAAATGAATATTTTGCATCAGTATTTATTGTGGAAAAGGATATGGAAGATATAGACTGTAGGGAAATAGATGGTGACATCTTGCAAAATGTCCAGATTCCAGAGGAAGGAGTGCTGGAGAACTCTGTGGGAAGCTAGAGAAGTGATTGCTGGGCCTCTTGCTGAGATATTTGTATCATTGATAGTCACAGGTGAGGTGTCCGAAGACTGGAAGTTGGCAAACGTGGTGCCACTGTTTAAGAGTCTGACCTTGGTGGTGGGCAAGTTGTTGGAGGGAATCCTGAGGGACAGGATGTACATGTATTTGGAAAAGCAAGGACTGATTAGGGATAGTCAACATGGCTTTGTGCGTGGGAATTCATGTCTCACAAACTTGATTGAGTGTTTTGAAGAAGTAACAAAGAAGATTGATGAGGGCAGAGCAGTAGATGTGATCTATATGGATTTCAGTAAGGCGTTCAACAAGGTTCCCCACGGGAGACTGATTAGCAAGTTTAGATCTCATGTAATACAGGGAGAACTAGCCATTTGGATACAGAACTGGCTCAAAGGTAGAAGACAGAGGGTGGTGATGGAGGGTTGTTTTTCAGACTGGAGGCCTGTGACCAGTGAAGTACCACAAGGATTGGTGCTGGGTCCTCTACTTTCATAAATGATTTGGATGCGAGCATAAGAGGTACACAGTTAGTAAGTTTGCAGATGACACCAAAATTGGAGGTGTAGTGGACAGCGAAGAGGGTTACCTCAGATTACAACAGGATCTGGAACAGATGGGCCAATGGGCTGAGAAGTGGCAGATGGAGTTTAATTCAGATAAATGCGAGGTGCTGAATTTCGAGAAAGCAAATCTTAGCAGGACTTATACACTTAATGGTAAGGTCCAAGGGAGTGTTGCTGAATAAAGAGACCTTGGAGTGCAGGTTCATAGCTCCTTGAAAGTGGAGTCGCAGGTAGATAGGATAGTGAAGGCGGCGTTTGGTATGCTTTTCTTTATTGGTCAGAGTATTGAGTACAGGAGTTGGGAGGTTAGGCCTCTGTTGGAATATTGCATGCAATTCTGGTCTCCGTCCTATCGGAAAGATGTTGTGAAACCTGAGAGGGTTCAGAAAAGATTTACAAGGATGTTGCCAGGGTTGGAGGATCTCAGCTACAGGGAGAGGCTGAACAGGCTGGAGGCTGAGGGGAGACCTTATAGAGGTTTACAAAATTATGAGGGGCGTTGATAGGATAAATAGACAAAGTCTTTTCCCTGGGGTCAGGGCGTCCAGAACTAGAGGGCATAGGTTTAGGGTGAGAGTGGAAAGATATAAAAGAGACCTTAGGGGCAACTTTTTCATGCAGAGGGTGGTAAGTGTATGGAATGAGCTGTCAGAGGATGTGGTGTAGGCTGGTACAATTGCAACATTTAAGAGGCATTTGGATGAATAGGAATAGGATATATGAATAGGAAGGGTTTGGAGGGATATGGGCCAGGTGCTGGCAGATGGCACTAGATTGGGTTGGGATATCTGGTCAGCATGGACAGGTTGGACCGAAGGGTCTGTTTCCATGCTGTACATCTCTATGACTCTATGAGGTTTTGTTTTTTCAACATAAATTGTTGGAGTTGAGTTGTCATGAATTGAAGTAGGTATATTAATGTTGCTTTCTATATATAACATTGATGGATAAGTTCAGTTGAACTTACAAGGTGTGTACAAATGAGATACAAATGATATCTGATCATGAATCCATCAAGTAACCGATCAGTGCTAAATCTTGTCTGGAAAATCTCATCAAGATGTAATAATATGGAAAGGAAAGCTGGACAGTAGACTACAAAGCAAAACTAAAAGTATGTCATACTAAGTCAATTAGCTTGATGAAGGTAAATCTAAATCAATTGTGTCAGCAGATTCATCAAATGGTCATGAGGGTGGATAATGGTGTAACTTTAAATTTAATCCTATGAGTATGATAAGGCATCAGCACATGAAAAGTATAAATTTAAGATCTCTTGAGGAACCAGCACACAAAAGAATAAAGAAAGAACTTTGATCAACAGAACACAGCAAGAGACAAACATCCAGTCAAAGCAGAAGTTGAGTCAGGAATCCACAGCAAATCAAATGAATCCATTTCTTAAAAAAAATCATTGTTTTGTATTTATTACGATAAACTTCATAAATGTTGTAAGACTTGTGCAAATATACTTGTATCTGGAATGAGTCTTATAATTAATCAGGACTAGTAAACCTTTAGATTGGCTTTCTCAATATAGACTTACAATGGGAATTGACATGTCTTACAAGTGAAACATAAATAATACAACCTCTAAGACATTTTATTCCAAGAATTGTGGTAGTTCACAAGTACTCCAGTGAACTAGCATTCTTTGTAGTCAATATACGTTAGTGCACTATTTGTTGTAGGAGAATTACTAAAATAGGGCCTTATCAACCTAATGTCTAATCAATAGCTTTCAGGACGAAGAACACTGCTTTGTCATGTTTTCGTCAAGCAAGTAATCAGACAAATCCATGTCCAACTGTTCAATATGAAACACCAATTAAAATTTAAAGTTATGTTATCCCAAACTAAAATAATATTGTAGAAGATTTTTTAATATGTTTCTTATGCTGTAAAAACAAATTGCTTAATAATTGCTCTCTCCTCTTTCTTAGCCATTCATACACTTATCGAGTGAGTAATCTCCAAAGGTCATTCATGCTCAGTTCTTCAAACATTTATTTTGCATTGATTTTATATGCATTTACACATAAGCAGCCATTAATCAGTTGCTTTTGTTCTTCAGAAATCCACATATCGGAAGCTTCAGAAGTCACACTACCATTGCATACAATTTCTAGGACCAAGGGTTGAATAAAAAAGAAAAAAGAAGACTTCGGTTTATATAGCGGTTTTCATAAGTGTAGGATATCAGAAAGCGCTATAAAAATGATAGGTGTTTTTATTAAATATAATTATTGATGTAATGTTGGAAATGTGGCAGCCAGCTAGCTTAGTTAATCTGTTTTTAGTGATATTGATTGAGGGATAAGTATTGGTCAGGTTATGTGATCATTTGAGTCTGAGAGAGTAGATGAGGCTTTGATTTAAAACCTCATCTGAAAGACAGCACATTACTTCCTTGGTACTACATTAGACAGACAGCCTAAATTTTGACCTCAAGTTTCTGAAGTAGGATTTGGAACCCATAACCAACTGACTCAGAGGCAAGCATGGAAAAGAATCACAACTGACACTAATGGATGTCACTGATGAGAACTGTTAGAATAAGAGTGAAAACATTCTGAACTGAACTGATCCACCAATTGTACTGTCCTCAAAAATGAAACAAACTATGTTATCTGAAAAAATATGGGACAATAGAGGAGTGAAGCATCCTTCTTTGTGGATTTGTGGACTTGTCCTGTATTTGCACTTTATATTCAGTTTACCTTCTGTACCCATGGGCATTCATTTCTATTTTGTATATTGCTTAGGCATCAATAATATCATTATACCAAACTTATAGATCAGTTATTCATTACACAGGAACTCAGCACAAAAACTTTAAACCTGAAATACAGATCATAAATTTTAAATGGAAATACAAGTTCCAACAAATTCTTTCTGGTCAGTGGCAATCAAGTTAATGAAGTTTCTTCTCATTACTACCAGATGGCTCTAGATCATGTTTAAATTCTTTCCATTTTTGAATCACCTGCATAATCTAGTGGGAAAAAGGCTATAAATGATTTCTTTCTTCTATTCAAAGTGTTTTGAATAAAATACCTTAACATTTCCAACTTCTTTGCTTCCATGAGATTGATGGTAAAGTGTCACCAATGGCTTGGTTGTAAATATTGTTTAGCAGTAGCAAACAATTTTAACCAGAATTATTACTGTCAATGATTAAAAGCTTGCATAAGTTATGCTGAAAATGCAGCCTATTGGATGAGTCAGCACCAATAACTATAAGGTATAACAATTGGAAAATATGAAAACTTCAATCTAATCCAAATGTTCACAAGCACTTGAGACATGTTAAGTCTCTTAAACTTATCACAGAGATAAAGAGCAAATACTGTGAAGAACACAATGGTACTTGAGCTTTTTGGGTTATGAGCAACTCAACTTACTGCACCAGGAAATACAATGTTGATATCAGATTGCCTGGACATTCTAGGGTTTTGCTCAATTTTCTCTCAATAGCTAAGAAGGAAGTTTTAGGAGATATCCTCCCTCTCCTTCTCACTTGTGCACCCACAAGAGGAAGTATTTTAAATAGGGTTCACAATAGAATGAATTGCTTTTGGGTGTGTGAAAGGAATAGACTTATATAAACACAAAGTCTTGTCTTCTTACTCTCTACTACAATTTTCATTGAAATAAAAATAAAATCAGAAATTTCTCAACTATTTAACATTCAGAATTACTCACTTGTATGCATGACCAGTTATCTCATTCCTAACAACAATGTAGTCCACTAGCCACTTGGCATACAACCCTGAGTTATCGTGACCAATCAGCACTGTTGTAAGCTTTCCCAAGTTCTGACACTAGAGAAATGGAAAAAAAAAGATAACACTTATTGTTATTTGGAAAAAGAAAATAACCTAAGGGCAATAACACAGATATAGGATTTTACTGGAATTTGAAGATTGTCCCAACATCTGTGATAGTTGTCTTAACTATAAAAGAGTTTAATCAGACATCACAGATTAAAAAACCTAATAAACAATTTGAAATCCAAATCCATGAGCTTCATGTAATGGAACCTGCCAGACTAGGTATGTCACAGGTGGCTCTTGTTATCATATGGGAGCCATGCATTCTATTCCAGCCCACAAAAAAATTGATGCCATGAATGTACTGAAGTTCATTTAGAGTAACATAAAGGTCATTATTCCTGTGTCATTCAAAAAGTACAGGTAGCTAAGGGACTCTCCCTAAGTCACACAAGTTCCATGTAGCTCCTGAAGGTTGCCCAGAAAACACTAAGTTTGCTCAAACACTCCCATGGCCATTTTTGAGTGATTCAGGAAGCTGCCATCAGAGAAGGAAGGCATGTAAAGAGCCACTCTCCCGGCCTTATTCTAACATTCCTTTGCCTCTCAGTGACTCCTTCACCTGTGGCGTAAGTGTCTCATCAGTACTAGACATCTTGTGGGTACATTAGCAGCAGCAATTGCCACTTCTGGTTTCAACGATTGGAATCCTCGATCTCTGGAAAGGCCCAATATTAATCAATTAAGTGTCTGACAAACAATTTGTCTGGGCCTTTCCCACAGAAGTGCTGCAGGTCTTTTGCTGGTTCTCTGACTGGTGTGTCGTGTCCAAATTGAATAACATCACCTCCTAAATTTCCCATACAACATTATAATTGAAGGATCAGTAATATATGTTCATTTTAATGCACCAAAATCCTACAGTCTCCTAACTAATGGCCTCGTGGGATTCTCTCTTTGACATTAACTGCACTAGTTCAAGACGAATGCTTATCACAACCTTTAAAAGCAATAAATGCCAAATATTGCTAGCAATGCTCAAATCGCAAGGATGAACATAAAACCTTAACTATACAGAAGATGTGTAATAAAGTGCTTAGTAGCTCTATATAAAACAGACTTGTTGCGTTTTTGCTTTCTTGAAGACAAGCCAAAGTTTTAATACATTTTAAGTTTATTTTACATACAATTCAAAATCTAAATTAAGCAGAACACTCTGAAAGCCCAAGAAACAAATCCTAATTCCCGCATAAAAATTGATGAAATTCTTACGTCTGTTGTGGTTCTGTTCGCCGAGAACCACAACAACGAGCACCCGAGCTACAAATCTTCTCACAAACTTTGAATTCTTACATCTATTTGGGATTGGTGGCAAAGACAGACAGCAATAAAATTCATTCTCATACTGTCTTTACAGCTTGATAAATAATGAGACATAGCAAAAAAAATTAAAATGGGACCAACAGATAAGGCATTTTTCTGAACATTTTATATGTTTCACATCAATAAAAATGTAAGTGTGCTACACCAAACTGCAATGAATAATAAAATTAAATTTTATAGAAAAACCAATCAAACCTACACTTAGTTGTATCTTTACTGACCTCAAATGTCATTTCAAGGATACTTTTGGGTATTTGTAAGATTCCCGTCTCTCCCAGTTCTCCTGATATACAGATCCAGGGATTAGCTGTAAACATGGAGCCACCTAACTTTTTACTTGGAATGACCAACACATGGTATGGAATCACTGTCAATATAAAATACGTAATTTATATAAGCATGCTGCAAGCAACACCTTTGCAAATCCATTAAAAACAAGTCTTAAAATAACCTGTCTCATCTGATGCAACCAAGAATTTGCTGTCAACATAGCAGTGAGTTTAAATCGCACTGATTAAATGTATACATTGCCCAGCAACAACAGAATAAATTCCCATTGAATTTCAAAATGTTACATGTTCATGGAAGACTTATATTTGCTTTGCTTTGTTATCATTAAGAAAACAGCACTCCTGCTCAATCTCCCAATAAGCTTCATGAAGTTATGTCTTAATTACAGTGAAATTCACTGTTAAAATTAGAGCTAGTATTTAAAGCACTTAGCTTTTTAAAGAATTTATCGTTCATAAACTTTAAAATATTTTTCTTACATTTCTTTGTTGCATTAAGATTTTAGCTTAAATTTAATCAATCTTTTCCCCTACTTCTCTTTCTGAATCTGATTTGACACTAACTTACCTACTCTGTTCACTTCAATTGATTAGAGATGGACTCAGACTTATCATTAGTATGGTTGTTGATCTCCAATCCTTCAAATTCTATTTACGTTCAATCCTACAAATTAAGGGCTAGTACTTATTGTACAGAGAGAATTTTTAAAAATATCGTAATACATTTTTAACATATTTGTAACCCTTTTAAAACATCACTGGAGATTTCTTATCTTGCCCATTCTTCTTTTGATTTAACATTTCTTTCAAAATCTATTTATAAAACAGCTTTAGAAAAATGGGTTTAAGTTTGCAATATTACTGAAACAGATGGAAAACCTAACAAAGTTAAAGAAGTCATGTTGTGACAAATGGTGTTAGATCTGAAAGGTTACTTCTGCATGTCTCTCCACAGACATGGAACAGTATGGGAACAGACCCTGCAGTCCAACCCGTCCATGCCGACCAGATATCCCAACCCAATCTAGTCCCATCTGCCAGCACCCGGCCCATATCCCTCCAAATTCTTCCTATTCATATACCCATCCAAATGCCTCTTAAATGTTGCAATTGTACCAGCCTCCACCACTTCCTCTGGCAGCTCATTCCATATCCGTACCACCCTCTGCATGAAAATGTTGCCCCGTAGGTCTCTTTTATATCTTTCCCCTCTCACCCTAAACCTATGCCCTCCAGTTCTGGACTCCCTGACCCCAGGGAAAAGACTTTGCCTATTTACCCTATCCATGCCCCTCATCATTTTGTAAACCTCAGCCTTCGATGCTCCAGGGAAAACAGCCCCAGTCTGTTCAGCATGTCCCTATAGCTCAAATCCTCCAACCCTGGCAACATCCTTGTAAATATTTTCTGAACCCTTTCAAGTCTCACAACATCTTTCCGATAGGAAGGAGACCAGAATTGCACGCAATATTCCAAAAGTGGCCCAACCAATGTCCTGTACAGCCGCAACATGACCTCCCAACTCCTGTACTCAATACTCTGACCAATAAAGGAAAGCATACCAAACGACGCCTTCACTATCCTATCTACCTACGACTCCACTTTCAAGGAGCTATGAACCTGCACTCCAAGGTCTCTTTGTTCAGCAACACTCCCTAGGACCTTACCATTAAGTGAATAAGTCCTGCTAAGATTTGCTTTCCCAAAATGCAACACCTCGCATTTATCTGAATTAAACTCCATCTGCCACTTCTCAGCCCATTGGCCCATCTGGTCCAGATCCTGTTGTAATCTGAGGTAACCCTCTTCGCTGTCCACTACACCTCTAATTTTGGTGTCATCTGCAAACTTACTAACTGTACCTCTTTTGCTCGCATCCAAATCATTAATATAAATGACAAAAAGTAGATCCTTGTGGCACTCCACTGGTCACAGGCCTCCAGTCTGAAAAACAACCCTTCACCACCACCCTCTGTCTTCTACCTTTGAGCCAGTTCTGTATCCAAATTGCTAGTTCTCCATGAGATCTAACCTTGCTAATCAGTCTCCCATGGGGAACCTTGTCGAACGCCTTACTGAAGTCCATATGGATCACATCCACTGCTCTGCCCTCATCAATCCTCTTTGTTACTTCTTCAAAAAACTCAATCAAGTTTGTGAGACATGAATTCCCATGCACAAAGCCATGTTGACTATCCCTAATCAGTCCTTGCCTTTCCAAATACATGTACATCCTGTCCCTCAGGATTCCCTCTAACAACTTGCCCACCACTGAGGTCAGGCTCACAGGTTCCTGGTTTGTCTTTACCGCCCTTCTTAAACAGTGGCACTATGTTTGCCAACCTCCAGTCTTCCGGCACCTCACCTGTGACTATCGATGATACAAATATCTCAGCAAGAGGCCCAGCAATCACTTCTCTAGCTTCCCACAGAGTTCTCGGGTACACCTGATCAGGTCCTGGGGATTTATCCACCTTTAACGGTTTCAAGACATCCAGCACTTCCTCCTCTATAATCTGGACATTTTGCAAGATGTCACCATCTATTTCCCTACAGTCACTAAAGTATCATCAACATTTTCGATTTTCTTATTATCAAAATAGAAAGATAAAATGATTCAATAGATACTCATTGGTCATTCAAAATTTAGAAACGTGTTGATTTTATTGAGTTCTAACTGAATAACACATTAGCATCATATATACATTCTTCTATACAATTTCATTGATGAATGGTGTTTCATAAATACCACAATTAATTTGTTCAGTTGTGGCAGTGTTCATGCTACTTCAGACTATGGGCCTCATGCAGAAAAGTGGAGCTAGTGTAGGCAGTAGCACATCTTAGACTTGATGGGCCAAGGGGCCTATTCTGTACAATTCCATTAAACGTTGATTTGGTCACTTATAAAATACCTTCTGGAAATCTAAGTTCAGTACATCAACAGGCTCCTCTTTATCCACTGTACAAGTTGCTCCTTCAATGAACTCTAATAAATTCATTGAAAAAGATTTCCCTTTCATGTGGATGTTGAGTTTTTTTTAAGTGTCCAGCTATCATCCTTTAATGATCATTTCTAATACCTATCATGCCGACTGGCCTTTAGTTCCGTTTCCTGTCTCCCTCCTTTCTTGAAGAGGGGGGTGTTATATTGCTACATTCCAAACTGATGAACCTTTTGAGCAGTTAGGAAATTTTAGAAAATTAACACCCATTAGCTCACTCGCCACCTCTTTTTAGATATTAGAATGAAGTTTTTCTGGATCTGGACATGTGTCAGCTTGCTATTCCATCAGATTGCTTGGTATTGCTTCTTTGGTATTGTTATTTGAAATTTCTCTAAGTCTTTCACTTCCTCACATCTCCTGATTCTCTGACAATAGTGGAATTTTGTTTTACAATCTTTATAATGAAAACAGAAGCAAAATGTTTGTTCACTTCATTTGCCATTTTCTTACCTACTGTTAATGTCTCCATTTTCAATTTCTAAACAACCACTCATTTTGCTTCCTTGGTTACTTTGTAATCCATAGAATCTCTTACTGTCTGTTTTAACATTCCTGGTTACTTTCCTCATATATACTCAGTTCTGCTATAACACGATAGGTCCATTCTCGTGCAATCTTGCATTAAGAAAATCACGCAAGAGTTGCACTATCTAAACTAATGGGACCGGAATCATATTATAAATGTTGCAAGTAAGGAAAGTTTGCGTTGTATAAATAACAGTCAAAATTCTTCAATTGCGTTAAAGAAACATGCATTACAGTAGAACCAACAGTACTCTAATTCCTTCCTCCTGGTTAACCTTCCATCATTTTCTGCAATTCTTTATGTTCTGAACAATCATCTGACTTGCCACTCGTTTTAGCACAATTATACGCTTTGTCCTTAAGTTTGATGCCTTCTCTAATTCAATTAATTACAGATTGTGAGACCCCCCTCCCCCCTTTAGAATTTTTGTTTAAAGTAGGGATATACTTATTCTGAAATATCACCTTAAATATTTGCCACTGCATCTCTATTCATCTATCCCATAATCGAGTGGCCAGCTTCTTTGCCCATATAGTTGACCTTATTGAAGTTCAAAATACTAAAATTCTTCCTCTCAAACTGCATGTAAAATTCAATCGTATAGTTGCTGTTTTAATCTGAGGTCATTAATTAATCCTGCCACATTACATAATACTAAATCTAATACAACTTACTCTCTAGTCAGTTCCAGAATGTGCTCCTGTGAGAAATTGCCATGAAAGCATTCTATGAGTGCCTATGAGTGCATATTACAATTGCCAAATTCATTATTTTATGTTTATAAGCAAATTAAAGTCAACCACAACTAATGCCATCGCTTTATCATAGGAACCCAATATTTCTTCTTGTATATTGTACATTGCAGTTATTGTTTGGGACATTATTAACAACTCACACAAGTGACTTCTTTCCTCCACAGAAAGTGATTCCACACCCCGATCTCCTGAACCAAATTCATTTCTAAATATTGCACAAATACCATCCTTGAATAAGTGTAACCCTTCACTATACTTCCTATTCTTCTTGAATGTTCTTGAATCCCTCAACATTCAGGACCTGATCCTAGACATTCTGCAGCCCAATCTCTGCAATGGCTATCAGATCATATTTATTTAATCCACTTCTGGTTATCAATTTGTTTGCTTTGTTATGAATGCTATGTGTATTTAGACCCAGAGGCCTTAGTTTTGATCTTTTGTTGGGTTACCTCTGTAACATCTAATCTTGATCGCTGATACATTTTGAGGTTTCTCCTCTGACCCTTTCTATTATTCTCTGATCCATATTTTAGATATTATTATTTTCCTCTTGAACTTTGTCTCTTTGATATACCGCATCTTTCCACATTTGATCCCTTGCCACCACTATTTAGTTTAAGACTCTCTTTACTGCCCTAGTTCTGAGGCTTGCAAGAATAATGATCCCAGAACTGAAATAGGAACTGACTAACACCCGGGTTAACAAGGCAAATTAGAGATAGAATTAAATCTGAGGAAGACACATACAAATTGGCCAGAAAAGCGACCGTCTAGAGGATCGGGAACAAGTTTTGCTCTTGCAAAGGGAGACACAGAGGCTGATTAAGAGGGGCAAAAGAGAGTCATAACAGTACAACTCCACTTTCCCCAGTACTTGCGCCAGGGTCCATCAACTGAAATCACGTTTCCCATTCCAGTCTTTGAGCCACATATTCATCTCTCTAGTTTTACGTCCCGTATGCCAATGCAACAATCACCTTTGAGATTATCACCTTTACATTTCTGCTGTATAATTTAATGATTAGCAACTAAGCCTATTCTCTCTGCAGAATCTCTTTCCTGTTCTACGTAGGTTTCCAGCACATATGTGGTCAGGACAATGGGATTATCCCAATCCCACTGCAAGTTCTTCTCCAACCTTGAGCAAATGTCCTGAACTATGATACTAGGAAGACAATGCAGCTTTCTGGACTCTCACTCTTTCTGGAGAAAAGAGTGCCAAACCCTTTATTATACTTTCCCCTACTAGCATACATTCTTTATTTCTCTCTCACTTGGATGGTCAGTTTGCTATCCACCCTGCAGTCCTTGCTCTCATCCAAACAAGCTGAGAGTCACTCAAACCTATTGCAGACAATCACAGTGGCTGGCACACCTGCACTCTTACCCTCTTGACCCCTTGCACATCTCACTCAAACTAACACTCTCCTGGCTGCTGACCAAATTAGAAATCACTATCCTTTGTGTCTCCTGGTACAAAGTATCCAGGTAACTTCTCCTTTCTTCATTTGTTGCAGAGCATGCAGCTCAGCCTCTAGCTTAATGACTGGTGTGGAGGTGATGGTGTTGGATTGGGTTGGACAAGATCAAAAATCACATGACACCAGGTTATAGTCGAATGAGTTTATTTGAAAACACCAGTTTTTGGAGCACTGCTTCTTCATTAGGTGCTAGCCGAAATAGTGTTTTCAAATAAATCCGCTGGACTATATCCTGGTGTTATGAGATTTTTGGCCTTAATGACACTGATCTGAGGTTTCCCACACTGCAAACATTTGGTACAGATGAGCTTGCCTTGGATCACAATGTTATCCAAGAACTTCCACATTCTGCAGCCATGACAGAACACCTTTTGGCAGAGTTCTGCCACTCTTAATGAGATTTAACTATTTAAGTAAATTGTACACTTAATTACATGGTTTTTGTTTTTAACTTCACCAGCAATTTTGAAACTTAAGAACAGACCTTTAACACTTACCAGTTCTCACCAAAAAACTGGTTCTTTTGCCATTAGTACATCAAGATCCATTCCAAACTCTCCAGTTTGCACTCAGTTTCCTCAGCTATACTAGTTTCCCTAATTATAGTGGCTACACATTACTACTTTATGCATCCCAAAATTAAATGTACATCAAATAACTATATCTCAAATAAATGTTTTGACAGGAAAATGCAAGGGTATTCTGTAGTTACAATGCTATCAAATCCAATAAGTTCCTATTTATGGCTCAGTCATTTTTAGCATATCAATGGATACTTACTGATTGTTGTGAAGACATTAGTAAAGCAGAAGTAATCCACTGCATTGAATGAAAGGAGGTGATAAAGGAATTGTTCCTTCTCATCATCGCAGCGAAGGAAGGCATAGTGTTTATATAGTTTTCTGTAATTATAAAAGAAGACGCCTTTAAGCAAGAATATTTTTAAGAAAACAGTTGAGAAAAATAGCTAATTGTTTGACCAAATATTAAAGAGTTAGGATGCTTTTATACATGGGATATCCAAACAAAATATTATTCACTATCAATTCTTCTTCACTAATAAAGACCACATAACTATAATAGTGTCCAAGGAGATACTGATGCATACCAGTTATTTCCAGAAGGACAGTCCACACTAGACCGAGCAATGGGAATCAATGGGAATTCTCTTTGTTGTTGCAATCATACCTTGCAAAAGGGAAGATGGTTATGGATGCTGGACATCAATCATCTCAGCTCCAGTTCATCTATGCAGGAAATTCTCAGTGTCCCAGGCCCAAATATCTTAATTGATTCATCAATGACCTTCCCACTATTGTGGGGTCAGGATGTAAATGTTTGTTGATGACTGCATAATGTTCAGCATGATTCACAACTCCTTAGGTACTGAAGCAGTCCACATTCAACTGCAGGAAGATCTGGACAACATCCAGGTTTGGGCTGATAAAGTGGCAAGTAACATTCATAAGTGCTAGGCACTGACCATTGAATCAAATATACAGGAGGGGCCCATTGAGTCGGCACTGACAAAACTACTCTAAATTTACATTAGCCTGACTTTCTAGCACTTGCCCGATAGCCCTGAATGTTATGACATTTCAATTATTTATCCAAGTACTATTTAAAGATTGTGAGGTTTCTTGCCTGAACTACCCGCCAGGAAGTGCATTCTAGACTCTCACCACCCCCTGGTTGAAATTTCTTTTCCTCAAATTCCCTCTAACCCTCCTGCCCTTCACCTTAAAATCATGCCTCCTTGTTATTCATCCTTCAACTAGAGCTACAGCTGCTTTCCATCCACCCTTCTCATGCCCTTCATAATCTTATACACCTCAATCAGGTCCTCGAAGAGTTTTCTCTGCTCTAACCTTAACTGATCCAGCCTCCCCATACACACAAACATCCTTCTACCATCACCCTTTGTCTCTAACCTCCATTTCTTCCTCTCACGCCAACCCAACCAGTACGCTTTCACTGACACTCTCATTTGATTGGCTGAACTGGTCCTCACCTTCAACAATTTCTCCTTCGAATCTTCCCACTTCCTCCAGACCAATGGGGTAGCCATAAGCATCTGCATGGGCACCAGCTATGCCTGCCTCTTCATTGGGTACATGAACAATCCATCTTCCGCAGCTACACCAGCATCATTTCCCACCTTCGCCTCCGCTACATCGATGACTGTATTGGCGCCACCTCAGGCTCCATGAGGAGGTCAAACAGTTCATCAACTTCACTAACACCTTCCACTCCAACCTTAAGTTCACCTGGACCATTCTGGACACCTCCCTCCCCTTCCTGGACCTCTCCATCTTAATTTCTAGCAACCAACTCAACACGGACATCTACTACAAACCCACTGACTCCCACAGCTACTTGGACTACACATCCTCCCACCCTGCCTCCTGTAAAAATGTTATCCCTTCTCCCAATTCCTCCACCTCCATCACATCTGCTCCCAGGAGTACCCATTCCACCATAGAACATCCCAGATGGCCTCCTTCTTCAAAGGTTGCAACTTCCCCTCCCACGTGGTCGACAATGCCTTCCAGCACATCTCCTCCACTTCCTGCATCTCTGCCATTGAACCCCACCTCTCCAATCGCCATAAGGACAGAAACCCCCTAGTCGTCACTATCCACCCCACCAACCTTTGGATACATCACATAATCCTCCACCATTTCTGCCACCTACAAACAGACCCCACCACAAGGGATATATTTCCCTCTCCACTCCTATCTGCGTTCCGGAGAAACTATTCTTTCTGCGACTGCCTTGTTAGGTCCATGCCCCCACCACCCCACCTTCCACTCCTGGCACCTTCACCTGCCTTTGCAAGAAATGCAAAACCTGCGCCCACAGCTCCCCCCTTACCTCCATCCAAGGCCCCAAAGGAACCCTTCCACATCTGACAGAGATTTACCTGTATTTCCACACACATCATCTACTGTGTCCGTTGCTCCCGATGTAGCCCCCTAGACATTGGGGAACAGGATGCCAACTTTTGGAACGTTTCAGAGAACATCTCTGGGACAGATGCACTAAACAACCCCATCACCAGGTGGCCAAACACTTCAACTCCCCCTCCCTCTCCACCAAGGACATGCAAGTCCTGGGCCTCCTCCACCGCCAAACCCTAACCACCCAACACCTAGAGGAAAAACGCCTCACCTTCCACCTTGGGACCCTCCAAACACATGGGATCAATGTGGGATTTCACCAGTTTCCTAATTTCCCCTCCCCCCATCTTATCCCAGATCCAACCTTCCAACTCAGCACCGCCCTCTTGAACTGTCCTACCTGTCCATCTTTCTTTCCACCTATCCGCTCCACCCACCTCTCCGACCTATCACCTTCACCCACCTATCGCATTCCCAGCTCCCTTCCCCCAGCCCCACACCCCTCCCATTTATCTCTCAGCCCCCTTGGGCCACAGGACCCGTTCCTGATGAAGGGCTTATGCTCGAAACGTCGAATATCCTGCTCCTTGGATGCTGCCTGACTGGCTGTGCTTTTTCAGCACCACACTCTCTGACTCTGATCTCCAGCATCTGCAGTCCTCATTTTCGCCTCTCTAACCATTAAGCTAATTTCCACCTAATGGGAACCTGTTGGATCTGTATGCTCACCAATTCCATTTTGAATGCTCCCCAACATTCTGCTATTGAGTTATCCAGAGGTAGCTGTTCACAGTCTACTATGACCAGATCCAACTTTAATGAAGTCTAGCTTCCCCCAGTCCAAAAACCTTTTCTGCAGATCATTTTTTTCCATTTTCCATAATAAGCTTAAAACCTATGGTGTTCTGGTCACCATCACTAATGTGCTCATCCATTACCACCTTAACCACCTGTTTGGCTTCATTCCTAAAATTAGGTCCATCACTGCACCGTCCCTTATTGGACCTTCTATATCTTGATATAAAAAGCTCTCCTGAATACATTTCATTTGAGCAGAACTGATCTAAACAAGCCATATAAATACTGTGGCTACAAGAACAGCTTGGAATCTTGCACTAACCAATTCATGTTTTGACTCCCCAAATTTGGTCCACTGTCGACACAAGGCATAAGGCGGGTGTATGATGGAATATTCCTTACCTGCCTGAAACAATGCAGGATCAACAACACTCAAAATGCTTGGTACCATCCAGGACAAAACAGCCAACATGATTGTTTGTTGATGTGGTGCCAATCAGTTCTTCCAATACTGACACTCAGTAGTAGCAGTGCGTACTCTTACCAGGCAGTGACCATCTCCAATTAGAGACAATCTAACTACTGACATTCAATGGTGTCCCATCACCGCATCCCAACCATCAATATTCTGCAAGCTACCATTGACCAGAAACTGAACTGGACTAGCCATATAAATTCAGTGGCTACAATAGCAGGTCAGAAGCTAGGAGATCTGTTGCAAGCCACTCACCTCCTAACTCTCCACAGCTACAAGGCACATGTCAGGAGTGTCATGGAAAACTCCCCACTTGCTTGGATGGTTGCAGCTCTAAGAACAATCAAAAAGCTTAACCTCATCCAGGACAAAGATCCATTCCTCCACACTGATATTCAGTAGCAACAGTGTCTAATAAGATGCACTGCAGAAAATCACAAAAATCTTACAGATTAACTTCCAAACCTAAGACCAATTCCATCTAGAAGAACAAGGGCAGAAATAAATGGGAACATTACTAATTGCAACTTTCCCTCCAGTCACTCATCATCCTAACTTTGAAATATATTGCTGCTCCTTCACTGTGGCTGGTCAAAATCCTGGAATTCTCTCCTGAAGGAGACACAGACTGTAGCCAAACAAGAAAGCAGCTTACCACTGCCTTCTCACTGGCGACTCGGGACAGGCACTAAATGCTGGCAAGCCAGCATCACCAATGTCCTGCAAGTGAATAAAACATCTATTAAGATATATACTGCAGAAATTCACCAAGACTAATTAGACAGCAACTTCTAAACCGATGACCACTGTCATTTAGAAGGGCAAGTGTGGCAGATAGAAGGGAACACCACCTGCAAATTCACCTCTAAGTCATTCAACATAGAGATTTGGAAGTAGATCATCACTCCCTCAGGTGACTGGATGAAAATCCTGTCACTCCCTCCCCACTGACATTGTGGGTCTGTCAGTGGCAATTACACTGCAGCAATTCAAGATGGCAGCTCAAAACTGTTCAAGGGCAATTAGAGAAAGGTAATGAATGAATTGCGATGTATTTCAAAGTCAGATAGATGACTTGCTTGGAAGGGAACATGCAGCTGGTGATGCTTCAAAGTTTCTGGATGTGGTGCTACTCTCGTTGGCTACTTTGTCCTGAATGTTATCAAGCTTCAGGCGTATTGCTGGAGATGCATTCATCCAGACATGTGGGAGTATTCCATTCCATCCGTCTCCTGACTTGTGCCTAGGATTTTCTCTGATGTTACTTGCCACTTGCAGCCCAAGTCTGCATAATGTCATGGTCCTATTGCTTCAGTATCCTGGGAGTTGTAAATGTTGCTGTACACTGGAGTCACACCTGGCACAATCAGTGGAGAATTCTTGTCTGGATTCTCATTAGTTCTAATTTTGCTTGGGCTTTCTGATGTCACACTTGGACAAACATGACCTTGTTGACATGGGCAGTCAGTCTCAATCTTTTTCCCTCCTCTAGAATTTTTTTTGTCAATGTTTGAACCAAGGCTGTACTGGGCTCAGGAACCAAGTGGTCCTAGCAGAACCCAAACTGAGTATCAGTGAACAGGCTATGGCCAAGCAAATGCTGCCTGATAGCACTGCTGATAACCCCTTTCACCATTTTACTGATTAGAGTGTAAACTGATAGGGCAGTATGTGGCCTGATTGGATTTGTCTGCTTTGTGTACAGGACATAGCTGGACAAGTTTTCACATTACTGGGTAGATGCCAGTGTTGTAGCTACACTGGAAAGTTTGACCAGAGAGTAGAAGTTCTGGACTGCGAGTCTTTAGCACCTTTGCCAGAAAAAAAAATCAGGGCCTATAGCCTTTACAGGCTCCCGTACTTTCAATGGTTTCTTGATATCATACATAGTGAATTGAATTAGCTGAAAATTGGCATCTGTGATACTGGGGACTTCTGGAGGAGGTGGAGATGGACCATCCATTTCTGGCTGAAGATTAGTGCAAATGTTAAGCTGAAAAATTTGCAACCATGTGCTGGGCTCCACTATCTTTGAAGATGGGAATATTTGTGAAACCTCCTCATTGTGAAACTCCTGCAGAGTTGAGATTTGATCCATTTGTCGTGGAATCACTTAGTCTGTCTATTACCTGCTGCTTATGCTATTTTGCTTTCATGTAATCCTGTGTGGCACCTCATTTTAAGGGATCTCTGATGCTGCTCCTGGCGTGTTTTCTTTCAAACAGGTTTCTTCACCTGGCTTAATAGTACTTGTAGAATGGGGGATATGCTGGGTCATCAGGTTCTGCAGATTGTGTTAGAGTACAATTCTGCAGCTGATGATCCACAACACTTAATGGATACCCAGTCTTGAATCGCTAGATCTGTTTCAAATTTATCCCATTTAGCACAATATGGAGATGCAGCAGTTCTCCAAACAGATTGATGAGGATGAAGATTTTCCCCCTTGTTGGTTCCTTCACTACCTGTTGCAGACTCAGACTTGCAGCAACTTCCTCACTTTAATAGTGGTACTGACAAAACACTTGTGATTATGGTCATTGAGATCTCCCACTTAAAGAGTACTGAACATTCTGCATCCTTGATACCCTCAGTGCTTCCTTCAGTGGTGTTCAACATGAAAGAATAAGGATTCATCAATTGGGATGGGGGAAATTGGTGGTAGCATATATGGTAACAATCAAAAGATTTATTTACTTATATTTGACCTGATGCCATGAAACTTCATAAGGTAAATGCTGAGGACTCCTTGGCCACCTCCCTCCCAACTATATACTACATTGCTGCCACCTCCGCTGACAGATCATTACCAGGATTGGTGATCATGTAGTCTGGGATATTGTCTGTAAAGTATGTTTCTAGAACTATTCTAGATTTTTAAAGACAAATTTCCAATGATTTCACTTTTAGTTCCAGATTGGTTTTTTTTAATATTCAGAATCCACCACCTACAATATATTTGAACCAAGGTACAGCATTTCTCCACAGCATTACCAGGGTTCCTGCATTACTAGTCTATCAACAATACCGCAATGTCATTGCCTTCAGGAATATGTTGGAAATGGAGTGGCCTAAGTGTCAGTACAGGAATATTTAAGGGACAGTGATCATTATATTGTAAGGACAGGAATTGCTAGAGAATCTCAGCAGGTGTCGTAGCATCTGGAGACAAAGCAGAACCTATAGAAGAGTTACTGAACTCAAAACATTAAAACTGCTTTCTTTCCACAGATGCAGCCAGACCTGCTGAGTCCCTCCAGCAATTTGTTATGGTTTCAGATCTTCAGCATATGCAGTTCTTGTTCTATTGTATTGGAAGGTTTAGGTTGGCTATGAATAAAATGAATGCACAAATTCATCAGTATAACGGTCCATGAATCATGTCCAACATTTAAAGTTTGGCTGCGAGGGATCTCTAACACATCATGTTTTAATGCTATAAAAGAAATACCCACCCTAATTCAATTTTCCAACTGTCAGCCCTTTATTTGTAGGATAGATCAATGATTTAGACTTAAATGTACGGGACATGAAGAAATTTACAGATAGTAGAAAGATTGGCTTTATGACTGGTTATAAAGAAAAAAGAACTGTAAATGGAGGAAAGTATGAATAGTTTAGAGAGGTAAGTAGAAAAGCAGCAAATTCAATCCATTTTAAAGAAAGTTCATTCGTAGGATATGGGTGTCACTAGTTGGCCCAGCATTTATTGTCGTACCTTGTTAACCTTGAATGCAGTGGTTAGCTGTTTTCTTCAACACTGAACTTAGAATTTTTAAACTTCAAATAACCCTCTTCAGGCTTTTTAACCAAACGTTTCTGGTCTGCAACTTAAACTAAACTCCTTATACTGAGGTAACCTCTTTCTAAACAGCTCAAAACTATCCCCCTTTCTCTTCCCTTTACACATCTAGCTTTAGACAAAGTGTCTGCAAAACTGCCAAACTGAAATTAAGAAAGCCTTTTTCCAAGCTTTGCATGCTTCCCTATTCTACTATTCTACTATTTCTACCTTAATGCCCAATGTCATACACTATTTACTTTGTTCAAACTCTCTCAATTTAAACAAAACCCCATTACTCTACAGGAAACTCTCCCTCATGCTGTGTTTTTCAATAAATCACTGTACAGAAATACTTACAGTTAATCATTAAATTCCTTCAGATGACAAAACAAAATTCAAAACTCCAAAGTTAATTCTATTAAAAGATATATAAATAACACAGCTTAGATCAAAACTCCTTAACATTGCCCCTCTCGTTATGTTCATTC
This sequence comes from Chiloscyllium plagiosum, assembly GCF_037043375.1. NCBI lineage: Eukaryota > Metazoa > Chordata > Chondrichthyes > Orectolobiformes > Hemiscylliidae > Chiloscyllium > Chiloscyllium plagiosum. The sequence goes on from NW_028270156.1 coordinate 43,417,463, forward strand.
ATTCAAATATTTCAGACTTGTCCTCATTAGCTACACTGTCTGCATTCATTCTGTTTTTCATAAAATCATATGCAAAGTATTCTTTAAGATTATGGCCCACATTTTTCTCTCTCTCACTCACACACACACACCCCCCCCTTATTTTTTGGGTCTTTAAGAGGCCCATTTTCCTTCATTGCATACTTGGTATTCATATATTTTTTACATACTGTGCTGTCCCTGACTTTAGTAGACAACTATGTTTCCATGTTTTTTCTTTTTCCCTTCTTTTTCTAAACTTACTTTTTAATTTAATCTTCAGCACTTTATAGAAGCCTCAAGTATTCTGAAGGGTAAAGCTTCTGTATTTGCCTTATCTTACCTTTTCTGCTCCTTGATATCCAAGAAGCTTAGATTTGGGTATTTAAAATTCACTTTTGTGAGATTGCATTTGCCCTGAACCCTTATTATTTCCTTCTTGGCTACTGATTGACTGGCTTGCTGAAAGTAGCTATCTGCACTCCACTTTTGAAATATCACATTGAAGCATGGTAAAAATCAGTTTTTTTTATCAAATGGAGAGACTTTTTACAATAATGCAAAATCTAATTGTTTTATGCTTATTACCACCAAAGTGCTCTCACAAAACCACCATTTTCATTTTCCCCACTTCATTCCCTAAAATTAAGGCCAAAATTGCCCCATTTCTTTGTTGTGCTTGCTCCCTTCTAACAAAACTTTCCTGAATACTAAGAATTCCATGCTCTCTCTATCTTTTACAGTGATTCTGTTAATATCCAGGACATGGGTGACTCCTACCTACTATTCTGCCCCATTGGCTGTGAGAAGTTCACTGGCAAAGGTACTTTTCTATCTCCTTCTGTATGACAAAGTTAGAAAATTCAAACTCCAGCTAAATGAACTATGGTAAATTGGATTGTTAATTGATAATAATATCAGCTTACTTTTACTGTAATCACAAATATCAAGTCTTATGATGGCAATTGTACCATGTATATGATACAACAGATAACTGATAGAACAAATACCAGGCAAGTGAAATTCTGAGACAATCTTGTTTTCAAAATCATGAACTGGAAATGGTTTACACATACCTGGCTAATTACACTAGCATACATGGAATTTTTCTATTATGCAGCTTTATCTCTTGTTAAATCTTATAATTCTGCCAGAATGTGTGTACTAGTTTTTCCCTCTCTGGTTTAGTGTCTGCTTCATGTGGAAATGATTCTATGAGCTAGGATACAACACACAAACTAGTCTACCATTTCAATGCTGTACTTAGGAGTTGCTGCATTTTCAGAGATGTGCTATCTTTTGCAAGACATATTAAAATAATTCCCTCTCTATTGATTCAGTCAGATAAAGAAGCTCCCTTTTAGGGTGTAAAAACAATAGGGAGCTATTGTTCTGGTCAGTTTAATTCTCATTAACTAATTTGTGATTGACTACTGTAACTTACTGTACATAGAATGAGCTGCTACATTTTCCTATGTAACAGTGACTAAACATTAAGCGTAATTATTAGATGTGGACACTTTGAGAAGTTCTCAGAGAATAAATTATTTAAATGCAATTTCTTCTTTTGTTCAATATAGTTATGTTGATTCTTCATTAGGAACCTAAGCAGTCAAAAATTAATCCAGCCAACATTTATTAGTTCTAATTCTATTGCTTTACTTTCCTCTTCATGTTTCAAGTTTAGAGTCGAGTGTGTAGTGCTAGAAAAGCACAGCAGATCAGGTAAACATCTGAGGAGCAGGAGAATAGATATTTTGGGCATAAGTCCTTCCCGTTGAAGGGCTCACAACACTCTCAACTCTGATTTCCAGCCTTTGCAGTCCTCACTTCCTCCATATTTCTATCTTATATTGAGTTAACTGAAATCAACACTATTCTAATTATGCTTCTACCCTAAAAGCATAATATACCATCACTACGCTTTATCTGCCAACATAGTTATAATACTCATTCTGTTCATCATGTCTTCAACCTGGCTAAGCCTATTTCACCTTGTCAGAATTATGCATTGCATGTGTGGCATGTGATGTGCGTGGTATAGGGTGTGATGTGTCGTATGTGTTTACTAGTCACAGATTTTGCTGGCTACTAACGTGGTATAGAATAAAGATGGCACTGAGTAGTTCGAAGAAAAGTACTGTACTACTTACTTTGTCAATTCATGGTCTGAGAGGAGCTGCTTGAGATGTCTGGACAGCAATTTCTTCTCCATAGAAAGTCTTACCCAAGCTCGAGCTTTTCCCACATCAGTTTTGATCTCACCAATATTTTGGATGTGTCTGTAATAGGAAAAAAAATTCAGATAGTGGGTCAATCTATTTCACCCTGTTTAACTCAATAGCATTTGGACTGCAGCATTGAAGAAAACAGCTAACCACTGCATTCAAGGTTAACAAGGTATGGCAATAAATGCTGGGCCAACTAGTGACACCCATATCCTACGAATGAACTATCTTTAAAAAAAAGCCTTGTTTTGTGATCTCTAGTTGTTCAGTAGATTTCTCAAGAAACACAGATTGCAGGTTCCAAGCTAATTAATGGGGAGGAAAAAAAATTAACAGATTGAAAACAGGTAAGTTTTCCTAATTTTTACCAAAATAAAACAGAACTTTTTTTACCAAAACTTTTCAGCCATTTGTAGCCCTTGTGAAACCATTAATCTAAATGAAGGAACTAAAAATCTTGTAATTAATTTATCAGGTTTATGAATGAGAAGATTCTAGTTTTTTTATATAAATAGTGTCCAACCAAAACTAGAAAAGTAATTGAATCAATTTCAAGCTGTAAATTCTCCAGCCAGAACAGTTAAAATATGGGTTCCTTCTACACATTAATTTCGATTAGATTACTATTTCTGAATTATAGTATTGCATTTATTGTCCCTAAATTCAGTGGTCATACTGTAAATATATCAACATTAATAGCTTGCTATTGAACATGATGATTTTGAAAGCAAATCAACTCTTCCACAATGATTTCAATTCAATCAGCAACACCATCATACCTTAGCTTATTAAGCAGACAACTTAATTTTAGACATGTACAATTTGATCAACATAATACATTGTAATTTTGCATTTTTGTGCAAACCAGTATACAACATTTCTTCCTTTCAAAATAAATCTGCTTAGAACAGGATTGTTGATTATTAAATATCTGTGTTTCAGTTTTCAGGATGTTTTTAATTTCTCATTATCATTTCAGTAATTGGGAGAAACAATCTATCACTATTCATGCTATCACAAATCTTGATAATTGCTCGCTTTTTTATTCTGTGACTACAATGTTTCATCTCAAATGAAGAAAACTCCAACTTTTCAAATCTCTCTTCCCTCATCCATGGTTACATCCAAGTGAATACACATTCGATCCTTTAAATTGTTTTTACAACTTCCTTATAATGGGGTATCAAAAGAAATCCTCAACTGTGGCCTATGGTTCTGCTTTATCAACCTCCTTCAGTACACTAGGCACAAAGAGAATCCATTTTTATTATAATTTCTGTCATCAGTGTCTCTCTAACCAATTTAAATTCATATTAGAGTACTCCATCTCCTTCTTGCCACTTCCAAAATATAATCCTATAGAATTGCATCTCAATGCCTTATTCAAAACCATATTTTGGTTTGTGAAATACTGTTCACCATACTACATTCAGAAAATGCTTTCACTATGTCACCATTTTCCACCAAATGTTGGTCTCCTTCAGCTCTGAGCAGCTCCACTCCTTCCTACATCATTCTGTCCCTCCCAAAGAAAACCCAATTAATGGGTAATTATTATTTAATCAAAGATGAAATATAAATCATCTGACCGCCATTTAAAAAAAAACTCATTTCCATATAAAGGATATCACTAACAGTTCAAAGTTTCAATATGTCAGCAACAAACGCTTAACAAGAAAATAATCTGAAATGGAAAGTCTTGAATTTAGATAAATGGGTTCAGGCACTCATTATTTATACCTCTGCAGGATTAATGTTAACCAAGTTGGTAGTGATAGAAAATCTCTGTGGAAAGTTTATTTTTCCTCGTGCTTAATGTACTTCCCTCTTGCCATTGATCTTAATCAGTCAGTCTGACAAAGTATTGAAATAGTGCCAGAGCAGAAACATACTCAGGCAGCAACTATTTCGAACATAAAAATGCATTTTTTTTGTATATTTCTCTCCTCAGCTCAGAGGAGTATTTATTCCACAGATGATATCCATCTTCCAATGATGGTTATCTGTGATGGTGATCATTCAGGATGTTCAATTTACTATAACAATGCATACTTCACATGCATGTTGTGAAGTTCATTCTAACTTTGACACACGTTACTGTGTCACAAGAAATGTCTGATCTGGTCTTTCTCAAATAACCACACATAAACTTCCATTATGTGTGCAAAATTCTTGGCATTCTTTTATTGTATTATTCTGCAATATTTATTGCATATTTGTTGCCCCATCGACAATCCCAAGTGACCAGTCTTCACATACAGAAGCAGATAATAAATGTTAGCATGTTATTTAATCATTGTAAAGACCATTTTTGTTTGAGATGACGGACTAAATTTTAAACCAAAGGAACTATGGAAGATGATGCTGCAGTTTTAAAGATGAACTACTGGAACTCATTATGTGTTATATCTACAGTATTGCCTTATTCAAACAGTGTGCGAGGATGCTGGATAACCCAGGGGGACAGGGAAGGGAGGAGGAGTGTCGGTTTCTAAATGTCTCTGTTGGAGGACTGTTTTGCCCAGAGAGTGTCCTTCAATTAGCTTTTAAATGGACCAAGTTTTGTGGCCTCAGGAGAGCTCAGCATACTAACAACCACTTGGTCAATTCCTGATAGCTACAAGCCTTGGGTTGGGACGATACAGCAGAAACACCCAGCTTGTGAAGAGAAAGCATACACTTCTCTCTCACTTTTACCTTCTAGGAGCAGAAACAGCCAGACCTGTGGCAGACATCTACAGAGAGTTATCGACTCACCCATAATTCAAAAAGGCTGACGAAAGTATAATCAGAACAAAGCAGCGAGCTGGATGCTCCACTATAGGGAAAGAGAACTGTGTGGTGAAGATTAGTGGGATGCCAGAAGATTGGGAAACCTTTAAAATCAATAGAGAATAACAAGAAAAGCAATAAGGAATGAGAAGATGAAATATGAGAGTAAGCTAGCTAGTAATATATAAAAAAAAGCAAGAGTTTTTAGATATCTAAAAAGGTAAGAGACAGGCAAGCGTGGACATTGGACCACTAGAAAACGAGGTTAGAGAAGCAGTGATGGGGAACAGAGAAACAATGGACGAACTTAAGAGGTACTGTGCATCAGTTTTCACAGTGGAAGACACCAGTGTCAAAGCAGAACTACACGAGAGTTGGGGGCAAATGTGAGTGTAGTGGCTATCAATTACCAGATGGTGCTGGGGAAACTGTAAGACCTAAGGGCAGATAAATCACCCGGAGAAGACCGACAACAGCCTTGAGTTCTGAAGGAGATAGCTGAGGAGATGATGGAGGCATCTTTCAGGAATCACTGGAGTCAGGGAGAGTCCCAGAGGATTGCAAAATAGCTAACTTAACACCCCTATTTAAGAAGGAAAGGAGACAGAAGACAGGAAACTGACCTCTAAAATTTTAGAGTCCATTATTAAGGATGAGATTCCAGAGTACTTAGAAGGTAAAAAAGGGCTGAGTCAGCGTGGCTTTGTCAAGTGGATATCACGTCTGACAAATCTGCTGAAATTCTTTGTGGAGGTAACAACCAAGTTAGTCAGAGAGCCACTAGACATGATCTATTTGGATTTCCAAAAGGCCTTTGACACTATGCTGCACAGGAGGCTGCGAAATAAGATAAGAGCCCACGGGGTTAGGGGCAAGGTACTGGTATGGATAGAGGATTGGTTGACTGGCAGGAGGCAGAAAATGGGGACGAAAGAGTCTTTTTCAGTATCGCAGCTAGTGGAGCTCTGAAGGGATCTGTGTTAGGACTACAATTATTCACATTATATAGCACTAAAAACTACAGAGAGTTGAGAACACAGCCCAGTCATCACCCAAATTAGCCTCCCATCCATTGACTTTGTATAAAATTCCCACTGCATTGGAAAAGCAACCAACATAATCAAAGACCCCTCGCTCACTCCCTGGTTATGTTCTCTTCCACCTTTTTTCATTGGGCAGAAGATATAAAAATTTGAATACACATACAAACATACTCAAGAACAGCTTCTTCCGCACTGCTATCAGACTTTTGGGTGGACCTCTCAAATGTTAATGTTGATCTCTCTTTTTGCACCTTCTCAGCATAATACCATAATAGCATATCCTGCACTCTGTTCTGTTACCCTGATGTACGTGTATTGTACGATCTGCCTGTAAAGTACGTAAGACTACACTTTTCACTGTACCTTGTTATACGTGACAGTGATAAATCAAATCAAATCACAATCGGGACAAAGAAACTGAAGGCATTGTTGTGAGGTTTACAGATGACACAAAAGAGAAGTGAAAGGGCAGGTAGTGTTGAAGAAGCATGGAAGCTTCAGAGGATTTGGACACAGTAGGAGAATGGGCAAATAAGTGTCAGGTTGTGCAGTTTGGTAAGAAGAATAAAGGCATGGGAAAGGCTTCAGAAATCTGAAGTACAATGGGAAGTGTACCATAAGACCAGAGACAATGGGTAAGAGTGCCCGTACAATCCTTGCACTTGGACATGTTGAAGATAACCCTGGTTTAAATTTTGACAAACAATCCAGAGCCAAGTGGACTCTGTGGAGAATCTTTAACTGTAAAGCATGGGTCCTATTGCAAATTGATATCTTTCTTGCGTTTTCCCAAATATCTTACCATGCCTCTGGGAGACCTCAACACCTAGCTCTCTCTCCCACACCCTGCAGAGTTGATCAAACTCATCTGAGGGGGCACACCCCAACTGATGATATAAAGTGCTAACAGCAAGTGTACTCTTATCACTGAGCACCCTCCTCTCTATGTTGGATTTGTAGGGATCAGTCAAAAGTGTAGGTTTTTTTTTGAATAAAATCCCTAACTTGATAAAAACGAAATAGGTCCCTGTTAGATAGTTTGTACTTCCATGCTAACTGATCAAAGGACATCATTGTGTCGCTCTCAAAAGAATCACCCATGCAAGACACACCTCTAGCTGCCCAACGTTTGAATCCTGAATCTATCAAGCCCGATTGAAAATCCAGCATACCCACTATAGATGTAAGAGAAGATGTTTTGCCAATATTGCCTTCCCTCTGCCAAAGTGCCTTCCATGCTTTAACACTATGATAACTATTGGGTTATGGCAATATTCCTTAACTGTCCTCATTTTGTCCCAAACCAGCAAGCTAGTAAGGGGGGGCACCCTGCCGGAGGGGTTTCGATATCTAACCATATTGAAAGACGGTCCCCACAAGCCCAATCACACGCGTTAAGATAAAAGCGAACTTAGTTGATAGCTTTTAATGCCTGGCCTGTCACCATGCTCATAAATCCTTTGCTTTACAAAAGTAAGCTCCTTCTTTGCTGTCTGCGTGAGCACGGAATTCAATGCAGACCACAGCGCCATAATCCTCTGTAGCTTGACCAACGAGGCCTGTCAAAGTAAGCCTTCTCAGCTGCCTTCAGCCATGCTTCTAGGAGATGTTGCTGCTCACCCTTCTGCCACTTCCTACTGGCAGAGTAGGAAATAACTAACCCCTTTGGCAGTTTCCCAAAAGGTGGATGGGCTACTAACCGAGCCCGAGTTAATGTCTAGGAACACCCGAAATTCCCTAGAGAAGTACTCCATAAACTTATTATCATTGAAGATAAAGGGATCCATTTGCCAGTGCCTCGGACCCATTGTAATATCCTTAATCTTAACCAACAGGTACACTAGAGTGTGATTGGAGATGGTAATGATACCAATCAGACAAGATGCCACCAAGTCCAGGGTTGCCACTGGGGGTCAGAAAAGAAAATCAATCCTGGTGGGACATCTGTGTGAATTGGAAAAAAACAAAATCCCTACCTGTAGGGTGGAGACACCTCAAGATGTCCACCAATCCTAACTCCACACACAGATCCACTAATTGTTTAGCTTGTACAGAGGGTTTCGGGGGGCCTTTGGGCAACCAGTCTACTGTGGGAACCAACAGATAACTAAAATCTCCCCCTATAATGATATGCTGGGACTCAAGACTAGAGAACGCATCTATCAGAAATTTGAGAGGATGAAGCAGAGGACAATAAACATTTAAAACACCATATTCTTCCCCAGTTATCAGGGCTTTGAGAGTTACAAAACTCTCATGTGTGTCTTTAACACACTCTCATAACTTAAATGGGAGATTCCCCCGAACCAATATAGCCACTCCCCTACTTCTGGTATTAAAAGGTGAAATGTAAACCCGATCAAAGCCATTCTGCTGTAGTTTCAAATGCTCCCTATCATCCAAATGTGTCTCCTGTAACAAAGCAATATCCAACTTCTCCTTTATAGGACTCAAAAGTACTTTCTTCCTCTTAATTGGTGAGTAACTCCCCTTGGTATTCCAGGTATACCATTTAATCAAGTCATTAACCATAACCTTCTGCAGTAACATTTAAATTCCAGAGAAAGAACTAGAACCACAAATCACCGAGCCTTAGTGTTGCAAGATCCATTGAACATAAAAACTACATGACCTAAAGCCACTACAGTTAACACACCTACAAAGCTATCAAGGATTATATACGACAAAAACCAAAAAGCCAACCAACATATAAAGCACCAATGGCACTGAATAGGGGAACTCACCCCCTGCCCAAAGGGGACAACTACCCATCCCAAAACCCAATTTCCCATCCCGCTGCCAAGACTTCAGTGTGGGCATTTAAATACCTGAACCGGTTATAAACTGCCTGTAAGTAGGCATCTAGCCATTCCAACCATTTTCGCCCCTCCAAGCTACAGCCACACCACAAACACAAGCAGAAAAGAATGAAAATAGACCAAGGAATAGTACTGTGAATAAAGACATTTTTGAAAAGGGTAAATACTCCACCCAAACTTTGCTATTAGAAATTGAAAGTACACATCTCAGCCGTCGCCAAACATAGTTTAAATCAGATTATTACCAATAAAAAAAGGAAAAGAAAGCCCCAACCAGACTTTCTGTTTTTTAAAGAAAAAAGGCAAAGACATACCCAAACAACACTACTATTTGTACATACTAAATTGTTCAGATTAAGTTAATTTGTCCACAAATTCTCTTGCCTTCTCCGACATGTCAAAGAGATGTATGCATCCATCTAAGGTGATCTGAAACACTGCCGGAAACCTCAGAGTACTGGATCCCAAGCTCCCTCAGTCTTCTCTTGACATCGTCATAGAATTTTCTTTTCTGAACCATTGACACTGAGAAGTCCTAGAAAAATATGATTTTATAGCCCTCATAAATTAGGGCCTTCAGACCCTAACCCTGGGTTCTGGAAGCTTCCACGATTCTCTCCTTATCTCTATAATGATGAAACCGCACTACGAGAGGACGAGGATGTAGACCCAGACCTGACCTCTGCACCGTGACCCGGTGAGCCATCTCAATCTTCAAGCCTCTCATTCCAGCCTTCAAGTTAAGGAATTTCAACAACCAGTCCTCAATAAATTCCTCTGACCGGTCACTTTTCTTAGCCTCTGGCAGACCGACAATCCAAATATTTTTTCCTCCGGCCCCGTTCTCGAGATCATCAACTTGGTCACACAAATTACGGACCTGTGTCTCAAGGGTTTTAACCCTATCCTTGAAAAAACTGGTATCAACCTCCACCACTGTGCATCTGTGTTCAACCTCATCTGTCCTTTCTTCCAGGTCTCCCAACTGCTGTTCACGCTTCTGCAGCATGACAGAGATCGGGGCCAGCTTCTCCCCTATCTGCCTACTCAACATCTCGTGAGATTTCGCGAGCTCTTTCACCAGGGCCTAGTAAGTAATTGAGTCAGACGATCCTGCAGCCTGGGCCGCGAGCCTGGCCTTGGACGCTCCTCCTCCCTTCATTGGCATCCCTGGATGGCAAAAGCACAGGTAAGTTGATTTTAAACAATTTCCTGGGACTTCACGACCTTTGCAGAGTCTTAGGATATCACGATGATCCGGATTGGGCAGGTTAAAAGTTCGTCCTGCTTACGCTGTGATGCGGAAATCTGCAACACCATCCTCCTAGATCACCGCCATCTTGGATCCCCTGGGATGACACTTTTGAACTAAAACGAGGAGGAATCTCTTCAGCTGGAGCGTGGTTAATCTGTGGAACTCATAGTTGCAGAAGATCATGGAGACAAAGTCATTGTGTATATTTAAGACAGAGATTGGTTCTTGATTGGTAAGGGGCTCAAGGGTTATGGCAAGAAGGCAAGAGAATGGGGTTGAGAAACATATCAGCCATGTATGAATGGTGGAGCAAACCTTAAGCCAAATGGCTTTCAACTGCTCCTATGTCATATCGTCTTATGGCCTCACCCTCAATATTCTTGTCTTATCCCTTTGTTTTTCTGTTCGCATCTGTATGGGAATTTTAAAAAAGGTGTCCCCTTTAAGTTATAGTGTTATAAGTTAGCAGTTCATTTCTTTCTTGCCACTAGTTAAAAACAGTTCGATTAGAATAAGTATTTTCTTGTAAATGAAAAAAAACTTGGTGAATTTGTTCTTTAACCCTAACTTAGATATTTAAGCAAATTTGGGCAGTTTGGTGGGATGATCAAATTTTCATATTTGTGATTTCATATCTAGGAATAGTCAGGTTTGATTTCCAGCCTACCACCCCAGTCAGCCATGACAGCACAGAAATATTAGAATACAGTCAAGTCTGATAATGGTCTCACCATAGCTCACAATGTTCCATTTCCAGTCAGGCTAAAGCTTGCAGTCATTAATGAAACAGAGGGATTCTCTAGCACCTGTGTGATAGACTATGATCATATATTCCCCATAAGCTGCAGTGAGAACTTCTTTCCCCAATGCAACATGGCTCCAATAACCAACTGACTGAAAAGGCTTGTGGTTATATGCATTTCAAGCAAAGCCATACCTCTTGAGTTCTGTAATAAATCACGATTTTTAATGATTTTGAATATTGATTACAGTTAGCCCCCGTTAGGATCCCAGCCTTTGTTTCATCCTACCCACTACCCTACTCTGGCATTCCTGGTTCCTCAGTTGCAATTATAACAGTGTGCCAAGGAAAGCTGGAGGGAGGCAGGAGTATTTTCAAATTCATGCTGACTTACTGCTGTATTCTCAAACAGGTTCTATGGCTTATAGGAGCAGCTTTAAAGAGAACAACAAAGTTTGCTTAAATGCGGGTCAAAAAGCCCAGGTTTTTTTTAACACTGTTAACAATCACACAACTTGCACCTTGGGCAATTATCTGTGTGGAGTTTGCGCATTCTCCCCATATCTGCGTGGGTTTCCTCCGGGTACTCTGGTTTCCTCCCACAGTCCAAAAAGCTGTGCAGGACAAGTGAATTGGCCATGCTAAATTGCCCATAGTGTTAGGTGCATTATTCAGGGGGAATAGGTCTGGTAGGTTAGTCTTTGGAGGGTTGGTATGGACTTGTTGGGCTGAGGGGCCTGTTTCCATACTGCAAGAAATCTAATCTAATCTAATCTAAACCAGATATAGTCCAACAGGTTTATTTCGAAGTACTAGCTTTCTGAGTGCTGCTCCTTCATCAGGTACCTGTGCAGCAGGATCATAACACTGGCAGGTCTCAAAAGAAACATGAGTTTGGTGCTTCTTGGAGACTATGAAAGTGTAATACTTTGTACCTAAGCTCACATATAAAATTAGCTCCTTATTTGAAGCACTTACCACAATTATGAGGTTTATGAGATTCTTACGTTTGAGACTGTCTCTTCCATTTAAGATAAAATGGAAGAGGCCATGTGATCTGTTCTGAAGTCTGCCCATTTGATTGTTATAGATTAAAGGGAGCCCTTATTGTTTTATTGGAAAGAAGATGCAAAGTTTTTATGCTTGGAGACAATGGCATCAACCTATGTGCGAACAAAAGATAGACCGAGATTTTGCGAAGTCCTAGAAAAATGTTGAGAATGTTACACTGTCAACAGTAGCACTTTATATTGTCCATTTATGTCCAACATAAGGGTTACAGTTTCACCATTTCATGACAAAACAACAAAAAAAAAGGATGACTAGTAGGCTCCTTTGACCCTCAGGCTTGATCTACAATTTGGTAATATCATGTCTGATCTGATTCTGACCTAACTCCATTTTGTAGTCTGTCCCCCTTAACCCTAGACTTCTAACTCAGCCTTGAACTAGTTCCAAGACACTGCTTTATGTTAGAGAATTAACTAAGGGATAAACCAGGAAATACAGCCACTCAGTCTAATTTCAGTGAAGGGCAAACTATTGGAAGCAATTCTGAGGAGCAGAATTAATCTGTACTTGGAGAGGCAGGGATTACTCAAAAACAATCAGTCAGCATGGTTTTATTAAGGTGAAGACATGTCTGACCAACCTGACTGAATTTTTCGTAGACAAGGGCAATGTATTTGCTGTGGTCTATTTGGACTTCAGCAAGGCTTTTGATAAAGTCCTCCATTGTATTTAGGAAATTTGGCAAATTGATCCAGAATTGACTGAGTGGCAGGAAACAGAGGGTGATGTTTTTGTGATTGGACATTTGTTCTCAGTGGGCTTCTGCAGGAATCAGTGGATATATAAATGATTTAGACTTGAATGTAGGAGGGTTGATCAATAATTTCGCAGATGTTACAAAAACTGGTGCAGTGGTATATAGAGAGGAGGACGAGAGACTTGAGTTACAGGAGGGTAGAGATGGACTGGTCAGATAGGCTGATCACTGCCAAATAGAATTCACTCCAGATAAGTGTGAGGTGATGCTCATGAGCAGGACAAACAAAGCAAAGGAATACACAATGAATGATAGGACCCTACGAAGTACTGAGGATCAGAGGGACATTAATGTGCTTGCTCAACGGTCCCTTACAGTAGCAGGATAGGCTGATAAAGTGATTAAGAAGGCATACAGGATACTTGCCTTTAATGGCGGAGGCATGATGTTTAAGGCCAGGAAGGTAATGCTGGAACTGTATAAAAAGTAGGTTCGGCTACAGGGAGAGTATTGTGTGCAGTTCTCGAATCCACAATACAGGAGGGATATAATTGCACTGCAGAGGATGTAGAGGAGATTTACTAGATGTTGCCTGGGCTGGAGAGCTTCAGTTATGAAAAAAATTCGACAAACTGGAATTGCTTTTCTTGGAGCAGAGGAGACAAAGTGGGGAAATGTATTTTCACCCAGAGGGTGATGGAAACATGGAACCCACTGCATGTATGGGTGGTAGAATGAGAAACTTCCAAAATAATTTAGTATTTAAATGTACACTTGTGATGCCAAAGCATACAAGGCCATGGGACAAGTGCTGGAAATTGGGATTAAAATAATTAGGTGGTTGTTTCTGATTTATGCAGACTCATGGGTGTTTCTTATACTGTAGACCTCTATTGATCTATGACTAATGATCCTCATAGTTAAAAAAGTATTCTCATCATCTCAGACTTGAAAGGGAGACTTCCCCACAAGGGAAATTATCTCATAGTATTCACTCTTATCAGGTTCTTATAAACTGAATAAAATGATAAAAGAACCATCAGCGGTACACATCATTCCAGTCAGCTTACCTCCCATTCTCTAAACTCCAATAGGAATGCATTCAATCTACTCCACCTTCCCTCAGGCACCTCATTCTTTTAAATCATTTAAAATTACTTCCCTGGAAATGCAAATAATTCTTTTGTACCTTACCAAACGAGGAAGAGTTGAGAGCCATTCAAGTTTCTGGTAGAGACGTACAAAAAGTTAATTGCCACAGCTGAGATTATGTTCCATGCTGGGCTATCCTCAACCCAATACATGGCATCATTATTTGATAATTTGGGATAGCAATCCTGTTAGCTTTTGAACTGTATAAAATCTAGGAAGGGAAGAGCCATTTTATGCAGAAACCGCAGGAAAATCTGTGAAGCCATTTCTATGCAATAGCTCTCAGCTGAAATAACTGTGAACAGGATGAGTCAAGTTTTCTCTCTGTCAGTGGAAGTTACAGAGCAAAGTGCCAGTTATCATGCCTGTTGTGCTGAGAAAGGAGGACTTTTGTGTGCCAATAGTGTCAATAGGAAAAGGGATTGGCACTTGCTCCTTGAAACTCTCACTTCACTCATAAAGGCAATCCAATTATTTGACTGCATAAACTATCACAACTGTCAAACACAACTCTATACAGCTTCAACTATCCATTCCAGACATCCAGCACTTCACCTAGATTAAAGGATTGAACTGAATTTCATAAGTAGGTAGTTATGTTTAATCCTTGACTGAATTTCCTAAACAGTAACTTTAAAGTAATTGGTAGCAGTGTCTTGTAAGAAGCTAACCTTTACTTTGCTTAAGACTAAAGCTTTGTTGCTGGAATTTTAAAGTGAATCACTTGATTAAAAGATATACATGTAAACATGAATTCTGAGATTGTGGGCCACTTTGAAGAAAATGTTTTTCATGGTGTGACTCAGGAAAGGTTAGGAAGGTATTCCAAAACTTATGTATAAACAGCTGCAGGCACAGCCACCAGTTAAGAGCAGTTAAAATCAGGGATGACCAAGAGGCCAAAATTAGAAGAGCTCAGACCTCTGACAGAGTTATAGGACTGAAGAAGATAATAAGAGATAATAGAGATTAAGCTATCAAGAGATTTGAAAATAAAAATGAGAACTTTAAAATCAATATTGATTAACCAGGAGCCAAAGTTGGTCAGCAATTACAATGCTCTTGGGAGAAGAGGACTTGATCTTGAGGAGATGGGAAGTATAAACTTCAAGATTACAAAAGTAAATTGTAGAAGTGTGTCGAAGAGTGAATTGGAATAGTTAAATCCAGAGACAGGAAAGATTTTGATGAATGTTTCAGCAACAGATGGGTTGAGGCAAAGGAGGAGGCAGAAGAGTTGGAAATAGAAAATTAGGTATTTGCAGATAAATCATTGCAAGTTCATTTTGTTCAAATGTTACATGTCAAAGGCATCAAATGTTGAAAAGAGCACGGTTCAGTTTCAGATTGCTGCCAGAGTGGAGATGGAGTTGGTAGATAGGAAACTGAGTTTATCTTGGGGGCCAAAAATAATGGTTTTGGTATGACCTAATTGGAAGAGATTTCTACTCATGGATGCTGGACAAGCAGTCTGATAATTTAGAGACATAATTTAGATAATAAAGGGGTCAAGGAAGGTGAGACCACACCAAGTGTTAGCAACTAACATGTGGATCAGTCTGGCAGCAATGGTGCAAAATATACCAGTTTCAAATCCAAAAAGAACCCTTTTCAGAACCGAAGGGAGATGGAAATATGATGAATTTTAGGCTGTTGAAAAAGTGAGGCGTGAGTGGAACAAAAAGATCAGATTAAGGTTAGAGAGCAAGGGAGATTAGAGATCAATAGTGTCACAGAACAAAAGGAAAAGGTAGTTGTAATGGTTGTAGGTAAGAGACAAGATACATGTAGTTGCTTCTCCACAGCCAGCCCTTTGCCTCTGTGCTTTCTGTCTTTTCTACAGCCAATACCACTCCCTTTGGCTCTATATTTTGTCTCTTCTCATTAACCATTTCCATGCTTTTGTCTCTATGCTTTATATCTTCCCTACAACCATTACTATTCCCTTTGCCTTAATGTCTCTATTTTGGTGTATCTCTTTCACTTACCTGCAAGGGTAACTGCTGCTGCTTCCAAAGTCCTATGGAAGTGAGCCTACCTGTCATCTTTAGTTGGATAGCAAGCATGGCTTTGGCCATTAAATACCCAATTCAGGGAAAATCACAGTTGAATAGAATATAGAATAGAATAGCAATGTATTGAAAAGGTGAGAATGTTTAAAAACAAAAAGAGTTTTCTGGTGAAGGTGTTAAGATTGTAAAAGGAGGTATAAAAACTAGCTTAAGGGCACTTTACCTAAATGCTTGGTGCATTTGAAACAAGGTAAATGAGTTGATGGCAGAAATTGTTGTGAATAGGTCTGATATAGTGGGCGTTACACAGACATGCTTGCAGGGTAATCACAACTGGGAATTAAATATCCGGGAGTATCAGACTATTCAGAATGATACATAAGAAGGAAAGGGAGGTGGTGTTGCTTCGATATTTAAGGATGCCATTGATATTAAGTGGTGAGAGATGATACAGGTTCTATGGAGAAAAAGGTGGGTGGAAATTAGAAATAGTAAGGGGAAGAAATTATTGATCGGTGTAGTGGGAAGAAAATAAACAAAGAAATAACCGATGCATGTAAAAATGGTATGGTAATTATCAAGGAGGATTTTAATCTACATATCGATTGGTCAAATCAAGGTCGGTCAAGGCAGCCTTGAAGAGGAGTTCACAGAATGCTTCCACAATAGTTCCCTTGAACAGTACGTACTGAAACCTATGAGGGAGCAAGCTATCCTAGATCTGGTTTTTGTCTAATGAGACAGGAATAATTATTGATCTCAGAGATCCTCTCAGAAGGAGTGACCACATGTGTGGTTGAATTTAAAATTCAGAAGAAGGGTGAGAAGATAAAATCCAATACCAGTGTCTTGTTCTTAAACATAGGAGACTGGGATGAGGGAGGAATTGGCTAAGCTAGACTGGGAACAAAGACTAAATGGTGGAATAATTGAGGCCCAGCAGTGGACGTTCAAAGCAACTTTTCACAGTGCTCAGCAAAAGTATATACCAGTGAAAAGGAAGGACTGTAGGAAATGGGATAGCTAAGGAAATAAAGGAGTGTTTCAAATTAATAGTTAATGCATACCAAGTGGTAAAATGGGAATATAGAGGATTGAGGAATCTATAAACATCAACAGAAAGCCACGAGAAAAGCTATAAAGGTAAAACAGATTCTGAGATTAAACTAGCTCAGAATATAAAAATAGATAGCAAAGATTTATACAAATATATAAAATGAAAAAAGAGTGGCTAAGGTATACACTTGTTCTTTACAGGATGAGAAGGGGGAATTTAACAATGGAAAATAAGGAAATGCCTGAGGCATTGAACAGGTATTTTGCATTGGGCTTCACAGTGGAAGTTCACAAATAACATGCTGACAATTAATGACAAGGAGGCAGGTAAGGACCTAGAAATGATCACTAAACAGATTGAGTTGAGTAAGTTAATAGGGCTAAAGGTAGACAAGTCTCCTGGCCCTGATGGAATGCATCTCAGGGTACTAAAACAGATGGTGGGGAAAACAACAAATGCACTCTTGGTAATTTACCAAAATGTGCTGGACTCTGGGGCGGTTCGGGCAGATTGGAAAATATGACACCAATGTTTAAAAAAGGAGTAAGACAAAAGATGAGTAACTATAGGCCCATTAGCTTAACTTCTGTAGGGGGGGGAAATGCTTGAATCTATCATTAAGGTACAAATAGCGAGACAACTGGATAGAAATTGTGCCGTTGGGCAAACGTAGCATTGGTTCATGAAAAGCAGGTCATGCTTAATTAGATTACTGGCATTCTTTGAGGGCATTGTGGGCTCAGTGGACAATGGGAAACAGGTGGATGTAGTGTACCTGGATTTCCAGAAGGTATTTGATAAGGTGCTGCACAAAAGACTGCTGCATAAGATATAGGTGCATGGCATTATGGGTCATGGTTAACTAACAAAAAGCAAAGAGTGAGGATAAATGGGGGTCTTTCTCGCTGACAATCAGTGGGAGCCTCAGGGATCAGTGTTGGGACCACAATTATTTACAATTTATACAGATGATTTGGAGTTGGGGAACCAAGTGTAGTGTACCAAAGTTCGCAGATGACACTAAGATGATTGGTAGAGCAAAGTGTGCAGAGAACACTGCAAGTCTGCAGAGGGATATAGATAGGTTATTGAATGGGCAAGGATCTGGCAGATGGGAGTACGATGTTGGTAAATGTGAGGTCCATTTTGGTAGAAATAACAATAAAATGGACTATTATTTAAATGGTGAAAATTTGTAGCATGTTGTTGTGCAGAGGGACCTGGCCTTTCTTGTTCATGGATCAAAAAATGCTGATTTGCAAGTGCCGCAGGTAATTAAGGAGGCAAATGGAATTCATTGCTAGAGGGATGGAGTTTAAAACCAGTGATATTATGCTGCAGCTGTATTCAATGCTGGTGAGGCCACACCTGGAGGACTGTGTAGAGTTTTGGTCTCCTTACTTGAGGAAAGGATGTACTGGCACTGAAGAGACTTTCATGCTGAGACAAAACAAAAACTGGAGACCTCAATGCCAAGCTGAGATCGCCCCTCTAGGATGAGGTCGCCACAATGGGAGACTGCCATGCCTGGCTAAGGCTGCTATGTCGGGCTGGAACCCTCCTCTTTACTGGGCCAGGGCCAGGAGAAGACATCTTGCACCAAAGATGCCAAGAAAAGGCAAGATAATAATGGAAACAATAAAGAAAAGCAGAGAGAGAGAGAGAGAAAAAAAGTGGATGGAGTAGACAAGCTGTGGGCTCCTGGACTGATGTGCCCACAAGTAGTATCCTTACCTCAGAGCAAAGAGTTCCTGGTTCAAGTCCCAGCTGCTCCAGAGGTATGTAATAACATCACTGAACAGGTTGATTTGAAATAATAAAGTAGTCAGTAATTGTTACAGCGTTTTTTGTGATCCTGGGTGAATGCTTAATTAAATGAAGTTAAAAGAGGGCATTAGATGGAACACTGAGCTCCAAAACGGCAGCAGTGACTGATGCCACAAACTGCCATTCTGTACATGTCCTGCACATGTTAACAACCTCACATCTCATCAGGTGTGGCTTGCATAGAAGTGCGTACATTTGGCACTGAAATATAAACTCTCTGGTATTTTTAATGCTTTAATATTTGTTTAAGTTTGTATTAGTGATATGTGAGGTTTTCTGTGTATCTGAAATTGATAATTAATTTGTAAATATTTGTAGCCATGGTAATATCTTTTAAATCAATAGAGCATGCTAATTTGGAGTAATAATTTTTGCTTACGTTAAGATATCTTACTAGTTAACACCACTATCTATTCTGTTTTAAGGTCTGGTAGAAATTTCTAGACATAGAGTCTATTTAAGCTTAGATTACCACCAGGGTTTAGAGAAAGAGAGACTTTTTTTTACATTTTTACTTTGTTTCGGGTAATTCTGCGAAGCCGTGGGATGGAAACAATTGTACATAATTGTGCTCCTGAGAAGGGAAGAATATAGTAAAACTAGATTACTTTAGAATAAGGAGTTAGTGATAGTCCCAAACCAGATGCACCTAGAGTTTACTTGAAGCAGAGTGCATTTAAGATCAGGTGTACGGTAGTTCCATGAAATTGACATTAGTGTTCCCAGTTGAGGTGTTAAAGTCACAGTTACCTTAAGGCATTGAGATGTTAGGAAAACATTATTTTTTTCCCTCTGGTGTGAGTACTGTAAAAGAGGTACTTTTGGCTACTACATAAGGGATGTTGTTGTTCGAACTTATAAAGGGGTGTTTTATAATTTTTGGGATTATACTTTTATCATGCATTTAAAACTTTTTGAATTTATAGGCATTATCTCCAAGATGAGCTCTGTAATTGTAAAGCTCTTTGAAGAAAAATCAACAGTGCTGATTTACGTGTAATGCATGGAAAGAAAAATGATAATCTTGAAAAGCTAATTGAAAGTTAAAGTGTAAATCTCGAAAGCTTAATTGTACGAAGCTCCAGGATAGCTTATCACTTATCCACGAGTGTGCCCATTAATTATCAAGGCAGCAGGTTCATTTCACTGAGAATTTGTGCTTTTAAAAAGTGGCTTCTTTATTCTTCGATTTGTCCTCCAGTTTCCTTGAAACTTATTTATGATATTTTTTGATGAAGCAAATAAACACATACAGGTAAATAAAGAAAACGCCATGCTCAAAACCATGAGGCAGGCTGAGACTAAAAGGGTTAGTTCAAGTAGAAAAGAGTGGAGCAAGTGTTATATGTTATGACCCACTGGGGTGGTGCACCTTAAATTGAGCCCTGCTATTTCCCAAGACATAGCAAACATTAAAGCTGTTTTTAAAAGGTTTGCACAATACCCGAACTTTCCTGACTTTCAGACCATAGTTGCTAGGAAGCATGGACTAGGTTCTGTAGTGAGCAAGAATTATTTTTGTTACAGGTTATTAGACTGTAGCTAGAGATAAACAGAAATAAACCATTGGTATACAAATACTAACTAAAACGCTAATTCCCCCTTAGGACAACAGAAAAGACAGTTCTGTAGTCTGTGCTTCCTGATTCCGATATTGAGATGATCTTTATTTGGCTAGCTAGGCCTTTAGTGTTCAGTTATATTTCTTTGAATGCTTCCACTGATTTGTAAGAAACATAGTAGATGGTTCAATTGTAATGTTTCAGATTTATCAAATCAGAAATCACAGCTGCTGCAGGAACGGAATTTTCCACTAGAGAGAACAACTGTACATTCACTGTGTCTTTCTTATCCTCTGTGCCTGTGTCTGTAAATTGTTTCCAGTTCTAACCTGCTGAGTTAGTTGAGAACTAATGATATTCATTTGTAAACAACTCCTGAACTCCTGGTCAACTGCACATTGCAGAAATTCACAACCACACAAAACAAAGGTATCAAATTTCTTGTCACCCTCCTGGTCATTCCCTATTTTTAAAACAGTTCTTTCTCATTGCAGTCCACAGATGTGGGAGGTTGGGAGAAAGAGTAAATGAGTGAAGATATTGCAAGCATGAGAGTAAAACAGCATTAGACTTGGTGGAAAGTAGATGAAATGGCAGCAATAGAGTGCATCCTAGATGGCAGTTACCCTAGAAGAATGGAGATGGTAACTGATTTTTTTTGCAACATTGCTGACTGTTCCTCCAAAAGAAGAGGGAGAGGATAGCCCTCCAAAGGACTTGAGGTAACTAAAACATACACGAAAAAACTGATTCAGCATGTTGTAAAGAATAAAAGTGAACACTTCTGCTGCATATGGTTCCAGTAACATTAACATTCACTACTCCTGATAACAGTGTCAGTTATGTCTTAAAAATGGCAACATTTGTGACTCATTAATTAAAAACTTTAAAAAGAAGTGTCTGTTGGAATATGGATTGCAAAGTCTTAGCTTATATATTATTAAGGCAGGTTATTCGGGCACGATTCTTGAATACTGGCAGCTGCAAAACTATACTATAGCATGAATCAACAATCTTGAGAGAGAGATAGGGGTCAAAAGGGAGTATTTTTTATAATAGCACTTTTCACAGCACAGCCCAAAAGCTTTACAGCCTGAGAAGTATTTTTGAAGTCTAGTTAATGTTGGAATATAGGAAATATAGCAACTATTTAATCCACAGTAAGTCCCATCACAAGAAATGTGACCACATTGTCTGCTTTTGGTATTGGTTAAAGATAACTACTTGACAGCACTACCATAACATTTTCAAAATAAAGCTACAGGGTCTTTGACCTCCATCTAAGGGGACAAATGGAGTCTTAATTGGTACCTAATCTAAAGACATCAATTCCAACAGGAGAGGACTCCTTCAGTATTTAGTGTTCCAGCGATTCAGTCTAAATTTATGTTCAGGTCCCTGTACTTGGATTTTAACTCAAAACTTTGAATTCAGACCAAGTATTACCATTAAGCCAAGGCTGTCTAATAGGGGAAAACTAAGGGAATCTATTATCTAGAACTAAAGGTGCAATAGTTCAATAATTTCATGAAATTTATTTATAACTTATTATGGAAGCTACATGAAGACAATATTATACAATAAATCTGAACTGTGATAAACTGAAAATGTCATTATCAGTGTTATTTAAAGAAAAACCTTTACTGTTTTAAGCAGTAATGCAATGAACTTCTGTCAACTGCAAGATTAAGATTTCTGCCAATTCTGTTCCTTAAAATCAGGTTGTTTTCACAATGCCCAGTAGATGGAACTATTTACCCATTTATCTGATATAAATTTGATGCAGAGTTGCCAACTTTCAGTGAACATTCAGGGGCCAAATACATTTTCCAAGATTGTTCACCTAAAATTGGTGCCAAATTCCTATCTCTGTTATTTGTTCGTCTCCCAAGACATAAAGTAGTGGTGATGGGAGGTATGCTGTTAAATTGCACCATGGCAGCAGTCAGCTGGTCATTTCCCATCTATCAACATTGTGTTAGTGACAACATTATCATGAATTCAATGGACCTGAATTATTGTCTTCACTAAAAATAAACTTTTGCAGAAGTACAAGGACAGTGAAAAGAATTGAGCTATATATTGGTTAGCACTTTCAAAAATAATCTTATACAAGCGTTGGATTGAATTGTTTCCTTTGATTGAAGCATAACTAATTCTATAAAAATCAAGGAATTGAAAAATCACAACGCATTTATTAAAGTTTATCGTCAAGAAGTTCACCAATGACCTCCTGCTGTGCAATTCTATGATTTAAATCACTAAATACCAAAATCACGCAAAGTAAGTCAAATTCTTTTTCAAAAGGTAAATCTATACATAAAATTCAACTTCTTTAGGACCAAGTAACAAACAGGTTAAGGTAATGAACTTGCCTCATATCCTGTGTAAGTGAAACCTTTAATGGAGGCATGGCAAAACCATCAAATTTCCTCCTCTCCTGATCTGGGATGATTCCTAAGGATAAGAAGAAACTGTTCTTTTAACATATTTAAATCTTTATTTATGTTCTTGATATCCATGATCAGCTGATATCAAGCAAATTGGTATACAACAAAGGTGTATGATCATGTGATGTTGTTATGGGTTGGAAATCTTGAGGCCTGGACCATTAATCTAGAGAACCGACATGGTGGCTCATTGGTTAGCACTGCTGCCTCACAGCGCCAGGGACCCAGGTTCAATACCAGCATTGGGCGACTGTCTGCATGGAGTTTGCACGTTCTTCCCATGTTTTGCATGGGTTTCCGTCAGGTGTTCTGGTTTCTTCCCACAGTCCAAAGATGTGCAAGTTAGGTGGATTAGTCATACTAACTTATCCACAGTGTTCAGGGATGTGTAGGTTAGGCACATTAGCCATGGGTCAAAAAGTGTGGTGATGGAAAAGCACGGCAGGTCAGGCAGCACACTTTTTGGCTCTGATCTCTAGTTCTCACTTTCTCCTAGTTGCATTAGCCATGGGAAATGCAGAGTTACAGGGATAGAGTAGAGGGATGGGGATGGGTCTGGGTGAGGTGTTCTTTGAAGGGTTGGTGTAGACTTGTTGGCCACTGTGGGGGATTCTATAAAATACACTTGTGTTCATATAACTCCTTGTTGAGAATTAGATCAGTTTAAAAAAATCTGGCTAAAATGCTTTCATCATATAAACTGAACATGAAGCTGTTGGATTTTTGTTAAAACACAAGTAATGATTTTAAGCGGAGGAAACTGATCATTTTGCACTGAGGAGAAAAGGTATCACTTAACACATTTACTTACTTTTATGTCATGAATATCTTAAAGATGATTATGGTTAAAGAAGAAATTTAGCTGATCTGAATTTATGCATCCTGAAAAATTCGTCACCTGTAGCATCCACTTGTTTCTTAAATGATACTAGAGTCTTGACTTCACTACAATATCTGGAAATTTATTCCACAAGTAGGCAACTCTCGGCCAATTTTCTATTCATGTAATTCATGTATATTCAAAGATTGAAAACTTCCTACCTGTACTGCTGGTGCTTCCTAACACAGTTTCTTTTTTCTCCTTGGTCTCTTGGTAATGTAGCAAGTGAGACCATAGTGCCGATTTACCCTATTAACAAAAAATACTGCATAATGCAATATAATACTTAACATTTATGTAATGTCTATGATGCAACTTATGGAACTCTGAACCCTGCTGATTCCTGATTCCAACAAATCCTGATTTTAAAAAAAGACTATTACTTTGTTAATAAACGATTGATACTTATCAAAACAAGACCTTAACAATCCTCAAAGAGAAACTTCAGGCCTGAGGCTAATAATGCCTACTTCTGGTGCAATTAAATCTCACTCCCCTTACCGAATATTTCTAAACATGAATGGTCATAACATCCATTGTCACAAATCTTTTCCCGAGGTTACATTCAACAATCATGACGCACCTGTGGAAACTTTGCAGCCGATCTCTAACTCCAACTGGGACATCCTAATGTTATCCCTGGTGTGAGTTATGTACAGGCCTCGGCACTATTACAATAATCATGAGGTCTTCAATATTCAGGTGGACTGGGAAAATCAGGTTGGTCGCAGAACTCATGAACAAGAATTCGTGGAATGGCTGTGATATGTTTTTGGAGCAACTTCTAGTAGAGCCCACTAGGGAACTGGAAATTCTGAATTTAATATATGCAATGAAGCAAATTGATTAGGAAGCTTAAAGTGAAGGAACTCCTAGGGGGAAGTGACCATAAATGATAGAATTCACCCTGCAGTTTGAGAAGAAGCTAGAATCAGATGAAACAGTATTCTAATTGAGGAAAGGTAAATTTAATTGAGTAAAGGTGACTTTGGCAGTGTCTTCTTTACTAAAGATGGATGCAAAGTGGTAATTTAGTACCTCAGAATTGTCTCCAACTTCCATGCATAAATCTCTTTGTAAACCCTCATCAGCTCTAGTCTCTTAACCATCTTTCTACTATTTGCATACCTGTGGAAGACTATTAGATTCCGTTTCTATGTTGGCTGTGAACTTTCTATTGTTCGAGTGCTAAACTAGGGGGAAGACTAATTATAACAGTATTAGGCAGGAACTGGAGAATTTAAATTGGGGGTGGCTATTCTTAATGATAATACACATCTTTTAAAGGCCAGCTGATCAGCCTTCAAGACTAGCATGTTCCTGTGAGGACGAAAATAAAGGATGGCAAGTTTTGGGAACTG
Source organism: Chiloscyllium plagiosum (assembly GCF_037043375.1). Classification (NCBI taxonomy): domain Eukaryota; kingdom Metazoa; phylum Chordata; class Chondrichthyes; order Orectolobiformes; family Hemiscylliidae; genus Chiloscyllium; species Chiloscyllium plagiosum. Next base: position 43,442,409 of record NW_028270156.1, read on the forward strand.
TAGATGACAAGAGGTATTGAAAGATTAATCAAAAAGGATGCATACGTAAAGTTTAGAAAATTGAAATTGGTCAAGCCCCATAAGGAATAAGGCAAGAACTTAAACAAGGAATTTGAAGGATTGAAAAAAGGCAACGAAATGTCCTGGGCAAATAGAATTATGGAGAATCACCAAAGCATTTTATATTTGTACAATAGCATAAAGAGGGTAACTAGGAAAAGGGTAGGTCTACTTAAGGACAAAGGAGGGATTTTATGTTGGAGCTGAAGGAAGTGGGTGAGGCCCTTAATGAGTACTTCACATTGGTATTCACCAAGGACATGGATGGTGGTAAAACTAGGGCATATTGATATTAAAAAGGAGAAGATGTTGGGTGCCTTGAAAGACTTTAAGGTAGTTAAGTCACCAGGGCCTGATGAGATTGATCCCAGGATACTGAGGGAGGTAAGGGATAAGGTTCTTGGGGCCTTGACAGAGATCTTTGTATCCTCTTTAGCCACAGGTGAGATTCGAAACAACTGGAGACTGGCTAATGCTGTTCCTTTGTTTAAGAGGGGTAACAGGGATAATTCAAGAAATTACAGGCCAGTGATCTTACATCAGTTGTAGGGAAATTATTGGAGAAGATACTTAGGGACAGAATCTACTTGCATTTGGAAAAGAATGAACATATTAGGGATAGTCAGCATGGCTTTGTGTGGGCTAGGTCTTGTCTCACAAACTTGATTGAGTTCTTTGAAGAAGTGACAATGAAGAAGAAGTGTAGGGCAGTGGATATTGTCTACACTGACTTTAATAAAGCATTTGACAAGTTGGCTAGTCCAGAAGATTAAGTCACATGGGATCCATGATGAGTTGGCAAGTTGGTTACAAAATTGGCTTGGTCACAGAGGACGGAATGTGGTTGTGGAGGGGTGTTTTGCTGACTGGAGGTCTGCAACCAGTGCTATTATGCAAGAATCAGTGCTGAAACCTCTGTCGTTTGCAATACATACATATTTTATTCATATATGTCTATATAAATGATTTAGATGAAAATGATTCATAAGTCTGCAAAAGACATGAAAATAGGTGGAGTTGTAGATCGTGAGAAAGGTTATCAAATGATATAGCAGGATCGATAACAGTTGGAATATTGCATGGAGAAATGGCAGATGGAATTTAATCCAGACAAGCATGAGGTGATGCACTTTGCAAGGTCAAATGGAAGACAAGCATACATAGTAAATAGCAGGACCCTTAGGAGCATTGCTATACTGAGAGAACTTGGGGTGCAAGTCCATAGTTCCCTAAAAGTAGCAATACATATGGATTATTAATAAAGAAGATGGATGGCATGCTTGCCTTCATTGGTCGGGGCATTGAGTATAAAAATTGACAAGTCATTTTGCTGCTATATAAAACTTTAGATCAATCATATTTGGAGTATTATGTGCAGTTCTGGTCACATTATAGGAAGGATGGGGAAGATTTAGGGAGGATGCAAAAGTGGTTTACCAGGAGTTTACCTGGATTGGAGTTTATTTGCTATTAAGGAGAAACTTGGATTGTTTTTGATAGAGCATCAAAGGCTTAGGGGTGACCTATAGAAATATGTAAATTTATGAGAGGCGTGGATAGGGTAGATGATCAGAATCTTTTTCCATGGTGGAAATATCAAATACTGGGGACAGAGTTTTAAAGTGGGAAAGGTAAAGTTTAATGGAGATGTGTGTGGCAGACTGTGGTAGGTGCCTGAAATGTGCTGTCAGTGGAGGTGGGAGAAGCAGATACAAGAGCAATATTTAACAGGCATTCAGATAGACACATGACCAGGCAGGGAAACGAGGGATACGGACCATGTGCAGACAGGTATGATTAGTTTAGACATCATGGTTGGCACAGACATGGTGGGCCAAGGGCCTGTTCCTGTGCTGTACTATTCTATGTTCTATGACAGGAAAGTTAAGAAAAAGTATACAGAATTACAGGCCTTATAAGTGGTGGTACAGAGTTTGAAAGTGAGAAAATTGCAAGCTGTTACAAAATACTGCTTCAGCCTCAACTAGAGTATTGTGCCTGCACAGACACAACAGGCCGAACATTCCTCTTTTGTGCTGCAATCATTGTATGTCTCTACAAATCCCTTAGATTTACCTTGGCTACTTACTTGAAACTTTATTGCTGGAACAGCACAGCAGGTCAGGCAGCATCCAGGGAACAGGAGATTCGACGTTTCGGGCACAGGCCCTTCTTCAGGAATTCCTGAAGAAGGGCCTGTGCCCGAAACGTCGAATCTCCTGTTCCCTGGATGCTGCCTGACCTGCTGTGCTGTTCCAGCAATAAAGTTTCAACTTGGATCTCCAGCATCTGCAGACCTCACTTTCTCCTTGGCTACTTACTTGTTTGACCTGTAGGCCATGACTCCATATTCTTTCTAACAAATCACAGAGACTAGCAATCAGCGTATTCTCTTCCACTCCTGTGATAGTCACCTCGCCATGACCCAGTTCCACTGCTTCTCTCCCCATTTTCTCTACTAGCATGCGCTTAGTCTGCAAAAGAGATATTTGTGAATTAATAAACACATTGGAAAAATAACAATTAGAATTACCATTCTGACCTTGTAGAAAAAAGTTGAGAACTTCTCATTGCCTTTGGAAGCAGATGTACTATGAAAATAGCATAAAATTATGCAGACCAGAATGATCTGAGGTTTGATCCTTGACATATAACTGACTAAGTAGATAATTTCATCAATTTAAACAATTTGAATTTTGGATACAACTACCTGAACGTTTCTGGGGTGAGGAAGTGGAAGGATACAAAAAAAAATACAAGTTTTTCCAGTTTACAATCCAATGAGTGCTACTGAACAATGCCTGCATGGGTAAAAAGGCTCTAGACTTAGACATGAACACGGGCACTTGGGCGAGCTCCAGAAAGGTATGTGCATCACTGTACCCCCCAACTACAGTGAGTACTTTCAGGAAAAAAGGAGGGAAAACTTAATAGAAAAACAAAATTACCTTATTACGACATTCCTTTAATAGGCCCTCAACAAACTTCCAGTTGGTATGTGCAATTACTGATGGAGACAGGTTAGACAGCTTAGGCTGACGCATGCTTGTTCCAAGGTTCCGAGCTTCCTGTATGTATTTCTTCAATTAGAGAAATAAGCAGAGTAAGAAGAATAAGCATAATTTCAACTATCAGAAAGTGGATCACAAATTAACTTGCGTTTAAAATTGACAGGTCATCATGTTGAAATCATGAGTTAAATGGTCTTTTTTTAAAAAAAATCAATGAATGAAGCATCACGATAAACTACACAAAAATTAAATTTTAAAACCAGAAATTCAAATACACTCAATTTCCTCAGTACATTCAAATAAAATTCCAGTTTAAAATTATGGGCTGGATTTTCTGAAGAGTGACAATCTCACGCAGAATGCCACTGTGCCCCTTTGTTTATGTATAAAGGATGAAAAGAAGCTCTCCATTTTTGAAAGGATATTCCACTCAGGTCTCCCTCAGAAATGCAGAGCTGTACTTCCATTCCATTCTGTCAATTCTTTCATAGAGCAGAACTGTCAAAAGAAGGCAAACCATGTCCCCTTTCCACAGCAGTCAGCTGAAATTTAAAGGTCTTGACAGCTGTTTAGACAGCTTCTGGGAGTAGGGTACCAACTTTGGAGAAAATGCCAAAGACGTTTACCAGGATTTACCTGGATTTGAGTTCATTAGTCATGAAGGATAGGTTGGACAAACTTGGATTGTTTTTGATGAAACAAAGGCTGAGGGGTGAGAAATATGTAAAATTATGAGAGGTGTGGATAGGTTGGAGAGTCAGAATCTTTTTCCCATGGTGGAAATGTCAAATATTGGGGACATATGGACCTGTTGCATGTTTGATTATAAAAGACAACTTTCCCAGAGGCACCAGACACTAAAACATGCCAAGAATTGACGGAGCTGGTTAAGGAATATTATGAAACCTCCTCTAATCCTGAGATGCTATTGGTTTCATTTGGCTATTAGGGAACAGGGGGAATCCGTATTGAGATTTTTGATGAGGTTACGACAACTGACAGAGGCATGTGATTTTGGGTCTATCCTGAATGAGATGCTGAGATTCCATTTGATATGTGGGATGAATGATGTAACCATGCAGAAGTACCTATTACTGAAGCCCAACTGGACTTCACATAGGCACTGCAGCTGGCTTTGTCATTATAAAATGCAGCAAGTGGAGCATGGGATCTACAGGGCATTCTAATGGAAATAGACACCCTCCTCTGTCCAACTGAGCTTGGGGAACACCACGTGAGTGTAGGCAATCACAGAACCTCATGCAGGGCACATCCTGAGCAGAGGGATCTTAGGCCAACACACAGCAGAACCTCCACAACAAAGCCAAGCTTCAGCTCAGTAGCTAAACAGTTCTTCAGGATCTGGGCTGGCAAACCATAGTAGTTGCTGGCATTACGTAGACTCGAGACAGCAAAGGGGTCCCACAAGGCTTTAACTGGAGTACGAAAACTTGTCAGCCAGTATCCAGGAGAGTGCACACCCTGTAAAGTCTCCCTACATGTGGTGGAATAATTAAATTTCTGAGTGACACCTAAATTAATGCTTGGTTAAATGGTCACCCAGTTCCTATAGAGGTTGATACCGGTGCAGCTGCATCTGTGGTTGCAGAATTTGTCTGTCTTTAATCAGATTTGCTCGGGACTTCACCTTGAAGCTTATGCAAGGCCTCGAGCAGACTGAGAACACTGAGGAACCATTGCAAATTAGGGGTACGACTTCAGTTCCAGTGTCCTACGAGAAGCAATTGGTGCAATTACTACCGATGGCAGTAAAAGGCTCGAGCCCATTCCTATTAGGGCACAGTTGGTTGAGAGAGATTCGTCTCGGTTGGCTCAACATTTTTCCATTGGAAAATGGCTGCCTCAGATGAAGTCCTAGTGAAATACCCAGGAGTTTTTTCAAGAAGGGCTTGGGACTATTAGAGGGCTAAAGCCATTTTACATGTTGTCCAGGGCAAAATTCTGACAGTTTGCAAGGTCTGTCATTTGCCTTGCAGGAAGAAGTAGAGGTGGAAGTCAGAAGGCTGGAGAGTAGAGGGATCATCAACAAATGCAATTTGCAGAATGGGCAGGACCGGTCATATCGATTGTGAAGCCTGATGGTTCAGTTCGCCTTTGTGGATTTTAAGCAAACAGTAAACCACTTCTTGCGGCTGGATAAATAGGCAATCCCTCGCACAGAGACATAGCGGAGGTGCTGTCCGTTATGAAACTGGACATGTGCCACACCTACTCGCAATTGTGTCTGGATGAGGAATCCTAAAAGTACACTACATTTAACAACTAATAATGGTTTACATCAATATGCAAGGCTGCACTCTTTTTCCAGTGGGCTATTGAAAAAGTTTTACAAGGGTTACCCCAGGTTGCCATTTATCTGGATGACGTACTAGTAACTGGAAAGACCAATAAAGAGCACCTGGTGAACTTGGACAGTGTTTAAATGTTTCTGCCAGGTGGTTGTACACCTGAAATGGGAAAGATGTACATTCCAGATGCCCCAAGTGATCTACTTGGATTAGAAAGTCGACAAAACTGGGGTTACACCTGTTGGAAGTGGGTTAGTGAATTATAACAGAAAATTCATAGGTGACTTGGCCTCCATCTTGGCACCCTTATACTTACTATTGAAAAATGGTCAGCCTTGGAAATGGTCATGTAGCCAAGAAGTAGCCTTTAAGGAAATGAAAACACAGCTATCATCTAAACGTGTTGGCACATTATGATCCCAAATGAAATCTGGTGCTGACATGCGATGCCTTCTCATATGATATTGGGGTCATATTGGCTCACCAGTGGCCCAACAGAGACGAATGCTTCCCAGACTCTGGCTGATGCTGAACGCAATTATGCCCAGATGGAGAAGGAAGGTTTAACACTTGTTTTTGATGTGAGAAAATTCCACCAGTACCTTTATAGATGAGAATTTGCCATAATAACAGATCACAAACCCTTGCTAGGGTTACTGAAGGAAGGCAAGGCAGTGCCGCCCATAGATTCCAGTAGAATTCAGCATTGGGCCCAAATTCTCAACACATACAAGTGCAATTGGAACACTGTCTCGGAAGCCAAGTGGCTAATGCGGATGCCTTGAGCTGGATCCCCTGGCAGATACCCCACTGGTGGCCCCTCCCCGGAAGAGTCTGTTTTGGTTTTAAACTTTCTGGACACCCTTTCAGTCACCGCGGACAATATCCAACTGTGGACACCAAAAATGCTGTCCTAGTGAAACAGAAACAGTTGGTGGTTATTGGAGAAACAGAAGGGCCATTGCAACCAGAATTTAAACCTTTTTGGGACCCGGTGAGATCAGATCACTATAAAGAATGGCACATTACTGTTGGAAGCAAGGGTGATTGTCCTGTGTAAAAGTCACTGCCAGATACTGGCCGAACTCCACCAGGGTCCTCCAGGGGTTTCAAAGATGAAGATACTGGGAAGAAGTTATGTCTGGTGTCCAAGGTTGAATGCTGACATAGCTGTATTGGTAGGGCAATGCCCAGAGTGCCAACAAGGACATCTTCTTTTGCAAAAATATACTTTATTCATAGAAGGAAATCTTTATGTAGATACAAGTTCATGAAACTGTTCAGATTAATACTGTCTGTATTTACAAAGAAAAAACAACATTGGTTTTGGCTTTCTCTATATTTACAAATAAACTCTTGGCATTTAGCTGAGGCATCAGGAGGGTCCAATTACTGAATGAACTCCCATTATTCTTTGATATAAGGACCTTCCACAGTGGTCATTCCCCACTGCACCTTAGCGGCAGCTGCCCCAAGCTTTAGTCCTGGACCTTGGAATGTGCCAGTCTGCAACACTCAGTCTTGGCCAACTCTTTCAACTGGAAGACCAGCAAGTTTTGGGCAGACCAAAAAGCGTCTTTCACCAAGTTGATGGTCCTCCATGACATGATGAGGATCAGCAAATCCTTTTATGCCAGACTCAATAACATGAGGCCCATTGACAGCATGGCCTCCCAGTCCTCTATCACTGAGGTCTTAGCTGACAGCACGTGGGAGAGGCTGGATCAGCTGCTATCTCTGGACAAGCTGACCAATGCCTCGAGTCCTTTTGAAAAGAATAAAAGTTCTTGAGTTATGGCTTACCAGCCGAGTTGTGTTTTCTGCTCTGTGGAACTTGATTGGCCAGGACTTGCTGAGAGTATAGGACGGTATGCTTATGGCAGGTACTGTATGCAATTCCAGGAGGAAAGGCATCATTACCTTCATCTACAAGCAGGAGGGGGGGGGAAGGGAAGAAATTAAAAATTGGTGACTAATATCACTTGAACGTGGATTACAAAATCAGGTCTAAGGTCATCATCCACTGGGTCAGGTTTGCTCTAGAATCAGTAGTTCATCCCAATTAAATCTATGCTGTACCAGGTAGGAGCATTGCTGAGACCCTTGCGCTCCTCAGGGATACAATTGCCAGTATTCAGGACAGTGGGGTGGATAACTGCCTCATCAGCCTGGACCAGGAGAAGGCCTTCGACAGGATATTGCACACCAACATGAGAGATGTTCTCTCCAAAATGGGTTTTGAGGAGGGAATCTGCTCTAGATCAACATTGTTAGTGCAGTATGAATCAATGGGTGGGAATCAAAGTTTCCTGGTCAGATCTGGAGTCAGGCAGGGCTGCGCACACACTCCTGCCTGGTTTGTGTGCTGTATAGAACATTATGCCAAATCCATTAGGAAGGATGTGAGCTTGAGAGGGTGACTTTTCCAGGCAGTTGTGACCTGCAGGTTACAGTCTTCCATGTACATGGATGATGTCGCTGTTTTCTATTTATCTGCTGTCAATGCACATACTGTGACTATTTGAATGGGCCTCGGGTACCAAATTAAACATGGCAAGAGCGAAGCCATGCTCCTTGGTAACTGGACCGACCAATCCTTTAACCCCTTCACCATCAGGACCCACTACCTGAAGGTGCTGGGTATTGGGTTTGGGGGCGAGTGTCACAAAAGTGAGGCAGAAACTAGGCAGATGGGAACACCAGTCACTCTCCATTGCAGGTTAAAAATCTGGTCATCATGTGTGAGGTACTGTGTTGCTGTATGTGGCATAGGTTTGGCTGATGCCCCGAACCTGCACTGCTGCAGCCACCTGGATCATCTTTCATTTCACATGGAGGTCGAAGATGAACTAAATCCGAAGGGACGTTATGTATAAAGAACTTGACAAAATGGGGAAAAGCATGCCCAATGCTACCCTCACCCTGATGGCCACCTTTGTGTGTGGCTGCATCAAGCTGTGCGTAGACCCTCAGTATGCAAACACCAGTGTCACTACTTAGTGAGGTTCTACCTGTCCCCGGTGTTGCAAAACATAGGCTTGGCCTCATTGCCATGGCAACGCTTCAAATGGTTGGACCGATCTGTACCATCTGTCCCTCATGGAGAAATTTATGAAGGAAAACACCTTTGACCACAAGCCCATCAGACAATGATCAGCATGTAATGCCGTCAAGACCCTTCGGGCAAAGGAGAGTGTGGACCTTGTCGAATGGTTCCCTGTATGGATAATGAAAGTCATTTGGCAGAATGCCTCATCACCAGAACTTCCAAACAAGCATCAGGACATTGCTTGGCTGGTGGTGAGAAGGGCTCTGCCTGTGAGATCCTTCGTATGCATGCCCAGACTGTACGCCACCACATACTGCCCTCAAAGTGGCTGCAGAGCGGACGAGATTGTCACACACCTATTTCTGGAATGTATCTATGCAAAGAAGGCTGGAGAAAAATGCAGTAATTCTGTCGAGGTTTGTCCTGAGCAGCTCTGTGATGAAGGATTCTGCACTCTACAGTTTGTTCCTCAGGATGCACAAATATCAACTGTGCTGAGGTGCAGTATCCCACACTCCTGCAGAAACAGGAAATCTGCTTTAACGTTGCCCAGATAAGCCAACATAGACAGATATCGTATAGTAGATTTAACGTTACGCACATTAATACTTGCGGTCTTTAAGCCCATTTTAGCTTTATACAATTGTTAAAACCCAAAGTCCATTTACCCAAGGTCTTATCACTGAGGCAGTCCCCTGCATTCTTGTGGTGTGGGTGAACTGTTGGACCCTCGCAGGGCTGAGGTAGCTTTCCAGTTCCTCCCTCAGGCCTTTGCCCCTGTCTGGCCTCATTGGGCAAGTATTAAACTAGGAATGGTTCTGAGTCGGACCAAGGGACTGTCGTCCTCTGCTCCTTATTCAAAGTGTCGCTGCTCCCAGTTGCCCAGAGCTGTGGTGTGGAGGACCCCCTTGGTTCCTGGTAGTGGAAGGCTGGGTTTCGCACACACCTTATGACATCCACCATTTTCTATTAGGGGGTGCTTCTCTCCTTCTCCCCGGTAACCTTGATCCTTCTTTTCTGTTGGTGACCCTCCATCTGCAAGTCCAGCAGACCTCCAGCAGCTTCTGTTGCCATCGTGCCGTTGTCTCTTCCTGTTCTGTTGTGGACCTGATGAGGCCAGGCAAGGTTCTCTTCTGGTTTTTCTTCACCATTTTCCACTCCCCTGACTCCCTTGTCACCTCCTCCTCCACTGACTGTGGATGCTCGTATGGAGGTTGAGTCTGTTGTGCCATTGTGCGGGCTTACTGTCTATCCTTTCTGGCCTGTCCCTCCTCCTGTGTGACCCTCCCTTCATTTCTTTCTACTGGAAGGTGCCACTGCTCGCCATCTGAGTGTATGTAGCCCTCTTGGATATGCCATATACAGGTGGCCCACTTCCCTACACAGATTGCAGCTCTATGCTTGTTGACAGTCTTTGGTCAGGTGCCCGTCCTGCTTACAGTTTCTGCGTTTCTGCACAGGGTTACCTTGCACTCCACCACTGTGTCCTGATCTCCCACAGGTTCGACAGACCCTGGGCTGCCCTGCATATGTCAGATAACCTCAGCTCCTCTGATCTCAAAGCTAGATCATGGGTCAAGAGCATTCCATCAGTATCTGCCCTCAGGGTTACCTTAACCTGCCGTTTACTGGTCCAGACCCTGAAGGGAGTCCATCACATCATTGCTGCCACATTGCACTTGCACATACCTTCCCAGGAAGGCCAAAACATCTGCTGCTGGCACATGGGAGCTATACATATGGATGATGAACTCCTCTCTACAGGTAACACAAACAATGGCTCTGCATTCAGGACGGAGAAGGAACCCTCACTGCCTTTCTCCTCAAATATCTTCAGAGAATGTTCACATTGCTTCACTCCTGAAGATCACATCGAAGTAACCGCCACTGGGGATTTCCTGCAGGAAATGGATGTCTGCTGCTTGGAGTTCACAGTAATCCAGTAGAATCCTCTTCACAAAAATGTCTGTATGACCTCTGTGCTTTCTTCCACTTTCTTCATACAGCCACCCTGACCTGGAGCACAGGTGCTTGCTGAGGGCACAGCTCTAGGTTAGCTTTTCCCTAAATTGGCAATAGGCTGAAGCCAGCATAAAGATCCACCAATAGCAGGTCAGCTCAACCAATGGTGCTCCAAAGTCCAATTACAATCCAGTGATGATCTCAATTGCTCTGATAACTCAACTCAACACTTGACCTTAGGCCAAAAGTCCGAGAAGATAAATTGCCACCAGCACTCCCACATCTGTGGGAATGGCTGGGTAATCTGTGGAGTTGGTTGCATGTCAAGTATGCCGGTCCTTTCATGGACTCAATGTTCTTGATCAAAGTAGTTGGACGTACATAAAGTTTGTTCAGCAAATTCTGGGATGACAATTGAGAAGTTGCTAGCATCAATCGCAGTGCACGGACTCCTGGAAGCATTGATCATGGTCAATGAGACATAATTTACCAGCAGGGAATTTGAAAATTTCCAGAAGTCCAATTGCATTCGGCACAAAAAGCCAGTTCCATACCATCTAGAAGGAATGCCAATCCTGGCCAAATGCCTCTTCCAAGCAGAAAAGACAATTTGATTCAAGGGATGAAGTTTGGTGCCAGAACCATGGAAATGGCCCTGTATGGGTACAAGGTGAGATTGACACAAGGTTAGGTCCCGTGACTTAAAAAGTTCAAGGAGGTGATACAGTCCTGAACAAACACATGGATCACCTGAAAGATGTTAACTTGCAAACAGGGCAGGAGAAAAACATATCTGGCCCCTCAGAACAGCTGGAAGGCCTGTCAGAAACCAACTTGTTTTGAGCAAACTTTGGAGTCCAAAGTGGATGCAGCCTCAATATCATTACTGCAGAAGAGGAGAAAGTCATCCCTAGACCTGACCTGGGGCAAAGACGTCACAAGAGAAGCAACAAGCGAAAGACCAGGCCTACCGCTCCAGACTTCGGAGAGGGGTAGTATATAGTGATTGGCCCAGGTTAACAATCCCAATCAAGAATCTCGGAGTCAGAGGGTCCACCTGGTTCTAATCAGGAAAGCATTGGCTGGCCAATATAACCAGGAGATTAGAATCTCATCAGTTGAGGACAGACTCTGAGCTGGCTGGCGACAACCAGTGTACTGTGCACTAGTAAATAAAGTCAAAAATCACACTGCTGTGCTGCTTCTTCATCAGGTGATTGTGAAGAAGCAATGCTTTGAAAGCTAGTGCCTCCAAATAAACCTGCTGGTCTATAACCTGGTGTTGTGTGATTTTTAACTTGGTCCAACCCAGTCCAACACCGGTTCCATCAAATCATAACTCATAAATAAAGTGTTACTTGATGACAGAAACCAGCCTCTGTGCAGTTTTTTTAAGGAAGTCTCTGACTTTTGGAGATTTTTGGAAGATTTCAGGTGTAGACGAACTATACACAGGAAAATTCAATTTCCCATGAAATTCTATTGGAGTGTGCTACAAGGTCCTGTGAGATATTGTGTTTTAGGTTGTCTTTACTAACTCACTCACCAGCTCGTTATATTTATTAATACTGGGTTTAAAGTTCATTCATTCATTCATTCCCTTTACTAACCTGTTGTTTACTATAACACGGTTTCATTCATTCATTGACATAACTGCATTTTGTAGTATGTTTTACTATTACAATATAGACTAAAATTAATGATTTGGAGATGCTGGTGTTGGACTGGGGTGTACAAAGTTAAAAATCACGCAACACCAGGTTATAGTCCAACGGGTTTAATTGGAAGCACACTAGCTCTAGAATCGCCACTCCTTCATCAGGTGATCACGTGATGAAGGAGCGGCGCTCCGAAAGCTTGTCCTTCCAATTAAATCTGTTGGACTATAACCTGGGTGTTGTGTGATTTTTAACTCTGACTAAAATTAAAACATCCATTTCACCATAAACCCCTCTCATCAAAAGCTACTACTGAATAAGTGTCAATATCATAAAAAGTACCATCCCCATCTACTAAAGATTATAAAATTTAACAGCCCTTACCAACTGTCTCTCAGACCTGAATAGATTACAGAACACCAAAACATTTTCCCCATTTAGTATGTACTTGTTAAATACCTTTTAACTGGGCTGTTATCTCTTGAAGGAACTGTTAAAACTGCTTATGCGAATTTGCATGAATGAACGGAACTCACACCAGTAAACAGTAAACAAATCTCACAACCCAGCTGAAGTAATCAGTTTAATATCCTTTATTCTTTTATGAAGCTGAAAATGTGTTGCTGGAAAAGCGCAGCAAGTCAGGCAGCATCCAGGGAACAGGAGAATCGATATTTCGGGCATAAGCCCTTCTTCAGGAAGTACAGGTATAATTTCTAACTCATTTAAACGATATAGGCCTAGTATTTTTTTTACCTTAAAAGAACTAACACCTCTTAATTAAGCTAACAGGACAGACACTCTTAATCCGATCAGGAGTAGCAGCCAGTACTTAGCACATGTTTTAACCCATCACCTGTCTCAGAGGACAGAAGCCCCTCAAACCTTTGTGTACTATATATAAAAAAAATGTAACACCATAGTAATGGAATTTTAAACTAAGTAAGAACTGTATTTCAGGATTCTCTAGCTGCCTTGAAATTGTGCTACTTATGTTTTCTGAATAAAGAGGCTATTTTCCACATTCACCAATTTTAGTTGTTATTTAAACACAATCCCACAGTCCCCATGTGTAACTCTTACCTATGCTAGCTTTACAACTGCCTGGCCAATGGAAAATCTGCCCCTTCAAATCAACTAACAGCAGTAAATGTCTAGACTGATTTTCAAAAGAAAAGTTCAGATGTAGTGGCAGGGAACTTTAAACACTCACCAAAAAGAAATACAAGAACAAATTTTGCAGTAACCTTCAATACTGCAGTTGAACTCTCCCACTTATATTCTTTCATTTCAATCGTGCCATTGTACATGTTAACCCAAGAATTGGCAGCAAACTGTACACTGAACAAGTATTTCCAGTTATGGACAAGGTTGTAAGGAAAAAAAAATGATTGGACTCTTGTATCTAGTTTGTGTAAAGTAGGTTTTTGTATTTTGTGGAACCACTGCAAATATGTTTTTAAATCTTATCCTTCAGATCCCAAATCCAAAAACAATGGAAGATCTGAAATGTCATTAGAAAAAATTTTCTAACTATACGTAGCGGGTCTAAATAAAGATTAGGAATTCATGCAGGCCTGGTGGGCTGAAAGGCCAGTATCTATGCTGTATTGTCTTGTACTGTATTATGTACTGACAATTTCTTTAGATTAGTGGTGCTGGAAGAGCACAGCAGTTCAGGCAACATCCAAGGAGCTTCGAACTCGACGTTTCGGGCAAAAGCCCTTCCTCAGGAATAAAGGCAGTGAGCCTGAAGCGTGGAGAGATAAGTTAGAGGAGGGTGGGGGTGGGGAGAAAGTAGCATAGAGTACAATGGGTGAGTGGGGGAGGGGATGAAGGTGATAGGTCAGGGAGGAGAGGGTAGAGTGGATAGGTGGAAAAGGAGATAGGCAGATAGGACAAGTCCGGACAAGTCATGGGGACAGTGCTGAGCTGGAAGTTTGGAACTAGGGTGAGGTGGGATTACACCTCTTCCCACCCTACCTCTTGCAAAAATGCCATCCCGTATTCCCAATTCCTCCTCCTCTGCCGGATCTGCTCCCAGGAGGACCAGTTCCACCACAGAACACACCAGATGGCCTCCTTCTTTAGAAACCACAATTTCCCTTCCCACGTGGTTAAAGATGCCCTCCAACGCAACTCGTCTATATCCCGCACCTCCGCCCTCAGACCCCATCCCTCCAACCGTAACAAGGACAGAACGCCCCTGGTGCTCACCTTCCACCCTACCAACCTTCGCATAAATCAAATCATCCGCCGACATTTCCGCCACCTCCAAACAGACCCCACCACCAGGAATATATTTCCCTCCCCACCCCTTTCCGCCTTGCGCAAAGACCATTCCCTCCGTGACTACCTGGTCAGGTCCACGCCCCCTTACAACCCACCCTCCCATCCTGGCACTTTCCCCTGCCACCACAGGAACTGTAAAACCTGCGCCCACACCTCCTCCCTCACCTCTATTCAAGGCCCTAAAGGAGCCTTCCACATCCATCAAAGTTTTACTTGCACATCCACTAATATCATTTATTGTATCCGTTGCTCCCGATGCGGTCTCCTCTACATTGGGGAGACTGGGCGCCTCCTAGCAGAGCACTTTAGGGAACATCTCTAGGACACCCAAACCAATCAACCACACCGCCCCGTGGCCCAACATTTCAACTCCCCCCCCCACTCTGCCGAGGACATGGAGGTCCTGGGCCTCCTTCACCGCCGCTCCCTCACCACCAGACGCCTGGAGGAAGAACGCCTCATCTTCCGCCTCGGAACACTTCAACCCCAGGGCATCAATGTGGACTTCAACAGTTTCCTCATTTCCCCTTCCCCCACCTCACCCTAGTTCCAAACTTCCAGCTCAGCACTGTCCCCATGAGTTGTCCGGACTTGTCCTACCTGCCTATCTCCTTTTCCACCTATCCACTCCATCCTCTCCTCCCTGACCTATCACCTTCACCCCTCCCCCACTCACCCATTGTACTCTATGCTACTTTCTCCCCACCCCCACCTCCTCTAGCTTATCTCTCCACACTTCAACTCACTGCCTTTATTCCTGATGAAGGGCTTTTGCCCGAAACGTCGATTTCGAAGCTCCTTGGATGCTGCCTGAACTACTGTGCTCTTCCAGCACCACTAATCCAGAATCTGGTTTCCAGCATATGCAGTCATTGTTTTTACCACCTTGACAATTTCTTTGCCCTGTTACACCCCAGGCATAATATGAAATAAGCTTTAGACATTTTACACAGTCCCAAAGAGTTTAGTAATTACCAAAATACTCAACAAGAGACAATGCTGGGAGCACAACACAAACAGCAAACTTACAAAAGTAAATCAAGGAGAATCTGTTCAGGAAACGAAGGGTTTTATACGAATGCAGTATGCAAGGTGAGGTGCATTTTTTAATTTTGCACTTCAAATGTATAATTAAGTTAAAAATCTTGAACTTCTGATGGCTTGATACTATTATGACAAGGGCATATAATATATTTTTTGGGAATTTAGGAATTTAGTTTGAATTCTATGAAGCTAACTTTTAGTTTTGAAAGAGGTCAAAGTCAGTTAGAACACTGTACTTAATATATCATTTCGAAGAAAGCATGTAACTTAGGTTAAACACCTAGCAAGCTCCCTCTGGAGTTAATTTATCGACTACTTACATCGTCCAGGTTTACAACATACAGAAATATGGTCACTTGTAGTTTGAAAAGTATCAACTCAGAAGAAAAAGAAACTTTGTTGGTTGCATTAAGGAAAATAATCCATGTTTTTGGAGTCTTTGTAGAATCTCCAGAGTCTGCAGAAATCTTCTGGCTGCCAGAACTGAAAAGGAAGCCAGGTTTTCAGAACTGGAAATAGGTCTCTCGGCCATCAAAACTCAAAGCATAAGTTCAAAAAGAAAATAGTTGTTAGTAGTTAAACTAATTGTGATACTTCACTGGGATTAAATATCTGTAAAGGATATTGTTGAGAAAAGAATTGAATTTTTTGCTGATTATGTTAAGATCCTTCTAAAGTTTATTATATGTGGCTTTATTTGACTTTTTTTCTTTTGTGCAGTAAGCTTATGTCCTTTTGTAAAAGAACATTGGCAGCCTCATTTGAATATCTTCAGTGACTAGCTTAGTAACTAACAACAAAAATAAAAGTAATGATCTATCAAACTAGGTTTCACTTTGGGATCTCATTTCTCCGAGATTACCATCAACTGGGATGATTTTCTTGAAAATAGCTACAGTATAACTGATAGGAAAACTGTGGTGGTAACATATGTGGATTCACTGTTCAATTTCATTCATTGAAAAACTAATTTCTTTTAAAATGCAGAAAATCAGCTCATCCTCATTCTTCCTGCTGTTTAAGCAAGTTAAAGGGAGGATTTTACATAGCTTGATTACACAGTGTTTCTGGCACTGAAACAAGCGATTCAACTTATGACGATATTGGGCTGCACAAAAGCCTCTTCCAAAAGTGAGACAACGATTAAGAATGATATTTAAATGCACACTTTTTTCCATAGAATGGATATGTAGCAATGAGCATGTTCACTAAGCATAAAGGGAAATGTAGCCAATTCAGTAAGCATATGCATATTTCTTCATCTTACGCTTGTAAATAAACTCGAGAGGAGCTGTACCAAGACTCAAAATGGTTTTTAAATCACAACAATTTGGTACTCCAAGTAGGTTATTCATAATATCTATTGGAACATTGTATCAAATATTGATGCAAAAGAAAGGGAGTATGCTTCTTTTATCACCCATTACATAGAGAAATCTGCATTTAGAACAGCAGGTAAAAAGCCAATTCATAGATCTGAACTAGGGGATGGATTTATGGTGCAGTCATTAGAATGGCATGACTACAAATGCAATTCAGTCCTTTGGGTATTCAAGGAGGTGTAGTTGTTCTCAGGGTAAACTAAAGCAAATTGAGATTGGCTGCAATGCAAAACATGGGAGAATGTTTCCTAGAAAAAGAACCAATAGGGTAAAACGGGAATGTCAATTTTTTAGCCCAGTGGTATAAAATTGAGAAGGCCATTTCCAAGAAAGATAACCATCAAACTGTAAAAGTAGCATCAGACATTGCACTCAGAAACTTAGATGGGGGCTCACTAAAATATTGGCAGAGTCAATGTCTAAAGGAGGGCTAGAATCTGTACTAGGCTCTAGAAAAGCATGAGTAGTTGCAGGACAAGCAGTCCCAGTGAAAGGGAAAAAAAACGCAATTTTCATTATTATGTCCACGTCATCTTTAATCGAGTCAGTTACGGACACATTACCAGTACAGGCAGAGGTTAAAAAATAACAGAAGGAGAAAAGAAAACACTGCAATAACAAATCAAGTATCTGAGGAGGAATGTCAGGAGTACAATTGGCCAATTCTTTCTAGGGAACTGGGGAGATGCAGTTTTGGCACACTTCACTCTGCTGATAAATGTGATAAAGTTTACTGTAATCAGATAATTCACAATACAGTATATGTTAAGAGAATTCTGAAATTAAAGGGAAATCAAGCATGCAATAGATGCTGGTGATTGTTGAAATAAGAGAAGGTAACTTGTGTGTTAGCAAAAATTTGCTCTTTTCACTCCCAAGCCATGAGTAAATTGGGATATTGTGGATGTAAGTTTGCTTGCAGAGCTGGAAGGATGTTTTCTGAAGCTTCAGCGCATACTACATAACATCAGTGAGAGTCTCTGGTGAAGTGCTGGTGGTATTTCCCATCTCTCGATTTATAGGTCTTGATTTCTTAAGTGGGTGATGTCATTTCCAGTTCTTTTTTTCCCCAAGGGAAGGTTGATAGAATCTCAGTTGATGTGTTTATTGATGGAGTTCTTGTTAGAATTCCATGCCTCTAAGAATTTTCGTGCGTGTCTTTGTTTTGCCTGTCCTAGGATGTGTGTGTTGTCCCAGTCAAAATGGTGTCCTTCTTTGTCCATATGGAAACTAGTGAGAGTGGCACATGTCTTTTGGTGGCCAATTGGTGTTCATCTATCAGTTCTTGCATAGTTTCTTGTAAATGACATTAGTTTTGCTGGTGGTATCTAATGGATCGTTTAGGTTCATTAGTCACTGTTTAAGTGCGTCGATAGGTTTGTGGGCTATCATGATGCCAACGGGTCTGAATAGTCTGGAAGTCATTTCTGATACGTCTTTGATGTAAGGTAATGTGGCTATAATTTTTGGTTACGATGTGTCTGTTTGTTTGGGTTTGTTTTTGAGGAATCGATGGATTGTGTTTTTTGGGTACTTTTGGGTTCCTGAAAATGTTGTATAGATCTACCACCAGCACTTCACCAGGGACTCTCACTGATGACGTTACCCAGTATTGTGATGAAACATCTGAAAACAAACCTTCAGGCTCAGCGAGCTAACTTACAGACTTATCATCAACCTGAACTACAAGTCTTCTTAAAAATTGCTATCACAAACATTATCACTAATGGACTTAAGGTTTTGAAGGTATGCAATGACCAGAAACATAGACAAAGGTACTATTTGACTGAAGTGAGCCCCTGGAAGGTAACTCAGACCCAGATTTTATAGCGGTCCCAGTGGTCTGCTTATGCCTGTACATGTTGAAATACAATACGATCTCCAGTCCTGGGGACAAACAATCCACGTACTGATGAGACAAGAACATGCAAGCAAGACACAGAAAGCCAACCAGAGTAACAAAAGAAAAAGAAATAAAGCAGTACAAGCAAATTTTCAACATTATAAAGATAAGCAGATAGAAAAAGACCACGTACGTGAAGATTTACAGAAAGCATAAACAGAACAAGTTGCCTAATAAGTAAAAATAGAACTGAGATCAGATAAAGAATTTCCAAATCAAAGTAACAGGCTGCTTTTGAGAATAATTAGATTTTAAAACAAAGCACATTCAATTACTGCAATCTAAGAGGCTTAAGCCTAAAAATGGACATCCGATGCACAGTTCCAGACTTGTCATCTCACCAACAACCCACTTGCTTCCTGGCTAGGCTCATGGGGCACAGTCCTGTTACAGGGACTGATAGCCTTCTTTGCTATCAATGCTGGGCTTGTGGCTAGATCTCACAGAATACAGGGAGAACTAGCCAGAATTGATTCAAAGGTAGGAGACAGAGGGTGATGGTGGAGGATTGTTTTTCAGACTGGAGGCCTGTGACCAGTGGAGTGCCACAAGGATCAGTGCTGGATCCACTACTTTTTGTCATTTTATTAATGACTTGGATGG
Organism: Chiloscyllium plagiosum; assembly: GCF_037043375.1. Taxonomy (NCBI): domain Eukaryota; kingdom Metazoa; phylum Chordata; class Chondrichthyes; order Orectolobiformes; family Hemiscylliidae; genus Chiloscyllium; species Chiloscyllium plagiosum. The sequence goes on from NW_028270156.1 coordinate 43,461,682, forward strand.
AAGCATAAGAGGTATAGTTAGTAAGTTTGTAGATGACGCCAAAATTGGAGGTGTAGTGGACAGAGAAGAAGGCTATCTCAGATTACACTTCATGGCAAGGTCCTAGGGAGTGTTGCTGAACAAAGAGACCTTGGAGTGCAGGTTCATTGCTCCTTGAAAATGGAGTCACAGGTAGATTAGATTCCCTCCAGATTAGATTCCCTCCAGTATGGAAACAGGCTCTTCGGCCCAACAAGTCCACACCGACCCTTAAAAGCGCAACCCACCCAGACTCATTCCCCTACATTAACCTCTGCACCTAACACTATGGGCAATTTAGCATGGCCAATTCACCTAACCTGCACATCTTTGGGCTGTGAGAGGAAACCGGAGCACCCGGAGGAAACCCACGCAGACACAGGGAGAACATGCAAACTCCACACAGACAGTTGCCCGAGGCGGGAATTGAATTGGGGTCCCTGGTGCTGTGAGGCAGCAGTGCTAACCACTGAGCCACTGTGCCACCCCAGGTAGATAGGATAGTGAAGTAGGCGTTTGGTATGTTTTCCTTTATTCAGTACAGGAGTTGGGAGGTCATGTCGCAGCTGTACAGGACATTGGTTAGGCCACTGTTGGAATATTGTGTGCAATTCTGGTCATCTTCCTATCAGAAAGATGTTGTGAAACTTGAAAGGGTTCAGAAAAGATTTATAAGGATGTTGCCAGGGTTGGAGGATTTGAGCTATAGGGAAAGGCTGAACAGGCTGGGGCTGTTTTCCCTGGGGCGTCGGAGGATGAGGGGTGACCTTATAGAAGTTTACAAAATCATGAGGAGCATGGATAGGATAATAGACAAAGTCTTTTCCCTGGGGTGGGGGAGACCAGAACTAGAAGGCATAGGTTTAGGGTGAGAGGGAAAAGATATAAAAGAGGCCTACGGTGCAACCTTTTCATGCAGAGGGTGGTACACGTATGGAATGAGCTATCAGAGGAAGTTGTGGAAGCTAGTACAATTGCAACATTTAAAAGGCATTTGGATGGGTGCATGAATAGGAAGAGTTTGGAGGGATATGGGCCAGGTGCTGGCAGGTGGGACTAGATTGGGTTGGGATATCTGGTTGGCATGGACGAGTAGGACCGAAGGGTCTGTTTCCATGCTGTATATCTCTATGACTCTATAACTTTAGTCCCAAATGATAGAAAAGTTTAGTCTCCATATCTATACTTAAACCTGTTGTGAAGAGGATACCTGAATTAGGAGATCTGAATGCACTGGCTGAAAAATGAACATGAGGCAGATTCAGTTGTATCTTTCAAAAGTAACCTGGATGAGCGCTTGAAGGGAGGAGAAAAGTAGGACTTTGGGAAGAGGACTGGATTGTGGGTCTAACTAAATTACCTTTACACAAAATTGGCACAGATTTAGTGGGCCAAATTGCTTCATTCTGCACTGAAACTACTCTACAATGTTATGACTAATGACCCAAATGTATTCTCTGTACAAGTGAATCGACATTTTTTTCCTCTCCAAAGTCCTTTTCAAGTTGGTTGTGGAGATAAAAGTAAAATGGTATTCCACTTATACCAACTGATTATATCTCCATTCTTAACATGTAGATTCTTAACATTATTGTTTTGTCACATGGTAAGTTTTTGTGAATTAATATGCTTAAACATTGAATTCATTATATATTGTCTGAATTATTCACTAATCTAATGATTTACCATGCACTCTAAAGTCAGCTTGCATTTGATTGAATATACAATTGTACACAGTAATACTACATTGTTTTTGAAGATCCTTCAATGTGATGTTCCTAAAGAAATGCACAAACTTACTTTAAACATAGCTAACATGAGGGGAACAATGGAGAAAATGTCTACAAGCACATTAACTAGTGTATTAAAAAATAGTGTGTGAAGCAAATTGAATCCCTTTAGAGTCCAAGCCTATTTCTGATCATGTTACAAGCTTTAATTTAAAACGGCTAAAAATGCCACAAGCAATTAGAAGCTCATCAAGAAATTTGTTAAGTAATTTATTAGCTAAAAACTATGCAGCACTGAAGTCTGAAGTATTAAACTTTTCCTTTAAAAATAGCTCGTTGTCAAAAATCCCAAATAGAAAACTGCAAAAGAAATTACTGACCTCTCTTTGATCATTGTCCAAATGCAGATGTTCTGTATGTTGCTTTTGTCTGTCCTTTCGTCTCCACTGCGCAGGCGCACTCCGCTTTACCCACCTTAAAAAAGACTTAAAGTATTAGAGCAATACTAGCAAACAAATAATTGCATATCTACTTTCCAATTTACTGCCATATCCTCAAAAGGTATACTATTCTAATAACAGTCACTTCAATAGTATGACTGTTCATTGACTCTTATATTTTTTCAAGATTGAAAAAAAATCATATGGTAGCCAAAAATTAATTATGTAAAAAAGATGCAAGTAAATTCATTGATCTTGTCCTTTGATTATAAAAATCAAAACAAATAAGGAAAGCCACTGATAGATTAATCAAGACTGGTTATTTTCAGATATCCTGAATATTATTCCATTGTGTGTTTACATCTATCCTTCTTACGTTCATGTGATATGGTATCTGTCTGATCTGTTATGAATGCTATTTTATGGAGATGAAATATGAGTCAATCAGGAACAGTGAAACACAAAACTTGGTTAATCAATCAACCAGGAACACAATTTAAAGTCTTTAATGAAAACTCAGATCACTTTAGGGTCTTGTAGGTTGTAAGAAATAGGAGGATGAGGATGCTCTTTAGACCTTTAAGCCAGTTCTACTAATTAACTTAATTCAGTGGTGATTTTGTCATAAGTGTGATGTGCAGACATCAAAACATTGTTTTTATAAATTTTATATATTTGTATTATTGCAGGACAAGATTCTATTACATTGAACGGAAACAGAGGAACATGCACTGTATGCAGAAAAATAGGAAAATCTAATTTAGCAATCCACATAATCTGGGATACATCAGACATACTCACTTATTGCTGGCCGGTGAAGAGGAAAGCACATCTGACTGCAGTTTGGGAAAGAATCCAAATTCATATTTCCCCTGCCCAATCTTCATATCCAGCAGGTGAGGATGCACAGCAGCATGGTCAATTTTTGCAAGTCTCATTTCAATTGCCTTCTCTGCAGAGAACAAGTAATATCCACGATAGAGAACACAAATCAATTATGTTGGCACAAAAATAATGACAAATACTTGTTTGTGCCCATTAAACAAAAGTAGAAAATTAATCATTTCAAAGATTTGCAGTATTTTACTGAATCCTAGCACAAGCAGTGCAATTAATTGTTCATAATTAATTAACACAGATATCATGCAATTATATTCTCACCAGATTCTATTAGCTCATAATTTCAATTGTGACACAGCAAAGCATATTATTGAGTGGATTATTCATGCAAAGATTAAATTAAATATCTTTAATGATTTAGTTTGATTGCTATTTTCGGATGACACTGTTAACAACTGTTACAACAGGCACTGGTGGAACACTAATGCTCTAAAGTTTTGTCCTAAGGAAAATGGTTTTGAAATGAGGCTGCTAATTAGGTAGATGTCCTCATGAGTAGTACCAGGTCACAGGCCAAATGATTGCAGTTTTAATCCCAACAAATAATAATTAGCTGATCTCAGATAGTGCAGCAGTCGAGATACTAGATGTGATCCTACTACCTCAGAAAGAAATGATGAGAGTTGAAAAATGGAACAAATTGTGGGAAAAGGAAGGAGGAAAGAAGATGAATGGAACAGGAAAAGTAACGAGACAGAGAAATATAATAAAAAGGAAAATAGTTGAAATCCTTCAATCACAACAGTTCGTCTGTTGCAAAACAGATGAAGGTCAGGCAGGCCAATGTGTTTGTGTGATGGTTCTGTGCAAGAGCAACTCAGTTTATGCAAGCTTTCTGCCCCTTCCTCATAGTCCATAAAATTTCTTCTCTTCAGGTATGTATCCAATTCTTCTTTTAAAGCCACAGTTGAATTTTCGTCCAGCACACTCTCAGGCAATGAATTCCACACACTAAATGCTCATTGCACAAAAAATTTTTTTTTTTACATCTTGCCATTCACATGGCTGTCCTTTGGGTCTCAACTTGAATAACAATAGTTCTCTCAACTTACTCTATCGAAAGCCACCACGACTTTAAACACATCTATCAAGTCACATCCCAACCTTCTCCAAATTGCACCCTGGATCAGTGCTCTGTCCCATGTTAAGCACGATGCTTATCAGTGCAGGACGGAGTTCAGTCTTCTTCTGCACTTTGCAAGGGTACATGCCACCACTGTCTCTTTGCTACCTCACACTTAAAATTGGAATTCAAACTGATAAAATAACTGGAGTCAGAGAAACCAGAAGCACTCTGTCAACAAATTCCTGATTGTACAAGCAAAGTAAAATGCTTTAAAATGGAGTTTAACACCACAGCACCCTAATGCAGAAGAATTACTGTAATTAGCAAATGAACATTGCAGTTTTCCATTCCAACAACCTGAGGCATTGAGGCTATTACGTCATTATTTTCAAACTTTTAAAAACTTAGTTCATCTGAAAACATCAAGATAAAGGATTAAAGCACCATGGTCTTAAACTTCTAAAGAGCAAGACCTTTAACTTCGACACAGTTTGTTCAAATAGAACAGTTAGCCTAATTGTGAGGTGTGAAAAGAGGCAGAAACATGCGAAAGTTTGGTGAAAACACATTTCAATTCTCAGTACAATTGATATGAGAAGTATATAACAAATTGTGCAAAATAAATACAATACTTCAGTTCACTGTCTCTGCACACATCAATTTTTCTTATTTTTCATGTCTCTGTAACAGGTTGGAAACAATAGTACTTGGTGTGGGATATAGGTAAATTAATGTTACTTCTGCAATTATAATTGATTATGTAAAAGTAAACGAACTCACACCAGTGTGTAATTGTTTTAGCCAAGAGCTGAGTCAACAAGAATGGAAACGATGTGGAGGAAATATATAATTTCCTGTAAGTAATCTAATCTAAATGTAGGGGCATGGGTGGGTTGCGCTTCGGCGGGGCGGTGCGGACTTGTTGGGCCGAAGGGCCTGTTTCCACACTGGAAGTAATCTAATAATTGTTTTTATATTAGCTAAAATTGTATGCCAGAATGAAATGTGACAGCAAATAGATAAGATGTTGTGAGGGGATGAAGTTAAGCTAGATACGCCTGTACAAACAGTAGGTATAAACATCTGTTTCCCACTTTTACAGAAACACAGGAACAGACCCCAATTAAAAGGGCTTAGTGATAAGATGCTGTGAGGGGCAGCACAGATGGAGAGAGTAGATAATGGTAAGCAAAGGATGGGATGAGGTCAAATGGCCTTGTGAGGTCAGAAATAAGCATTTTGTCACAGACAAGGCCGGATAAGGCAAGAGATAAACAGGAGTAATGGGGCCAGTCTTAGGGAAGTGGAGGATGTAAACAGGGGAGGAGCAATGTAAAACAAAAGAAACCAAATTATATAAATATTGTGTATGAATTGAATTTGGGTTGTGAATGTCCTCTGCCTTATAGGCACTGGACATCACACCCACTTGCAAGTGTGAAATAAATGACACTACTGATTCAGATTTTGTCTCGGACTGCAATTATTGAAGTGTGTGAGCTTTGTTTCTCACACTTGGCCAAAACTTAAGGCAATTTCAATATCTTATTAGTGAAAACCAGAAGATTACTCAGATAATTCATTTCAGAATTGCTTGTTTGTTGTAATTTTCTGTAATATCTAGTGTGGTAATTAACTTGCCTCCACGTTCATACACTCAGCCTTGAATCAAAGTTCACAAAAAAGTGTTTGGCATTCCCCCCCCACCCGCCGTGAACCCAACATAAAAAATATTTACAAGAAGTGCCAAATCTTTGATTCCCCGTGCCATCGGAATGGTATGTCCTTAGGAATACTTAAGTTTAGATAACTAAACTTATAGAAATTTGGTGAAAGGACCAACACAAGCAATACCTTCAGCCTATTAATGTGAGAAACCTGAAGACTAAGTTAAATATTGCTGATGGAGATTCAAGATGGAGGCGACCAGTAAGTTTGCCCTGCTGAGCTCTGCACCAGAACCCAGACAAAGTGTTGCGCTCACTCTCCCTTTATTACGGTGCGGTTGGGGGAGGCGGGAAGAGGTTCTATATTTCTGTTCTACCAGGAGTGCCTAGGGTTACAGTATGGATGGGATGATTTGAGTGCCCACTTTTAACTTTCTTGTTGGAGGACGTGTGTATTTTTTTCATACTTTGTGTTGGGGCAGGGGCAAGGTTTCAGCTAGAAGGAACCATGGAGGGGTTAGTGGGTACTATCTGTGCCCCGTGGGCAAGAGGGAAAGTCTCCTATCATTTGTGTTATATGTTGGTATGTTGTAGAAGTAGCTGTTCGAAGTTTTGATTTAGTAGTTTTGGAAGTTGTATTTTTAAATTTATACAAACGGTTTATTATTTTCACTCTGCGTGCTAGAGGTGAGGTTCTTCCTTCATGGTGGTGGTGGGGGGTGAGGGTCACAGACTGTTTCGGCTAGCCATTCGTTTATATGGTGCACCTGGAATGTTAAGGGGAGTCATTCACCAATTAAGAGAGAAAAGATACTTTCAAGCCTTAGGAAAGAGAGGGTCGATGTAGCCTTGCTACAAGAAACACATTTAACTGATAAGGAGCACATGAAGTTGCAACAGGGAGAATTCAGACAGGTATTTTTCTCATCCTTTTATTCGAAAAAGTAGAGGAGGTTGTCACACTCACCCAAAAGAATCTCCCATTTCAAATGTTAGACCAAATTAAGGATGAATATGGGTGGTTTCTAATTCTTAAAGCTTTAATACATTCAAAATCCCATATTCCTCTCCATGTATATTGCCCCCTGGCACATCCCCTCAAATTTTTAACGGATGCGCTTTCCAGATTGATGGCCCTTGGGGCGCATCATACAATTATAGGGACAGACTTTAAATGTCTTATTGACCCCGAAGTGGACAGGATGTCTAGAGGTCTTGTGGGTATATCCCTGCAATCCAGGCAGTTGGTGGACCCGAACAGGGAGCTGGGGTTGGTGATTGTGTGGAGAGGACTTCACCCGAAGGTAGGGATTTCACTTTTTTCACTAATCCACATAAGTACCACACCAGAATTGACATGTTTTTTATCCCGTTGATCTTTTTGAATTCAGTGCTGTCTTGCAGAATAGGGAACATAGCCATTTCTGATCAAGCAGCAGTGTACATGGAGGTCAAGGCCGGTGGTACCGGGATAGGCTCCCGGAACTGGAGCATGGACTCTTTCCTCTTGAAAAATGGCAAGTTTGTACAGTATTTTTCGGTGGAAGTTGAAATCGTTTGGGACATTATTTTGGGTACGGCCAGCAATCCATCAGTCGTCTGGGAGACTGCCAAGACCTCTGCATGGGGTTGGATTATTTCTTACTTGGTGACCCGGAAGCAGCAGAGGGGAGAGCAGCAGTGTTTGTTCGAGGCTCACCTCAAAGCAGCTGAGACAGCATACTTTGACAGACTGTCTGTAACCAAACTGCAGCGGATTATAGCCCTTAGGGCTGCTTTGAATGCTGCACTCACCCAAACAGCAAAAAACGCTTTGCGAAACAGGGGTTATTTGAATATGGTGATAAACTGGGTAGATATCTAGTGTACCTGGCCAGAAAGAAGAATGTCCCCAATTGATCATATCCATCAGAGAGAGTGCTTGTACTCTTACTTGCAAAGCCAAAAAAGATTAATGCAGCATTTAGTAAGTTCTACTCTGAGCTGTACCGTTCAGAGGGCTGTGAGGACAGATTGTTGAAGAAGGAGTCCTTTAAGACCCTGGACCTTCCCGGTGTAACTTCAGATCAGGATCCTTTCTGAATGCCCCTTGACAATCCAGGAAATACTAGAGGCGGTGAGGCAGCTCCAGAGTGGTGAAGCACCTTGCCCAGACACACTTCAAAGTGAGTTTTATAAGGAGTTTATAGATCATGCTGGTCACGCCACTCTGGGATATGTACAATGACGCATACAATCAGGACTGCCTCCCATCCTCTCTGACAAAAGCAAATATTTTTCTTATTCTTAAGAAAGGGAAAGCCCCAGAGGATTGCACTTTGTACAGGCCCATTACGGAATGTGTGTTTTAAACTTCTGTCGAAAATGCTGGCATTAAGGTTGGAGAGGGTTTTGCCTTTCATTGTAAAGGAGGACCAGACAAATTTTATCAAGGGTCGTAGGTCTATTAATAATATTTAAAAAAAGAGTATTAAACATGGTCCAGGTAAGCCAGCAAGGTTTGATTCCAGGCTTGGTAGTCTCCCTGGATGCAGAGAAAGCGTTTGACCGGGTGGAGTGGCATACCTCTTTTCTGTACTGGAGCGGTTTGGTCTTGGAGGGTTTTTTGCCAAGTGGGTAGCCACCCGAAAGCAGCAGTTCTCACTAACTGTATAAGGCCTGATAATTTTCGTATCAGCAGACGCAGCGACAAGAGTGTCCAACATAATTGCCCTGGAAGTAAGGTCAGGCAGGCATAATATTACCCTCGATGCAGATGACGTTCTTCTCTTTTTAACTGATCCGATGACATCTGTGCCCTGTTTAATACAAGTGATTAATCTGTTTGGTTTATTCCCAGGGTATAAAATTAATTTTATGAAGTTGAAGATCATGCCTGTGTGGCTTTAGTAGAATATCTGATTTTGGGGATGGAAACCATTTCCCTTTCAGGTGGGAACAGGGAGATTTCCTTTATTTCGGCATTTTTATCACCCCGGCCTTCAATGATATAAATCTAATTTTATACAGTTGCTAGAGAAGATAAGACAAGGCCTTCAGCGCTGGGAGAATCTTCCGATATCTTGGTTGGGTAGAATAGCTCTGGTCTAAATGCATGCTTATTATATCCCATGTGAATGCTCCCTTTAATGCTGCCTCGGGAAGCACTATGGAGGCTTTACAGTTGGCTTGGATCTTTCATCTGGCACCACAAGTGGCCTCTTAATAAGCTGAACAAATTGCAGCCTCCACAGGGGATGGGAGGTTTGGATTTCCCGGACTTTAAGAAATATCAGTTGAGTTCCTTATTATCCTATGTGGCCGACTGAGCCTGCCAGGACCTGCAGTCAATTTGGTTGGACATCCAGGCCTCCCAGACAAAATGTCCCCTCATCAATTTGTTGTTTAGGGACATGATGAGGACTGTTATGGACCATTGCAAAAACCGGATTGTGCCTAACATGGTTAAAGCATGGCGAATGTTGCGGCAAGTGAGGTCAACTTACAAAAAACTTCCCCTTTCACTCCCATTGTGGGAATGTTAGGAGTATGGCCAGGACTCTAGCTTTAAGGTCTGGGAGTCTAGAGGAATCTCCTGTTTGGGAGATTTATTTGACGGGGAAGTGATGATGTCTTTCAAACAGCTGAGTCAGAAATATGAGCTATCCAGGAGGGAGCTTTTTCTTTACTTTCAGGTTAGGGGCTTTATACAGAAAAAGTTAGTCCCTATAGGTCGGATTTGGAGAGGACAGTGCTCCTGTCTACGAGCCCTCTCTCAGTCAGCACCCTCTATCACTTGTTAGGAAGTAATGTTGTTTTGAAGGACATTGAGTGGCTAGGCGGAATCTGGACTCGGGAATTGGGGGTGGAAATCTCGTCAGAGGTGTGGGAGGATATCTGGGAGAACGTAAGGAAGATTGCAATTTGTAACAGGACGCAGGCTATGCAACCGAAGGTACTCCACATAGCTCATTTGGCACTGGAGCGGCTTGTGAAATTTAAGACAGGAGCGTTCCCAATGTGCCCCAAAATGTAAAACAGATGTTGGCACTCTTACACATTCCATGTGATCATGCCACAAGCTTCGTAGGTATTGGGGTGTCATAGTGACTGTTTTGGAAGAGGTCTTGGGAACTAAGGTTAAGTTGGGTCCAGTGTCCCTCCTCTTGGGTTTGCCAAATCTCCCCTCTTTGGACATACATGGGAAGAAACTGTTTAATAGTCTTTCATTCTGAGCAAGGAAGAATATTCTAATGAGCTGGGTGGCAGAGAATCCCCCAAGACTTTTGGGCAAGCGTTGATTAGTTATGGAGCACATCCCCCTTGACTTCCTTGCGAGTATGGTGCACCAGAAAATGGAATGGTTTTATAGAACATGGAGGCCCTTCCTGAATTATATAGATGCAGACTTGTCAGCTAAATTGTTCAGGGTCTTTGTGTAGTCATGAGGGCTATGTCTGGCGGTCCAGGAGCCCCTGGGTTGGGGGAGTCCTGAACAAATACGAGTTTGCTTACTAATGGGGAGCTTTGGTAGGGTTGTACTGAGTGCAGTAACTTAGCTGAATAGAACTTAATTTGCCTTGGTTTAATTTTTTTTCTTAGTTATTTATTGAATTATACATTTTGTACTTTTTTTTCCTCTCTCTCCTCAGTAGTTTGTGGAGTAGAGTAGTAGTTTGTTTTCTGTTATTGTCATTATATTATAAAGGTTGTTATACTATTTTGTAGTGACTTTGTAATTTTGTAGAAAATTTAAAATCTTTTTTCCTCAATAAAAATATTTACCAAAAAAAAATTGAAAATGTGTACTACAACTTAAATTCTGGAACGCTTCTAGACTTTGACAATTATTTTTCCATTGAAAATATGGTTAAATGTCTCAATTTTGTCTCTTAATACATATCTCTGATTAAAGGGAAGTGCATTTGTCCTGTTCCTGGATATCCGCACACAACCCACTCTGTGTAAAGATGTTGTCCCTCATATGTCAACCAAACTGTCCACACTAACCCCATTTCCCTGCACTTGGCCTATATCGATTCCTGAAGAAGGGCATGTGCCCGAAACGTCGAATCTTCTGTTCCCTAGATGCTGCCTGACCTGCTGTGCTGTTCCAGCAATAAAGTTTCAGCTTTGATCTCCAGCGTCTGCAGACCTCACTTTCTCCTCCTATATCGATCTAATCCTTGCCTATCCGTATATTTATCCAAATGCCTTTTAAATATTGGTAATGTACCCGCCTCAACCATTTCTGCTAGCAGCTCATTCCATGTGTATCACCCTCTGTGTAAAAACATTGCCCCATAGGTCCCCTTTTATTCTTTCCCTTCTAACCTTAACTGATGCCCTCTTGTCCTTGATTCTCCAACCCTGGGAAGAAGACTCCTCTGCTCTGAAGAAAAACGTTCTAGCCTGTCCAGCCTCTCCCTATACTTCAGACAAGAGAGTCCAGACAACAAATTTCTTTTGCACTCTTTCCAGTTTAATAACATCCTTCCTACAACAAGATGACCAAAACTGAAAACAATACTTCACGTGCAGCCTCACTAACATCTTGTGTAAATGCAATACAACTTCCCAACGTTTATACGCAATGCCCTATCTTCTTAAAATCTTTCTCCTCTCACCTTAAAAACATGGTCCTGCCCCATCCTAGGGAAAAGACACCTGCCATTTACCTTACCTATACTCCTTACAACTTTAAAAACCTCTATCTGGTCACCATTCAACCCTAGTCATGTTGCAGCTTTATAGGTCACTGCATTTAGTTCTGGTGTAGGAAAGATGTTGTTAAACTTGAAAGCATTCAGAAAAGATTTACAAGAATATTGCCAGGGTTAGAGGGTTTGAGCTATTGCAAGATGCTGAATAGGCTGGGGCTATTTTCCCTGGAGCAGCAGAGGCTGAGAGGCGACCTTGTCGAAGTTTATAAAATCATGAATAGCATGGATAGGATAAATAGCTGAAAATGTGTTGCTGGAAAAGCGCAGCAGGTCAGGCAGCATCCAAGGAACAGGAGAATCTACGTTTCGGGCATAAGGCCTTCTTCAGGAATGAGGAAAGTGTGTCCAGCAGGCTAAGATAAAAGGTAGGGAGGAGGGACTTGGGGGAGGGGTGTTGGAAATGCGATAGGTGGAGGGAGGTCAAGGTGAGGGTGATAGGCCGGAGTGGGGTGGGGGCGGAGAGGTCAGGAAGAAGATTGCAGGTTAGGAAGGCGGTGCTGAGTTCGAGGGATTTGACTGAGACAAGGTGGGGGAACTGACAGGGTACCCTTCGTTGTTCAGTACTTCCCAGGGACTGAAAACTTACGCCATGTTCTTCGTGACCTGCAACACATTATCAATGAGGATGAGCACCTCACCAAGACCTTCCCCACACCTCTACTACTTGCCTTTAAACAACCGCCAAACCTCAAACAGATCATTGTTCGTAGCAAACTGCCCGGCTCTCAGGACAACTCCATACAACCCTGTCACGGTGGACGCTGCAAAACGTGTCAGATTGTGGACATAGATACCATTATTACGCATGGGAACACCTCCCATCGTGTACATGGCAGGTACTCATGTGACTCAGCCAACATTGTCTATCTTATACGTTGCAGGCAGGGATGCCCGGAGGCATGGTACATTGGGGAAACCGAGCAAAGGCTACGACAACGGATGAATGGGCACCGCACAACGATCAACAGACAGGAGGGTTCCCTCCCAGTTGGGGAACACTTCAGTGGTCCAGGACATTCAGCCTCTGACCTTCGGGTGACCATCATCCAAGGTGGACTTCGGGATTGGCAGCAGAGGAAAGTGGCCGAGCAGAGGCTGATAGCTAAGTTCGGTACCCATAGGGAGGGCCTCAACCGGGACCTTGGGTTCATGTCACATTACAGATGATCACCATTGCAACACACGCACACACACACACACACACACACAAACCCGCACCTCAGACAGACACACACACACACAGACAAAGACCCACATGCACACATATTTTGTGTGGTGAATGTTTTTGGTACTTTCAGAGTTACATTGCACTTTGCTCAAAAAACACATACATTCATGTAGAACTCGGAGCTCAAAAACTGCATGAATTTATGTAAAACTCTGATTCCAATCTAAAAAGTGAGATAACAATCTAAACATCAGGTCATAGACAGAGAACACAGGGGGCTAACACCTTCAACATATTGTCTAGCTATCACCATTGTTAACAGCTAACCCGAGAATGCAACTTTAAAAAAAAAAGGGTTTTGTGATTTACACATGAAAGAAGTGAAACTATCACTGTATTCTAACAGATGAAAGACTTAACAGATAATCAATTCTTCAATGTATAATTTCAGTTACATCACACTACAAATTTTTGCTATAAATTCTGTGTTACGATCGAGCCCTCCACAATCACCTGATGAAGGAGCATCGCTCCGAAAGCTCGTGTGCTTCCAATTAAACCTGTTGGACTATAACCTGGTGTTGTGAGATCTTTAACTTTGTACACCCCAGTCCAACACCGGCATCTCCGAATCAATACAAATTTTGGTGTCATCCACAAACTTTCTAACCATGCCTTCCAATATTCTCATCTCAATAATTTATGTAAATGACAAACAAAAATGGACCCAGCACTGATCCCTGCAGAACACTGCTGGCAACAGGCCTCCCATCCAAAAAAACAACCCTCCAGCACCACTCTGTCTCCTGCCATTATGCCAATTTTGTATCCAATTGACAAGCTCATCCTAAATCTCATATGATCTAACTTTACTAATTATTCTACAATGCAGAACCTTGTCAAAGGCTTTAATAAAATCGAAGTAAACAAAGTCTACCACTCAGTCCTCAATCTTTTTCAATCAAGCTTGAGAGACACTATTTCCCTTACACAAAAGCCATGCTAACTATCCCTAATCTTTCCTTGCTTCTCCAAATCTATATAAACCCTATCTTTCAGAATCACCTCCAATAACCTACCCACCACTGAAGTCATTCTCACAGATCTATAGTTCCCACGCTTCTCCTTACATCCCTTCTGAAACAAAGGCAGAACATTAACCACTTTCCAGTCATCCAGCACCTCACCCACAGTTATAGATGATAACAAATATTTCTACAAGGGGCTCTGCAACTTCCTCCATAACTTCCCAAAACGTGTTCCACTGTCAGAGTACAATGCATTGTTAGCATCAATTGGAACTGATGGATTCTCCTGCCTCTGTAATGGATGAATTCTAGGTTGGTGTCATCTGACACCATGTTAAGTCAAATCTAGATTACAGATCTGATTGTCAGCATTACATGATATTGCTGAAAATAAATGACATGGTGTCAAAACTTTTTGTCTTGTACTTAACAGAAGAGATGAGAGATTGCTCATTTTCAAAAAGAAAGCAACAATTAATATTGCATGAGGAAAAAGGATGTTGATCAGTTGGCAACATATTTGTGAAAAATACACATGGACAAGAGTGCCCCATGCTTTTGTTTAACTCAATAAGGAAATAATATTTGGGCATGATCCACTTGCTTGCAGAGGACAGGTGCCAATATAGGAATATATAAATAGTTTCCAGCAAAATACATGAGCAGCATTAGGAGACAAATTGATTTCCTTTTACCTTTAAAACAAATTTAAGATAAAGTTACCATAGCACTATTGTACCATAGGACTGCTCCCCTCATTAGCTAGAGATGATTGATAGTGGTTGAACCTGAGTCACCATGTCTCAGTCAATAGGAGAGCTTGAGAAGGAAATTTCTTCATGGTAATCTCAGCTGGTATGAGAAATGAACCCATTTTATTGGCATCACTCTGCATCACAAACCAATCATCCAACCAATTTAGCTAACCAACTCCCTGATTGTACTATAATTCACAGCACATTTTGCATTTTCAGCAAGTGCTATCCAATCACAACAAACATTAGGCATTATGTTTCAAGTTTTGCAAGCATGTGCTGGACAAGTACAGTCAAAACTCTGTCTCTTGTAAGAAGGACATATTACTTTCATTAAAAATCACAACACCAGGTTATAGTCCAACAGATTTATTTGGAAGCACTAGTATAAGATCGTAGGACACAGAATTTATAGCAAAAGATGACAGTCATTCTAAAAAAAATGAGAGACTTAACGAACAATCTAGGTCTTTTCCAATACATAATTTCAGTTACATCACATTGTAACCTTTTGCGTCAAATTCTGTGTCTTATGATCTTATACTCCACAACCACCTGATGAAGGAACAGTGCTCCGAAAGCTAGTGCTTCCAAATAAACCTGTTGGACTATAACCTGGTGTTGTGTGTTTTTTAACTTTGCACACTCCAGTCCAACACTGCACTGTCAAATCAGGACATATTATTTGATATGGTCAAATACTTTTGGGACAAATGGTCTATGTACTTCATACTATACTGGTACTGAAATTCATATACTACATTACTTAATTGCAAGGTGTGCAGAACATCATTTTGGTTTGATAGCAGCACTCTGTTAATGGAAAATACCAGTCAAGTTGCTACTACATTGTAGGAATATGAAATAATTTACTGTAATCATTGCACAAAGATTTGAGGTACCTTACCATTCCAGCATAATTTAGAGTCAAGCCAAATCATGAAGTTTTTAAAACAGCATGGAAACTCTTCAACCCATTCTGTCTGCTCAAATCATCAAACATCCATCCCTTTTAATCTTTAATCTGCCTCTAATTTGAAACAAACTGGGAACTTTTATTGGGCAAAATTGGCAATTTAGGCTGATACATGAGTATGCCTGATGCAAAGCAAGCAATAATCAATTTGGGTTGCCATTTAACAACAGGATGATTTTGATAAAGCTGTTTTGTTATCACAGTTACATAGTTACAAATTTGCCAATAAAATCAATCTGATAGCAAATGGAGCTGTAGAATCTCAATGTGCAAATGAACAAGTGAAGATAGACTTACAGGAGACAATTACAGTAAAATCTTTAGTGAATTTTTCAAACAGCACATTGGGAGAAGAAGCTTGTTAGATTGAGTGGAATGTAATGCATGGAAAGAAATTCAAAATTCTTACATGCAACCCCATATTCAAACACAGTAAACATATCACTTGCTTATTGAGAACATGTAAGAAGCTGTGTGGGATAATTCGATTAAAAACATACTTCTGAAGAAAGTAAATAAAAATGTTAGTGAAAACTAGGCATAGATCACTGCCATCTCTTTGGGCAGATAAAATGCCATTAAAGTTGAATTTAACTGCAGGAGCTGCTCAGTTAAATGAATACAAATCTATACAAAGGAGTGAAATTAGGGCGACCTACCAGCAGCAGCTTCAGCACTAAAAATAACAATGATTAATCACCCCCTTCCTGACCTGCAGTCTTCTTCTTGACCTCTCCGCTTCCATCCTACTCCGACCTATCACCCTCACCTTGACCTCTTTCCACCTATCACATTTCCAACGCCCCTCCTCCAAGTCTCTCCTCCCTACCTTTTATCTTCTCCTGCTGAACACTCTCTGCTCATTCCTGAAGAAGGGCCTGTGCCCGAAACGTCGAATCTCCTGTTCCCTGGATGCTGCCTGACCTGCTGTGCTGTTCCAGCAATAAAATTTCAACTTTGATCTCCTAAATCTATCCCTACCAACCCTGCAAAGTCATCCTTATTAATGTCTGGGGGCTTGTGCCAAAATTGGGAGAAGTCAAGCAACAGCCAGATACTGTTAAGGTATGATCCTCTGGGCATAACTATGTCCCAATCACCACCATCATCATCCATAGGTATATCTTCTCTGGCACACCTGGCAGGACAGATCCACCACAGCTGGCAACGTAATGGTATACAGTTGACAGTGAGTTGCCAAAGGAGTGATTAACATTGACTCCACACTCCATGAAGTCTCATGGTATGAGGTCAAATATGGGCAAGCATACCTCCTGCCAATTACTAACTATGGTTCTTTGTTAATGAATAAGTATTCCTTGATACGAAAGGGCACAGAATGTATTCTAGTACGGGTATTTTAATGTCCATCAGCAAGACAGGCTCAATAGCATCAACACTGATTGAATTATGAGATGTCACTGCTGGAACTGCAATAAGAAGTGAGGCAAACAACAAGATAGAAAACTTGTCTATTTACCAATCTCTTGACATGTATCCATAATAATATTGGTAAAAGTGACCATAACAGTCCTTATAAAAACAAACCCCTTCTTCAGAGCGAGGATACTTTCTATAACTTTGTGTGACATTACCATCATGCTGAATGGTATAGATTTCACTCAGATCCAATAACTCAAAACTGGCCATTTATTAGACGCCATAGGCCATTTGCAGCTGTAAAATTGTATTCAACTTCAATCTGTGATCTTGTGGCGTAATAGATAGGAGTGCAGCCTGGGAAGGGTTCTGAGGGTTTTAGCTGATGTGAAACTGTAAGGTGATGTCACAGGAGGGCTGTGATTTGATTGGCTAAATTTTAAACTTGTATTAAATTGAATCTTGTTAATTTATTAGTTACAACTTGCATAAGCAGATATACAAAAACAGTTAAAAATTGAAACAAAAAACAAATTCAAAACTAATTAAATAATGGATGGACAGTCAGGTGATGAGATGTTTTTGCATGATGTGGGAGCAGGTGGACCCCACTGTGGTTCCCAGTAACCATGTCAGTAATAAATGTTGGTCGCTGGAAGAAGTCCAGCTCAGAGTTGGTGAGCTGGAGTCCGAGCTGCAAGCATTGTGACACATCAGGGAGAGGGGAGAGTTACCTGGATATTGTGTTTCAGGAGACTGTCACACCCCTTAGACTAGTTAACTCAAATTCAGCTAATGGTCAGGGAGAGGAGGGTGCGACTGTGACTGAGGCAGTAGAGTTGCAGGAGCCTCAGCCCGTCATTGTCAAACAGGTTCAAGAATTTTTCTCCCTGTGTAGATGGGAATGGGGACTGCAGGGAGGATGAGCCAACTGACAGCAGCACCATGTTGCAGGGAGCCATTCAAGTGGGGGAGAGAAGAGAAATGTTGTTGTAATTTGGGATAGTATAATTAGAGGCATAAACACTGTTCTCGGTGACCAGGATCGAGAGTCCCAAAGATTGTGTTGCCTGCCTGGTCACAGGTTCAGGATCTTTCATCTGGGCTGCAGAGGAACTTGGAGAGGGAGGATAAAGATCCAGTGGTTGTGGTCCACGTAGGTACCAATAACATAGCTAAAACTAGGGCAGAAGTTCTGCTAAAGGAGTATGAGCAGCTAGGAACTAAATTCAAAAGCAGAACCAAAAAGGTAATAATCTCTGGATTACTACCTGAGCCACGAGCTAATTAGCACTGGGTCAATAAGATAAAGCAGGTAAATGCATGACTCAAAGATTGGTGTGGGAAAATGGGTTTGAATTCGTGGGACACTGGCACCAGTACTGGGGAAAAAGGGACCTGTTGCGATGGGATGGTCTTCATCTGAAATGTGATGGGACCACAGTGCAAGCGAATTGCATAACTAAGGGTAAGTAGGGCTGTAGACAGGGCTTTAAACTAAATGGAAAGGGTGGGGGTGGTGGAAATTAGAAAACCTGAATTAAAGGAAGAGGTAAGAGTGCAGAACTCAGGAGAGGTTGTTAAAATCTCCAGCACAAACACAAATACAACAGGGTGTTTGGAGAGGGTTAGCAATCAAACTTCAAACATACTGGAAAAACAATGACAATGAGAAGAGGGACGATTAATACAGGACTCAAGGTGTTATGTCAAAATGCACGCAGTATAAGGAATAAGGGAAATGAGCGTGTGGCACAGATAGAAATTGGCAGCTATGATATGGTGGGCATCATGGAGATGTGGCTGCAAGGGGATCAGGATTGGGAGCTGAATATTCAAGGATATAAAGCCTATCGAAAAGACGGGCAGGTGGACAGAGGGGGTGCGGTTGTGTTATTAGTAAGAAATGAAATTAAATCAATAGTAAGAAGTGAAGTAAGGTCAAATGGTGTAGAATCTGTGTGGGTAGAATTGAGGAACCGCAAAGGTAAAAAAAAAGCCATAGTTGGATTTACAGTCCTCCAAACAGTAGTCAAGAGCTGGGGTGCAAGATACACCAGGAGATAGAAAAGATGTGTAAGAAAAGCAAATTTACAGTGATCATGGGGATTTCAATATGCAGGTGGACTGGGAAAACCAGGTTGGTAGTGGTTCGCAAGAAAAGGAATTTGTAGAATAACTAGAAGATGGCTTTTTGGAGCAGCTTGAGGTGGAGCCCACTAGGGAGCAGGTAATACTAGATTTAGTGTTGTATAATGAGGCAGACTTGATAAGGAAGCTTAATGTGAAGGAACCCTTAGGAGGCATGATCATAATATAATTGAATTTACTCTGCAATTTGAGAGGAAGTAGATAGAATCAGAGATAATGGTATTACAGCTGAATAAAGGCAGCTACAGAGGCATGAGGGAGGAGCTGGGTAGAATTGACTGGGAGAGGAACTGAGCAGGAAAGACAGTGGAATAGCAATGGCAGGAGTTTCTGGGACTAATTCAGGAGACATAGCAGAGATTCATGCCAAGGGAAAAGAAGCATGGTACAGGGAGGATGAGGCAACTGTGGCTGACTAGGGATAGCATAAAAGAAGAAAAGAGAACGCATATAATGGGGCGAAGGACAGAGGGAAACCAGAGTCATAGAGCCATAGAGTCACAGCATGGAAGCAGACCCTTCGGTTCAACCCGTCCATGCCGACCACAACAGAGGACAGGAAAAAAAATAGAGGGATAAGATTAACTATGAGGGTAAGTGAGCCAGTAAAATAAAGGAAGACTGTTAGAGTTTCTTGCAACATATAAAGGGCAAAAGAGAGGCAAAACTGGAAACTGGGCTGCTGGAAAATTACATGGGAGAGATAGTAGTGGGGAATGTTATGAAGCTGAAGGCATGTACAGTATCTTTGAGAGAGAGACAGAATGCTATTCTGAATTGAGAGCTAACAAGCACCTATGTACTGGAAAATTGAAAATATGCAACATTTGGCAGTAAAATGGATACCTGAGTTTTAGTTGCTGTTTTGACAACAATTCAAATTTAACCAGTTTAAACTATGCCCCAGGATACTAAAACCAAATTGAGTTTGAATTTATTGTTTTGCCAACATTGAACCAATGAAATGCGGACATTTTGAAAATTGGTCAGAGTGCAACTGCCATAGAGAGAGATACTCATGGAGAGCTAATTGCCCATTTAACATCTTGCTCTCAAAGAAATTAGAAAACACTCTCTATCAAATGTACCCTTTCATATGAAACATACTCACAATAAAAAGAAAGACGACGACCCAGGGAGATCCTCAGCCGGAATAGTGAAGACACGGAAGAAGACAGTGACTGTGTGGTGTTGAAATTAAGTTGATGGAATCTTAAGAAGTGCCTTATTAGAACAGCAGATTGTTATAGAGTTGGAGGCAGATAGTAAGCAGTTAAGAGAAAGGGGGGCTTAGAGTTGTGAATAGTTGTTGTTTAACGTTCACTTTTAAAGATAAAGAAAATAAATTGATGTTATTTTCTTTAAATAGTGGAACTTGGGAGTTCTCTGTCACTCATATTTTAAAAGATTATGAGGCAAGGAGAGCTTTTCTGGGTGCTTGGCTTGATTAGGAGAGAGGTTCACTGCGTGTCATAAAAGGAACAAGGAAATGGCTGAGGAACTGAATAATTACTTTGCATCAGTCTTCACGATGGAAGACACAAGTATTATCCCAAAAATTCAAGAGAATGAGGGGATGGAACTGACAATGGTGGTCATCACCAAGGAGAAGGTGCTAGAAGAATGGAATGAGCTGAAGGTGGATAAATCACCTGGACCTGTTGGACGACACCCCAGAGTTCTAAGGGAAATAGCTGAAGAGATAGTGGAGGCATTAGTGATGATTTATCAGAAATCACTAGAATAAGGGAGGGTCCCAGAGGACTGGAAAATGCCTGTTTAAAAAGGGATTAAAGCAAAAGATAGAAAGTTACAGACCGATTAGTCTAGCCTCAGTCGTGGGTAAGATCCTGGAATGGATTATGAAGGATGAGATTTCTGAATACTTGGAAATGTATGGTAAAACAGGGCAAAGTCAGCATGGTTTCATCAAGGGGATGTCATGCCTGAAAAATCTGTTAGAATTCATTAAGGAAGTAAGGGGCACGTTAGAGCAACGAGAGCCAACAGATGTAAGCTACCTGGACTTCAAGAAGGCCTTTGACAAAGTGCCACATAGATATCTCTTGAGTAAGATAAAGAACCATGGTGTTAGAGCCATGATGCCAGCATGGATAGAAGCTTGGCTGTCTGGCAGAAAGCAGAGAGTGAGGATAAAAGGGTTCCTCTCTAGGTGGCAGCTAGTGATAAGTGGTGTTCTGCAAAGTTCAGTATTGGGACCACAACCTTTCACTTGATATATTAACAATCTAGATGAAGAAACTGAGAGCATTTTGGCTATACTTGCAGATGATACAAAGATAGGTAGAGGATCAGGTGCATTGAGGAGGCAGAGAGACTGCAGAAGGATTTGAACAGATTAGGAGAGAAAGAATTGGCAGATGGAGCACAATGTGGGAAAGTGTAAGGTCATGCATTTTGAGAGGAAGAATACAGGAATGCACTATTTTCTAAATGGGGAGAAAATTCAGAAATCTGAATTCAAAGACTTGAGAGGACTTGAATATAAAAGCAGTGATGCACTTTTGAGGCTCTGTAAGGCTGTGGTCAGACCACATTTGGAGTATTGTGAACAGTTTTAGGCCCCATCTCTCAGGAAGGATGCACTGGCATATTCAGAGGAGGTTCATGAGAATGGTCCAGGAATGAACAGTTTAACATATGAGGCAAAAGTGAGGACTGCAGATGCTGGAAATCAGAGTCTAGATTAGATTTGTCCTGGAAAAGCACAGCAGGTCAGGCAGCATCCGAGGAGCAGGAAAATCGACGTTTCGAGCAAAAGCCCTTCATTGTGAATTAAAGCAGGGAGCCTCCGGGGTGGAGAGACTAGGAACCAAAGGCACAGCTTTAGAATAAAGGGAGGACCTTTTCAAATGGAGATAAGGAGAAATTTCTTCAACCTGTGAGTGGCAAATCTATGGAATTCATTGCCACACAAGGCTGTGGAGGCCAGGTCTTCCAGTGTACTTAAGAGTGAGTTAGATAGGTTCTTGAGTATCAAGGGTCACAGGAAGAAAGCGGGAAAATGGGGTTGAGAAACTGATCCATGTGTGAATGGCAGAGCAGATGCGATGTTCTGAATGGCCTAATTTCTGCTTCTATGTCTTATGGTCTTAAGATTTCTCACTCTTATCAGTACCATCAAGCCAGGGATTCTACTCTGATTCAAAGAAGAGTACAGGAGGGCACACCTAAAAATACCATCAAAATCCTGGCAGTTACTCTTGACCAGATACTGAACTGGACTCTCAACAGAAGTAGTGTAGCTACAACAACATGTCAGAGCTAAGAATCTGGCAACAAGTAATTCACCTTCTGACTCTCCATACTCTGATCACCATCTAGAAAGCAAAACTCAGGAGTGTGATGGAATATTCCAAGTCACACACCATCCTGACTTCGAAATATCTTGCCATTCCTTCAGTGTTGCTGGGTCAAAATCCTGGAACACCATCCATAATGGCATTGGGAGTCAATGTACAGCAAATAGACTGCAGTGTTTCAAGAAGGCAGCTTGCCACCACTGTCTTAAGGACAACTAGAGATGGGAAATAAATGGTGGCCCAGCCAGCAACACCCGCATCCTACAAATTAAGTTTCAAAAAGGTGTCACCAACATAGCAGATATCTCTGGGGTCTTGACAGTAGTACCTTATTCAGGAAACGCTATAGCAAGACCCCTTCAGTCTTCAAGAAGACAATTCAGTTTCAACATGAGTTCCCCACAAAGATGCTTCAAAACCTGAGCATTCCTTTCTTTTTGGCAATCTTACCCAACTCAAAATACAGAATTAACTCAAAGCCATTAAACCCAGTCATAAAAATTCAGTTCAAGCAAATAAGGCCAGCAATTATTTGGAACCATGTGGTTTCCAAGAAAGGCTTTATTGAAAATAATGTTCCACCGTCCTTTCATTGACTTGAGGGAAAAGAAATTAGGTATCTTCACAATCCTTTGAACTCAAGTCAACAAAAACTATTGAATATGAAGCCACCATAATGTCAACCTTGTTAAGCTACAACACAAGATTATTTGCCTTCACACAACAGAAGCAATATGTGACAGACAACCCATAACCCACAACCAACAGAGCAGATTTAAGCTCTGCAGTCCTGCTTCATCCAGCCATGAATGGTGGTGAACAATTAAACAATAGGAAATGGCAGCTCTACAAATACTACATCCTCACCGATGAGGGAGCACAGTATCTCAGAACAAATGTCAAACCTAAAGCATTATAATCAGGAGTACAAAGTTGATAATTCAGCACGAGACCCAGGCTAACCACATAGACACTCATCGTTTGTGGCAAGATTTACAAGACATAACAGGCTGCAAAGTGATGTTGAAAAGAATCGCAGGCAACAGTACATCATTGCCTGATAAGCAAAATGGATTCCACCCTTGCAGTGAACAGAAGGGCAGTGAAATGTGCCTTGGATGCACTTGTATCCTCGGTCACTGCTGCAAATATGAGATCAGCCTTCATAAGGGTGAAGCCACTGAAAGTGACTGATTCAGAGGGAGTCTCCGGCCATTCACTCAGATCCTGCGTGGACCAGCTGGAGCAGTATTTGCAGACAGCTTCAACCTCTCCTTTCTACAATCTGAAATCCCCACCTGTTTAAAGAAGATCACCATCATCCCAGTGCCAAAGAAAAATAATGCAACATAATGATGACCGTCCCGTTGTTCTGATGCTCACAATTACGAAGTGCTTCGACAGTTTGGTCATGGCTCACATCAGCTGGAGCATCCCAGATTGACTTGATCCCTTGAAATCTGCCGACAGTGCAACTGGTCCACCGCAGTTCCCAGGCCATACACTCATCGCTGGAAAATCTGGACAACAAGGATACCTACATCAGGCTCCTACTTATGGACTACAGCTCTGCCTTTAATATCAATAATTCCAAACAAATTCATTGCCAAACTCCATAATCTAGGTCTTTGCTCCCCACTTTGTAACTGGATTCTTGACTTCCTGACCAACAGACCACAGTCAGTAAATTAAGGCAATAACACCTCCCCCACAATAATTCTCAACATCAGTGCCCCACAAGGTTGCACCCTCAGTCCCCTGCTATACTCCTTATATACATATAACTGTGTGGCCAAATTCCACACCAACTCCATTGACAAGTTTATTGATTACAACAGCCTTGTGGGTCAGATCTCAAAATGATGACAAGATCTGCTTTGTTACCTGTGCCATGTGTGAGCGAGGCAAGGAATAGGGAGAGAGAACAGTTGAACAAGTGGCTACAGGGATGGTGCAGGAGGGAGAGATTCAGATACCCAGATACGTGGGGCTTATTCTGGGGTAGGTGGAACCTTTATAAATGGGATGGTCTACACCTGAACCACAGAGGTACCAAAATCCTGGGGGTGAAATTTGCTAATCTCTTTGGGAGGGTTTAAACTAATTTAGCAGGGGGATAGGAACCTGAATTGTAGCTCCAGTGTCCAGGAGGTTGAGAGTAATGAGGTCAGAATAAGGATTCAAGGTTGCAAGAGTGTACCAGAAGGCAAGAGATGGTTTGAAGTGTGTCTGTTTCAATACCAGGGGCATCCGGAATAAGGTGGGTGAACTTGCAGCATGGGTTGCTACCTAGGACTTTGATGTTGTGGCCATTTAGGAGACATGGATAGAGCAGGGACATGAATGGTTGTTGCAGGTTCTGGGGTTTAGACGTTTCAGTAAGAACAGGGAAGGTGGTAAAAGAAGGGGAGGTGTGGCATTGTTAATCAAGGGCAATATTATGGTGACAGAAAGGACATTTGATGAGGACTCGTGTACTGAGGTAGTATGGGCTGAGGTTAGAAACGGGAGAGGTCACCCTGTTGGGAGTTTTCTACAGGCCTCCAAAATGTTCCAGAGTTGTACAGGAAAGGGTTGCAAAGATGATTCTGGATAGGAGCAAAGAAACACGGTAGTTGTTATAGGAGACTTTAACTTTCCAAATATTGACTGGAAACACTATACTTTAAATGGGTCAGTTTTTGTCCAGAGTGTGCAGTAGGGTTTCCTGACACAGTATGCAGATAGGCCAACAACAAACGAAACCACATTGGATTTACTGGGTAATGAACCTGGCCAGGTGTTAGATTTGGAGGTAGGTGAGCACTTTGGTGATAGTGACCGCAATTCAGTAATGTTTACTTTGGCAACAGAAAAGAATAGGTATATACCGCAGGACAAGAATTATAGTTGGGGGAAAGGCAATTATGGTGTGATTAGGCAAGATTTAGGATGCATAGAATGGGGAAGGAAACTGCAGGAGATGGGCACAATTGAAATGTGGATCTTGTTCAATGAACAGCTCCTGCATTTCTTTGAAAAGTATGCACCTGTCAGGCAGGGATGAAGTGGTCAAGCGAGGGAACCATGGTTTACGAAGGAAGTTGAATCTTTTGTCAAGAGGAAGAAGGAGGCTTCTGTAAAGATGAAACATGAAGGCTCAGTTAGGGTGTTTGAGAGTTACAAGTTTGCCAGGAAGGACCTAAAGAGAGCTAAGAAGACCCAGGAGAGGACATGATAAGTCTTTCACAGATAGGATTAAGGAAAACCCTAAAGCTTTCTATAAGTATGTCAGGAATAAAAGAACGACTAGAGAAAGGTTCGGGCCAGTCAAAGACAGTAGTGGGACGTTGTGCGTTGAGTCCGAGGAGATAGGAGAGGCACTAAATATGTTTCGTTAGTATTCACACAACAAAAAGGCAATGTTGCCAATGAGAATACTGAGATACAAGCTATGAGACTAGACAGGTTTGAGGTTCAGAAGGAGGAGGTGTTAGCAATCCTGGTAAATATGAAAATAGATAAGTCCCTTGTGCTGGATGGGATTTATCCTAGGATTCTCTGGGAAGCTAGGGAGGAGATTGCAGAGCCTTTGGTTTTGATCTATATGTCATAATTGTCTACAGGAATAGTGCCAGAAGGGGAATAGAGACAATGTTTGGCAATTATAGACCCAGGAGCCTTACTTCAGATGTGGGTAAAGTGTTGGCAAGGATTATAAGAGATAGAATTTATAATTATTTAAAGGAATAATTTGATTAGGGATAATCAAAACGGTTTTGTGAAGGGTAAGTCATGACTCACAAACCTTACTGAGCTCTTTGAAAAGGTGACCAAACAGGTGGATAAGGGTAAAGTGGGTGATGTGGTGTGTATGGATTTCAGTAAGCGTTTGATAAGGTTCCCCATGGTAGGACATTGCAGAAAATATGGAGGCATGGGATTGAGGGTGATTTCGCATTTTGGATCTGAAATTGGCCAGCTGTAAGAAGACAGAGGGTAGTGGTTGATGGAAAGTGTTCATCCTGGAGTTCAGTTACTAATTGTGTGCCGCAAGGATCTGTTTTGGAGCCATTGCTGTTTGTCATTTTTATAAATCACCTGGATGAGGGCATAGAAGGATGGGTTAGTAAATTTGCGGATGACACCAAGGTCGGTAGAGTTGTGGATAGTGCCGAAGGATGTTGCAGGTAACAGAGGGATATAGATAAGCTGCAGAGCTGGACTGAGAGGTGGCAAATTGAGTTTAATGCAGAAAAAGTGAGAGGTGATTCACTTTGGAAGGAGTAACAGGAATACGGAGTACTGGCTAATGGTAAGATTCTTGGTAGTGTGGATGAGCAGAAGATCTCGTTATCCACATGATTAGATCCCTGAAAGTTGCTACCCAAGTTGATAGGTTTGTTAAGAAGGCATATGGTGTGTTAGCATTTATTGGAAGAGGGAATGTGTTTCGGAGCCATGAGGTCATGTTGCAGATGTACAAAAGACTGATGGGGCCGCACTTGGAGTATTGCGTACAGTTCTGGTCACCGCATCATAGGAAAGATGTGGAAGCATTGTAGATTTACCAGTATGTTGCCTGGTATTCGAGGGAAGGTCTTATGAGGAAAGGCTGAGGGACATGAGGCTGTTTTTGTTAGAGAGAAGAAGGTTGAGAGGTGACTTAATAGAGACATTCAAGATGATCAGAAGATTAAATAGGGTGAACAGTGAGAGCCTTTTACCTCATATGGTGATGGCTTGCATGAGGGGACATAGCTTTAAATTGAGAGCTGATAGATATAGGACAGATGTCAGAGGTAGGTTCTTTACTCAGAGAGTAGTGGGGGTGTGGAATGCACTGACTGCAACAGTCATAGACTCACCAACTTTAAGGGCATTTAAATGGTCACTGGATAAATACATGAATGAGAATGAAATAGTGTAGGTTAGATGGGCTTCAGAATGGTTTCACAGATAGGTACAACATTGGGGGCTGAAGGCCCCGTACTGCGCTGTAATGTTCTAAGTTCTATGTTGTAAGATAGAGGACAGGAAGGAGAGAGAGTGCTCCATGGCTTAATGTAAAGATAATAATCTCTCCATCAATGTCAGCAAAACGAAGGTGCTGGCCATCAAATTAATGAAGCAGAGTGGAGGGCACACTCCTGTCTGCATCAATGGTTCTGAGATCGAGATGGTCAACAACATTAAGTTCCTAAGAGTGACGATCAGCAACAATCTATCCTGGTCCACTCACATTGACATCACAAAAAAGTACAACCAAGCCTTTAATTCCTCAGGAGCCTAAGGAACTTCAGCATGTCCATAATGACTCTTAAAAATCTTTTATAGATGCACCATAGAAGACATCCTATCTGGATGCATCACAGCACGGTATGGCAACTGCCCTTCCCAAGACCACAAGAAACTACAGAGAGTTCTGAACATAGCCCAGTCCATCGTACAAACCAGCCTCCCATCCACAGACTTTATCTATACTCCTGCTGCTTCAGGAAAGCAACCAACATAATCAATGACTCCTCCCATCACGGTTATATTCTCCTCCACCCTCTTCCATCAAGCAGAAGATATAAAAGTTTGAATACACGTATGAACAGATTCAAGAATAGCTTCTTCCCAGCTGTTATTGGACTTTTGAATGGCCCTCTTAAATGTTAATGTTGATCTTTCTCTGCACTTTCTTGGCAGCTGTAACACTGTATCCTGTGCTCTGTTGTGTTACCCTAATGCACATGTATAGTATGATCTGCCTATAAAGCATTTAAGACAGCACTTTTCACTGTACCTCAGTACACGTGACAGAAATAAATCATATCATCTCAGCATCCTCCTAAGGTCTCTAAGCATCACAAATGCCAATCTTCAGTCAATTCCATTCACTCCATGTAACATCAAGAAACAGCTGAAGCATCAGATATTGTAAAGTGCCATGACAACATCCTGACAATAATACAGAAAGCCTCAGCTCCATAATTAGCTGTGCCCCTAACCATACTGTTCTTCCAGCTCCCAACGAGCATCTACCCTGCAATATGGGAAATTACCCAGGTATGACGTGACCACAATAAGCAGGATTATTAATTACCAATTAATTACCAACCCAGTCTATTTTCAATCATCAGCCAAGTGATGGAATTGATCATCAACAGTACTATTTCAGCAGCACTTGTTCAGTAATATGTACTTTTTAAAATCAAACTGTTCAGATATGTTGTCACACATCTCTGGTGCAGGTGGCTCAGTTTTGATTCCACTAAGGCCACTCAGCTCCTGATGATTACTGCCTTGGTCCAAATATGAACAAGTGCACCATACTCCTGAGAAGAGAGACTGCCCTTGATGTCAAGGCAACATTTGACAAAGTATGGCATTAAAAATCCCTTCCTTAGAGAACTGCAGTCAAAGGAAAACAGGAAGAATATTCTCCACAGGAGTCAAACCCAGTACAAAGAGACCGGTTGTAGTTGATGGAGATAAATCTCCCAATCCTGTGTCATTACCAAAGAAATTCCTCAGAAGAGTGTCCCAGACCCAGCATTTTTAGCTGCTTTATTAATTATCTTTCTCCCATCGTACTGTTAGAGATGGGGATAGTCACATATGCTTGCATGCGGTCCATAGGAACAAGACATGGACAACAACCAGGCTTGGGTTCAGAAATGTTAAGTAGCATTCACACCATACACCATACACGCACCAGCCAATAACTATGTCAAACAAGAGAGAATCCTATCAACTCCCCTCATCATCCACATACATTACCATCACTGAACCTCTTGCTTTTGGCATTCTGGGGTGACCATTTACAAGGAACTGGAGTCGCTATATAATTACTGTGGCTACACAAGTTCAAAGGCTATCACGCTATGGCCAATAATTCATCTCCAAACTCCCCAAAGCTTATCCTTCACTTACAAGGCATAAGTAAGAATTGAGATAGAATGGTCTCCATTTGCCTGGAGGACTGCATTCCAACAACACTCAAGATGACTTAAACCGTACAAGACAAAGCATGGCTAATTAAATGTTATCCCTCCACTACTTTTAACACTCACTGTGTTTATCACTGATACATAGTGGCAACAGAGTGTATCATTTACAAGAGTGCAGCAACTTATCCAGGCTTCTTCAACAGCAGTTTCCAGATCTCCAATCTCGACCAACTAGGAGGAAAGAGCAACAGACACAGGGCAACACCACCAACTGCAAGTTCCCCTCCAAGCCACAACCATCTTGAGTTTGACATCACCACTCCTTCACTATTGTTGGGTCAAAATACTGCTGTGGGTGGACCTATAAACCCATATACTATACTTTATCAGCAGTTCATGAAAGCAGCTCAGGCTCACCTATATACGGCAATTAGGGATGGTCAATAAAGGCTGAATAAGACACAGCTCTGCCATCCTGGGAACAAATCATACAAGCAGTAAGCTCTTATGCGTATTTTCATAAATAGGTCCTAAGCCATTTGCTCACTGTGCAAGATTCACAATGAAAGCTTTCATGTTGAATAATGGCTACCCTGACAGAGTATTGTTTACTGTGCAATGGGCATACTCATCAAGCAAAAGGCTGCTTTTTTTGGAAAGGTAAGGTATATCAAAACATTGAGCAACAGGTAAATTTAACTGTTTGAAGCTGCTACTTTGCAGTAGCAACATGCCTGGTATTTTCCATTGACAAGATGCTGTCACCAAGCCAAAATGACATTTGCTGTTTATGCAAATAAATAACATGATAAATAAATTTTATGCAGATGTAACTGGTGGATTGTATCATACAGCTTATACCTTTGGCTGTATGAAATAGACAGAATATTGACCATACTCAACCAGTCTGATTACAAAATTCATCATTATATGTAATTCCCTGATTGTCTAGAAATTGTTATCCAATCCCAAGTGTACTAAGATCATTAGACCTTTCCAGGACAAAGGAAAATATCCAAACGTTACTTTTTTTTAAAAAGTTAGACGAGACTGCTGGGACAAAATTTGCATTCTCCATGGAAATAGCTCAACCAGAATCGACTTGCCAACCAACTCACAGATTTTCTTGCATGCAATATAAATTGTTGCTGCCTTTGTGATTTACTATTCTTGCATGTGTCCTGATAAGTGCAGGATGAACAGCTTCAACAGCACATTACATTTTTCAACAATACTTGTTACCTTAAGCAACTATTTATTAAGTTTGAAGCTGCTGTTGGAGTTGTTGGTGAAGAGCCTGGCTTTGCTGTTGATGGCTTATGTTGTGGGTACCTACTCTCTACAAATGCTTAAGAGCGGTTGATCACAAATACCTTGTCCAGGGTTGTTTTTCCCCAGCATAATGGGATCCAATTACAGGCTTGGAGATTGGCTTTAAGAATGTCATTGTATTAGATTGTAGGGACCGACCTAGGGTGTGGATTCTCATGCTCAACTGACTACAGAATACCATCCCATAGTGTGCAGGAACACTACATACACAACAATATGGCCAACTTAGCAAGGTTGAACTCAAATAAATGCTCTCATATCAATCAACGTCCTGCAAAAACATTGGTATTAGAGATCTTGTTCTGTTATTTGATGTTGCAGATAGATCTGAAGCATGAAAAGTGGAATACTTCCAGTTACTCTATTTGATCCAGGAAGGTTGTTAATGCCTCACAGCAGTACATATGTTCAGGGAACCACTGCCTGGGAATTTTAATCTTTGGTTTTTAGACAAGTCCATTCTCTCTTCAAAGCCTGCTTTTGCCAGACAATGTGTCATTTTAACATCTCATGTGGAATTTTTGGTGAGATAATCAAAAATAGCAAAACTCCTAAACTGAGTTGAGGTGGTGTACTATTCATTATGACCTTGGGATCTTGCAGTTTGGAGAAAGAATTTAAATTTTACAAATTCTCTCTTTCTAAACTTACTGCATGGCTCAAGATTTCTGAGGTTTAGACAAAGCAGTCAACAAGCAACTATATGCTGTTCAGTGTGCTAGATACTATAGTCATCAGCAAACAAGAGTCCAGTTAGTAGCTCCTCTGTGATCATGTGTGAGATCTGAGCCTTCGCAAGTTGAAGAGGTTGCAGTCTGTCCCAAATTAAAATGTGAAGTTTAGATCTTTGAATATGCATAAAATGGCTGAAAAAATAGATGGCAAACAGATCTGCTTCTATTATGCAGCATTACTTCATGTCATTGATGACAGGAAAAGCATCCGATGAGACACCTGTGAGTATCACACTCCATGCATGCTATTGAGATGAGTAGATGACCTGATTTTCATTTCAGAACAACACTTATTTGTACACTAAACAAAAGCAAAATACTGTGAACGCCAGAAATCTGAAATAAAAACAGGAAGTGCTGGGAAATTGCGCAGGTCTGCTAACATCTGTGCAGACAAACAGACTGTTCATTTCTTTCCACAGTTGCTGCTGGGCTTGCCAAGTTTGTTTACGTTTGTACAGCATTTTCCATAGGCAACTGGAACTACTTTACTTGCAATGGATTAAACCTTGATTTTGATTTTAAAAGCCACACAACTGAAAAAAAATCAATTCACTCTAAACCCACTCAGTTCCGAAGAAGGCATATCAGGCTCAAAATGTTAACTTTGCTTCATCCCCACAAATGCTGCTGGACTTGCTGACTTTCTTCAGAATTTTCTGTTTTCATTTCAATATGAATTAAAGTTTTTTTTTCAATCTGAACCTTACTGCTAAGGCAATATTTGCTGTCCAGCTGAGTTGGTGAGATCCACTAGTTTAACACTGTCAGCCTAGATGACCACTGATGTGGGAAATGGCAAAATATATATTGTTACTCTCCTAAGATTTTTCTTGGGGAAGAGTGGGAGGATATTTACTGTGCATACTTCCACGATAATGTGGTCAAGTGTGCTTGAGGCACAGTAGTGTGCAAAACAGTTAATGTTCCATTTCCCCAGACCAACATCTCTTGGCTTATCAAACAAAACAATTTGAGGGGAAAACAAATGTTTTTAAAAATATGAATATTTTCCTTGATTCACATCTTTACATAATGCAGTTTATCATCAGGAAGATGAGGAGCTATCCATATTCAACTCACAGAATGCACTTGGAGCAAAAGAATATAGATACCCATTTCCTCTGGTTTTGACAATGTTTGAGCAAAATTAGAAATTGCAGTGGATCAAACTCAGGAAAATTTCAGTATCAGTCAAATTTAGCTATCCAGGTAAATGGATCTCAACATGTTTTGGTAATCTATATTTAGAGTACCTTGGCTAAAAGCAAGTATCTTTCACCCAATTATTCCTGTGGTCAAATGCAAGCGAAACAAAAAATGGTCCACTGAGAAAAGAAATGAAATAGAATTCAAACATTGGGTACCATATGGTCTCCTTACCTGCTGCATCTATGGTAGTACACTTCTGATACATTGATGTACGGAGCGTTGGCGTTCTAACATTCAAAGTTCTGATTTTGTCAACTCGGGCATCAAATACCTTTAAGATTTGGTCTTTGTCATCGTCATCATGGCACATTATTTTGTTGTCAATGAATGAAGCAAACATTTGTGTTTCAAGGAATCTGGACAGGAATGGCAGGTAAGGTTCAGGCTGGTCTGAAAGGAAAGAAGCCTGTGAAGAAAGAATAGGAGAATGACTCAACAAAAGACAACAGTTTAACATAGAAGCAATGAGATGCCTAATGATATAAATTTGGTCTGGAGATACACAATGTGAAGTTGCTGAAGTATGACTTGAATCCATTTCCTTCTGATGCAATGTGTTGTCACTGAGTCAAGGCTGCCACTTTAATTTAGTTAAAAATCACACAACACCTGGTTATAGTCCAACAGGTTTAATTGGAAGCACTCTATAGGGTTCCAACCTCTTTTCATTCATGCACATCTCCCCACCCCCTCACCCCCCAATTTATTCCCTGCATCTATCTCTGCTTGAATACTGTGCTTGATCTTAACTCCCTATGGTTGCATTAAAATTACTGATAAAAATTCCATTATGCCAGAAAACAGTGCCCAAATTAATTTTCTTCTTACTCCCCAGGAATTGATGCTACCTAAAACAATGAGGTAACACATTTAAGTATTCAGATGTAGCGATGCTCCGAAAGCTAGTGTGCTTCCAATTAAACCTGTTGGACTATAACCTGGTGTTGTGTGATTTTTAACTTTGTGCACCCCAGTCCAACACCGGCATCTCCGAATCATGACTTTAATTTAGGTGAGCTTTTTATTTTAAAACATACAAAAGAAAAGATAGAGAGAGACATTATTAAGGGTGTAATTCTAAAACTGAAGCAAGTAAAGTAAGAAATGCTTCAGGGTGGCAGGAAGGGTTGGGCGGTAAATCTGCACAAGTTGTTGAAGGCATCGGAGCAAGATGAGAAAACACTGAAGAATGCCTGTAGGATGCTGATAAGATTTAATTAAAAATTGTATAAAAAAACTGATTTGATATCCAATTGGATTACAGCATCAAAGCTGAGCCTTGCACTTGAGGAAGGGTGTAATGATTTTAGAGAGGATGCAGAAAAAATTCCAAAGAATGTTTCTAGTGATGAAGGGCTTCAGATGTACAGAGCAGAGGTTGTTCTCCTCAGTAACTGAAAGAATATTAGATTTTAAAAGTTTAACAGGAGATCAAAGGTCAGAAATAAAGGAGCAGGAAAATTTTGGAGAATCAAAAACTGCAAAACGGGGATAGATCATAAAGCACCAGCATTTAAAGAGTGACATCAGTGTGACATAGTTGGAAAGGTGACACAAGAGGGAAGGTTTTAGATTCTTGCTGTAGATTTTGGGGTAGGAAGAGACCTGTACAAGCTGATGAGTTACATTAAGTTACATTTTAACAGATCAGGGACCAACACCCTTACAGCTAGTGCTATTGGTGGCAATGGGAGGTGAATATTTAAAACTAACTTGGCAGGGTTTGAGAACCAAGATTTACCATGAGAAGGGAAAAATATGATGCTCAGAGAATTTGGAGAGACAGGTAACACTGGAATAAGAAAAAGGAAGGTATTAACTGTGGTCAATCTCAAATGTGAGGCCCCACACAAGAGGTTAGTATATAAAATAAGAGCGTATGGGTTTAGGGAATATAAACAGTCATGGGCTGAGAACTGGTTAATAGTCAAAAGACAGAAAAAGGAATAAATGGATCATTTTCAAGTTGGAAAGCTATGATTAGTGGGACATCCGAAGAGTCAATGCTTGACACTAGTTATTCAATGATTTGGGATGAAATGTCATTTTCCAAGTTAACGGATGACACAAATCAAGATGGAAGTGAGATGTACAGTACGGAAACAGACCCTTCAGTCCAACTTATCCATGCCAACCAGATATCTAGTCCATTTGCCAGCATTTGGCCCATATCCCTCCAAACCCTTCCTATTCATATATCAATCCAATACCTTTTAAATGTTGTAATTGTACTAACCTTCACCACTTCCTCTGGCAGCTTATTCCATGCATGCACCACCTTCTGCATGAAGTTGCTCCTTAGCTCCCATTTAAATCTTTCCCCTCTCACCTTAAACCTATACTTTCTAGTTTTGGCTTCTCCCACCTTGGGAAAAAGACTTTATCTATTGACCCTATCATACCCCTCATAGTTTTAAAAATCTCTGTAAAGTCACCCCTCAGCCTTCAACGCTCCAGGGAAAACAGCCCCAGCCTACTCACCCTCTCCCTACAGCTCAAATCCTCCAACCCTGGCAACATCCTTGTAAATCTTTTCTGAACCCTTTCAAGTTTCACAACATCTTTCTTACAGCAGGGAGACCAGAATTGCATACAGTATTCCAAAAGTAACCTACCCAATGTCCTGTACAGCCACAACATGACCTCTTAACTCCTTTATTCAGTGTACTGACCAATAAAGGAAAGTATACTAGACGCCTTCTTCAATATCCTATCCGAGACTCGACTTTCAAGGAACTATGAACCTGCTCCCCAAGGTCTTTTTGTTCAGCAATACTCCCCAGGACCTTACCATTAAGTGTATACGTCCTGCCCTGATTTGCCTTTCCAAAATGCAGCACTTCACATTTATCTAAATTAAATTCCATCTACCACTTCTCGGCCCATTGGCCCATCAGATCAAGATCCCATTGTATTCTAAGATAACATTTTTTGCTGTCCACTATACCTGTAAATTTGGGGACATCTGCAAACTTAATACCATACCTCCTATGTTCACATCTAAATCATTTATATAAATGAAGAAAAGCAGTGGAGACAGCACCAATCCTTGTGGCACACGAATGGTCACCGGTGTCCAGTCTGAAAAGCAGCCCTTCACAACAATCCTCTGTCTTTTACCTTCAAGCCAGTTCTGTATTCAAATGGCTAGTTCGAATTGTATTCCACGTGATCTAACCTTGCTAACCAGTCTGCCATGAGGAATCTTATCAAATGCCTTACTGAAGTCCATATAGAACACATCCACCACTCTGCCCTCATCAATCCACTTCGTTATTTCTTCAAAAATGTCAATCAAGTTAGTGAGTCACAATTTCCCACACACAAAGCCACGTTGACTATCCCTAATCAGTCCTTGCCTTTCCAAATACAGGTAAATCCTGTCCCTCAAGAGTTCCTCCAACACCACCAATTTCAGGCTCATTGGTCAACAGTTCCCTGGTATTTCCTTACCACTTTGCTTAAATAGTGATAGCACATTAGCCAACTTCCAGTCTTCCAGCACCTCACCTTTGGCTATCGATGATACAAATATCACAGCAAGGGGCCTAGCAATCATTTCCCAAGCTTCCCGCGAGTTTTTGGGCACACTTAATCAGGTACTGGAATCTATCCACCTTTGTGCTTTTTAAGACATCCAGCACCACCTCCTTGGTAACATGGACATTTTTCAAGATTATGTCATTTATTTCCCCATGTTCTACACCTTTCATATCCTTCTCCGCTGTAAACACTGATGCAAAATACTCATTTAGTGTCTCCCCACCTCTTGCGGCTCCATATATACGTGGCCTTGCTGATCTTTAAGGGGTCTTATTCTTTCCCTAGCCCTAGTTACTCTTTTGCCCTTAAATGTATTTGTAGAATCCCTTTGGATTCTCCTTAACCCTATTTGCAAGAGCTATCTCATGTCCCCTTTCTCCACTCCTGATTTCCTCTTAAGTATATTCCATCTGCCTTTAAGGATTCACTTGATTTCTGCTGTCTATACCTGACATATGCTTCCTGCTTTTCCTTGACCAAAACCTCAATTTCTCTAGTCATCTAACATTCCCTATATCTAAGAACCTTACCCTTCACCCTAACAGGAACATCATGCCTCTGGGCTGTCATTATCTCATTTTTGAAGGCTCCCCATTTTCAATCCGTTTACCTGCAAATATCTGTCCCCATTTAACTTTTGAAAATTTTTGCCTCATACCATCAAAATTGGTCTTCCTCCAATTTAGAAATCTATATTTTAGATCTGGTCTAACCTATTCCATAACTATTTTAAAACTAATAGAATTATGGTAGTTGGCCCCAAAGTGCTCCCCCACTGACACTTCAGTCACTTGCCCTGCCTTATTTCCCAAGAGTAGATCAAATTTTGCATCTTCTCTAGTTGGTACATCCACATACTGAATCAGAAGTTTTCTTGTAGACCCTTAACATTTCCATCCAAGCCCTTAACATTATGGCAGTCCTAATCTATGTTTGGTATGTTAAAATACCCTGCCATGACTATCCTATTATTCTTACAGATCATGGAGATCTCCTTTGCACATTTGTATCTCAGTTTCTTACTGACCACTGGTAGTGGTGGTGGTTGGTGGGGGAGGGGGGAGGTGTTGTTTATACTTCAATCCCACAAGATGATCATCCATTTCTCATTTCCATGCAAATAACTTCCCTGAATGTATTCCCAGGAATATCCTCCCTAAGTACAGCTGTAATGTTATCCCTAATCAAAAATGCCACTCTCCCTCTTCTTGTGCATCCCCCACCTCCTTTCTCTCCTTCCCATGGCATCTATATCCTGGAAGTATGACTTGAATCCATATCCTTCTGATGCAATGTATTGTCACTGAGTCAAGGCTGCCACTTTAATTTAGTTAAAAATCACACAACACCTGGTTACAGTCCAACAGCTTAGCATCTCCAAATTTTCATGAAGTATCTTCTCACAACAATCATAGCAATTACAGAGACATGGCTCAGGGGTGGACAGGACTGGCAGCTGAGGAATTGGGCTGCATGAACAAGTTGGGCTGAAGGGCCTCTTTTCATACTATAAACCTCGATGACTCTCCCTCAACTTCTCCCTTCATCTGAAGCTTGGTGACTCTCATGTTGAACAACCACCAGTCATCTCTCCTAATGAATTATGGCTGTTCACCATGTATTCCCTTGCCTTGTTTATTCTGCATCACCTTAACATTGACAGGATTCAATTCCATTTATCTCTGACCATCACGTTTATATCCTCTTGTAATCTGAGGCTATTTTCCTCATTATTTATCATTCCGCCAATTTTTGTATCATCCATGAACTTACCAATCGATCCTCCTACTTTCAAGTCGAAATCATTTATGTATGTACCACAAACAGCAAGGATCCCAACACTGATCCTTGTGGAACCCCACTGAATGCAGACTGCCACTAAAAAAAAAACACCTGTCGGCCAGTTTCTAATCACACATAAAAATAGCATTTGTGAACTCAAATAACCTGAGCTCCAGCCACTGGCTTGGGCTGTTTGGAACTGGTTCATCTCAGAGGAAAACAAGGGAAATGACATAAGGTATAAATTCCTGCTTGGTGTAAGAGTGTGAGGTAATGCTAACGGTGTCCTTGGGCCAGAGCCTATAATGACACAGGCTTAGCAGATGAGCCAGAACCAATGAGATTAGATTAGATTCCCTATAGAATGGAAACAGGCCCTTCATCCCAATAAGTCCACAATGACCATCTGAAGAGTAACCCACCCAGACCCATTCACCTACATTTACCCCTGACTAATGCACCTAACACTACTGGCAATTTAGCATGGCCAATCCACCTGACCTGCACATCTTTGGATTGTGGGAGAATACCAGAGCACCCGGAGGAAACCCACGTAAACATGGGGAGAATGTGCAAACTCCCCATAGACTGTCGCCCAAGAATCAAACCCGTATCCCTGGCGCTGTGAGGCAGCAGTGCTAACCAGTGAGCCCGTTTAGTGGCATAAAGTACAATTAAGACATTGTAGTTCAGGAAGAGAAGGAAAAAGTATAAAAATGAAGGATTTAGGGCAAGTAGCCAGTAGAAACTCTGGAGATCAGATTCGCTGAAGTGGAGAACCCTACTCTGGAAGTGGAGAGACTACATCAAGGACATGAAAAATTGCCTGGCTAGTGTGAACTCGTATTCTTGAGTATAAGCTTTTATTTTATGTGACTGTTCAGGGAATATCTAAGAAACCTAGTGGATCGGCGCAGAGATTTTAGTTTTGTATGAATTACATGCCTGCTTTTAACCTTTTCTTAACCAAATGATGTCAATGAATGTCTGTTTTAACTAAATAAAGTTAGTTGATACAGATTTGACTCTTTTCCTCTTTGTGCTAAGCCAGTAACAGTCTTCAAGGGTGGTAACCAAGCAACACATCCTTCGACTACCACCTTCTACTTCTTGTCACTCAGCCAATTCTGAACTGAGTTAGCCAAATTTCCTTAGATACCATGGACGCTGACCTTCGCTATTTGTCACCCATCTAACTTGTCAAAAGCCTTGCTGAAGTAGAAGTAAACTACATCAAATGTATTCTCATCTACACACCTGGTCACCTCTTTCAAAAATTCAATCAAGTTAATCAGATATGACCTCCCCTAGTGAGGTGTCCAAAACGTTGGAGAAATTGTTATGCATAGTGTTAGGTACATCAGTCAGGGGGAATGGGTCTGGGTGGGTTACTCTTCGAAGAGTCGGTGTGGACCTATTGGGCCGAAGGGCCTGTTTCCATACTGTAAGAAACCTAATCTAATCTAAGCAGAAGTACTGAGTACTTAGAGTCATAGAGATGTACAGCACGGAATCAGACCCTTCGGTCCAACTCGTCCATGCTGACCAGCTATCCCACCTGCCAGCACCTGGTCTATTATCCCTCCAAACCCTTCCTATTCATATACCCATTCAAATGTCTTTTAAATGTTGCAATTGTACTAGTCTTCACCACTTCCTTTGGCAGCTCATTCCATACACGTACCATCCTCTGCGTGAAAAGGTTGCCCCTTAGGTCTCTTTTATATCTTTCCCCCCTCACACTAAACCTATGCCCTCTAGTTTTATCCATGCCCCTCATGATTTTGTAAACGTCCCAGATAGAAGCTTAACATCGAGCACACTCAAAACAGTGATTGATAGATTTCTGAAGACAAACTATATCAAAGGATATAGAAATAGCACAGGAAAGTGTGATTGAGATATTGTTGATCAGCTATGATCTAATTTAGTGGCCCAACATCCGCAATAGGTTGAATGGTCTATTCTTGTGCTTATATTCCCATGTGGAGCTGATAAGATTTAGAGCATTTCGTCACTCAGAGGATGGCGAATCTTTGGAATTCCTTGTTCAAGAGACTTTTGGAGATTCAGTCAGTTATTCAGTACATTCAAGATTGTGACTGACAGATTTCTCCTTAAAAACAGCGTTAGGTGAAGGGGTAAATGTAGGGGAATGGGTCTGAGTGGGTTGCTCTTCGGAGGGTCGGTGTGGACTTGTTGGGCCGAAGGGCCGGTTTCCGCACTGTAAATAATCTAATCTAATCTAATCCAAAAAAAGTCAGGGATAATGCAAGAAAACGGTATTGTAGATCAGCCATGATCTCTCTAAATGATGTAGCAGGCTTGAAGGAATAAATTACCTATTCCTGCTCCAATTTTTTAATGTTCTAATTAATGCAATAAGATCTAAATTACGTTTACAGTGCATATATTTAAACGCGTGAAGCTTATAAACAAAGCAGGTGAGTAGATGGCAGACAATAACATGGGAATATGATATTGCAGTTATATCAGGTATGAAACTCAAAAAGGGAAGAACTGGGCATTAAGTATTCAAGAATAAAATTGTTCAGAATATAGAAGGAATGAAAGAGAGGTGAAGTGATGGCAGGTTGACACCACCCTGTAGCTGAACACTAACTCCCCCTCCCACTCCACCAAAGACACACAGGTTCTGGGCCTCCTGCATCGCCAAACCCTAACCACCCGACGCCTGGAAGAACAATGTCTCATCTTCTGTCTTGAATCCTGCAACCACACGGGATAAATGTAGATTTCACCAGCTTCCCCATTTCCCCTCAACTGAACCTATCCCAGCGCCCCACCCGCCCCCCCCAACCCCGTACGCACCCGCCTCCTCTCCGGAGCAGCTGGACTGGACACTAACAACAAGACTGCTACAATTGCCGTTGTGGGTTAAGTCTCCAAATAGCGCGTACTAGAACTCCAGGGAAAGTGCGGGGAGAGACAGAGAGGGTGGGCAGTCAGTCATTTGGAGACAGTGCCTGTTTAATCACAGAAAACAAAAGACACGATCACTGTTGGAAACACGTCTTTGATGCAATGTTTCCATCGGGACCTCCAGATCTCCTTCGGATAATCGATTTTTGGATAATTGGTATTCGGATAATCGAGGTTCCTCTGTAATTATAGTCAGTCATGGTTTGGACATACTGTGACACACCGTGTTGCTGTGTTGGTCAGAATGTCAGTGAACCATTAAGAGACATGCTCATTACTTTGTCATAGCATGTGGACCTGAGGTTATAAAGGTCACAGATACCATCTTAACTCCGATTACTTGAAGCTTGACGTTATTGAAAGCCTACTACTCCTTGTAATCGAAAAGCCTAATATTAGCTTAAACAGTGATGTGCTTGTGAATATCATATTTGTACATATTAGTTATCTGTAATAAATATTGAATTCTTTAAAACCACATTATTCTTGTCCAGTTTCTTATGTTGAAAGGGGATAACATTAGCATTGCTTCTAAGTAAAATGTGCTGATATCCATTAGTGTGCTATAGGTGTTCTGCAACTAGTGGTTACTGCAGAACTGAAATGCATTACCAGTCCTGAAAATTATACTTTAATCTAATTTCACAAGTTTATTTTGATGTTTATTTCAGTGTCCCTTTATGGGGATATTAATTAGTTCATTAGTTTAATCCTTCTTAAGATTTCTCAAATGAGAATAAAAGAGACACTAGGGTTGGGCGATCCAAGATGGCGGCGATCTAATAGGTCTGTCCTGCTGAGCTCTGCACCATAACCCATGCAAGGTGGTGCTTTTACCCTCCCTTTATTAGATATTTTGGCAAAAATTGGCGATTTTATGTCCCAAAAAACTTTGTGCCTTAGTCATCTTCCCTGATCGCCAAAACTAAGGGAAAAGGACCACACGGATTGCAACAAGCAGGGCATTCAACAGGCACGTCTACAGCCGCAGTGTCAACCTCTATGGACGTTTCTTTGGACCTACTTGCGCAACAGAGCCTGGTCTCGGAGTTCGTGAAACTCCGAGAGAAGATCAATTCAGCAATGGAGGAGACCCGGATCAGACTGGAACCGATCTCAGCCATGCTGCAAAAGCATTAGCAGGAGATCCAGCGTCTCAGGTAGCATGTAGAGGAGGTGGAGCAGTGGACCGGTGCTTCAGAGACCACGGCAGAATCCTCAGTGGTTTGGCTCCAGGCCCTGGAGAGGCAGGTACAGTCCTTAGAGGAGCAGGTTGACGACCTCGAAAATCATCTTATTGGGCTGCCGGAACGGGAGGAAGAAACCCATCTAGTCAGCTTTCTGAAGCAATGGCTCCCACAGTTCCTAACACTGGAAGTCGAGGCGGGCCCAGTACGAGTCGAGTGGGCCCACCGGGTTGCAGTGTGCAAGCCTGGATCGGACCAGTGCCCTCGCCCGGTCATAGTGCAACTACAGCACTATACAGATAAGCAAATGGTGTTGGCAGCTGCCAGAGCACTGGGGAAGAATCCACAGGCCCTGATCTACAAGGGGTCAAAATTACATTTTTCAAGACTTTTCTGTAGTTTGATCCGCAAGAGGAAGACCTTCAATGAAGTAAAGAAGAGACTGAGAGACTTGAATATTCAGTATTCTGTAAGGTACCCAGCAGTTTTACATTTTAGCCAAGGAGGGTCCGTGCACAATTTTGATTTGTCAGTAAAGTCAAAGTACTTCCTGGAAACTATAAAATAGACTGGTTGGTTCAAGAAATATGGACAATCGTGTTTCCTTTGTTTCTCTGTTGTCTACATTGTTTACCTGATTTTGTTCTTTTAATATATGGGGTCCTTTTTTCTCTTCTTTCTCCCCTCCCATTGTCATTATTCCCCTGCCTTTTTCCCCTTTTCCTCTGTCTTGGTTTGGGATGGGGTTGTTTGGGGGGCTGGGGTTTTTAAATCAGTAATGATTCGGGTCAGGTTGAATGCCCACTTTTAATTTTCTTGTTATAAGCCACATGCATTCTTTACTTTGTTTTGCCTGGGTTTGGAGCAAGGCTTCAACTAGGAGCCATGGAGGTGTCAGTAGGTAGTGTGAGTGCCCCCTGTGGGCAAGGGGGAAAGTCTCCTCCGATTTGTTTCATATGTTGGTTCATTATAGGAATAGTTTTTAGAAGCTTTGCATTGACAGTTTTTGTAGTGGTATTTTCTAGTTTACACGAATATTTTACTGTTTCCACTCGGCACATTATGAGTGGGGGTCTTCCTCTCGGGGGATCATGGGCTGTTTCAGATGGTTATGGTTAATTGTTTGTTTAAATGGTGCACCTGGAATATGAAGGGGAGTTATTAATTAATTAAGAGAAAGAAGATACTTTAGAGTCTTAGAAAAGAAAGGGTTGATGTTGCCCTGTTGCAAGATTAGATTAGATTCCCTACAGTATGGAAGCAGGCCCTTCGGCCCAACAGGTCCGCACCAACCCTCTGAAGAGTAACCCACCAGACCCATTTCCCTCTGACTAATGCACCTAACACTATGGGCAATTTAGTTTGGCCAATTCTCCTGTCCTGCACATCTTTGGATTGTGGGAGGAAACCGGAGCAGCCGGAGGAAACCCACGCAGACAAGGGCAGAATGTGTAAACTCCACATAAGGAGCATTTAAAGTTACAGCAAGGAGGGTTCGGCTGGATGTTTTTCTCATCTTTTAATTCTAAAAACAGGAGAGTAGCTATACTCATTCAGAAGAATCTTCTATGTCAGCTGTTAGACCAAATTAAGGACAAATATGGGTGGTTTGTGATCCTCAAAGGTTTAATACGAGGAGTACGGGATTTTGAATGTTTATTGCCCCCCGGCACACCTCCTCAAATTTTTCCAGGTTGATGGGCCTTGGAGCACACCACCAGATTATAGAGGGAGACTTCATTCGTCTTATAAACCCCGAGATAGTCAGGATGCTCAGGGGTATTGCAGGCACCTCCCCACAATCCAAACAACTGGTGGACCTGAGTAGGGAGTTGGGGCTAGTGATTTGTGGAGATGTCTTCTCCCTGAGGGTAGAGACTTTACCTTCTTCTCCAACCCACACAAGGAATGACATATCTTTTTCTCCACCGACCTTTTTGGATTCAGTGCTGTCCTGTAGAATTGGGAACATAGCTATTTCTGACCATGCGGCAGTGTATCTGGAGGTTAAGGCCAGAAGCAATGAGACAAGCTTGCAGCATTGGCGTATGGATCCTTTTCTCCTGAAGGACAGTAAATTTATTGAGTACTTTTCATGGGAATTTAAAATTTTTTGGAATATTAATTTGGGTACAGCCAGTAATCCGTGGGTGCTCTGGAAGACTGCCAAGGCCTTTGCAAGGGGTTTGATTATTTCTTACTCAGCAACCTGGAAGTGACAGGGGAAAGAGCAGCCGGGTATGCTTGAGGCCCAGTTGAAGGCAGCCAAGACGGCATACTTTGATAGGCCGTCTGTGACCAAGTTGTAGCAGATTACAGTTCTCAGGGCTGCTCTGAACTCTGTACTCACTCGGACAGCAAAGTGGGAGATCTCTTTTGCGAAAGAGAAGTTATTTGAGTATGGTGATAA
This sequence comes from Chiloscyllium plagiosum, assembly GCF_037043375.1. Taxonomy (NCBI): domain Eukaryota; kingdom Metazoa; phylum Chordata; class Chondrichthyes; order Orectolobiformes; family Hemiscylliidae; genus Chiloscyllium; species Chiloscyllium plagiosum. The sequence goes on from NW_028270156.1 coordinate 43,506,046, forward strand.
GCCGGGTAGATACCTGGCATATCTGGTCAGGAAGGAAAGTGCCCCCAATCTATTTCATCCATCAGAGAGTGTGCTGGTACTCTTACTTGCGATTCCAAAAAAATTAATGCAGCATTTAGGAAATTCTATTCTGATGTTATGAAGATGTGGATGTATTTTAAAGGAGTTAAAAGCAGCAGAACTACCGGACACAGCACCAAATGTTCTCAATAAAGGAACAATGTGACACTTGGTCAAACAACTCTATTAGCTTGTTACCTGTAGACAAAAATAAATTCAAATTCAGCCAAACAGTTTAAATTATACACCAAAAAATATCAAACTCCAATCCAGTTTGAATTGAGTATATTGAAAATCTTAAAAGCCAATGACATAATCCAATGCTTTGGGGGTGTAAGACCGGGAAAATTGAATAGTTGAGAGGAGAACTGACAAGCCCAACATGTAAACAGACTGCCTGAAAAATAGCTCTCTCAAAAATGTACCTTTTTAATCAGTAACATGTGACGCAGAAATTCCTAGGAAAACTAAGAGACAACATGGGAAGATTCGAATAGAAGAATGAAAACAGCCTGGTTTTGATATAAGTAGTATGGTTTTGTAAATCTTAATTGGGAGTTTTATCGGACTAGTATTACAGAAGGGAAGGTAAAATATAGGTTAGAGGAAGAAATGTAAATAGTTGTGAGTTAATTATTCTCTGTATACTTTAAGAAATAAAGTTGTTAATTTTTACTTTAATTAATTCTTGGCTACTTGATTTTTTACAGATTACTGCATGTGATAAATCTTGGCTGTGTTGCTGGTTTTAAATTAAGCAGAAGGATTTACCCTGTGTCATAACACTGAGTTGTACAGGTCAGAGGGCTGTGAGGACAGGTTGGTAAAGATGTAGTTCTTTTCAAGAACTTGGACCTCCCAGGTGTAATTACAGAGCAGGCGTCCCTTTTGAATGCCCTTCTAACAATCCAAGAGATAGGGGAGGCAGGGAGGCAGCTCCAAAGTGGTAAAGCGCCCAGACCAAATGGATTTCAGAGTGAGTTTTATAAAGAGTTAATAAACATGTTGGTCAGGTCAATGTTGCACATGTACAATTATTCATACAAGGAGTCAGGAATTCTCTTCAGGAATGAGGCTGGGAGCCTTGGGGGTGGAGAGATAAATGGGAGGGGGGTGGGGCTAGGGACAAGGTAGCTGGGAGTGCAATAGGTGGATGGAGGTGAGGGTAAAGGTGATAGGTCAGAGAGGAGGGTGAAGCGGATAGGTGGGAAGGAAGATTGGGAGGTGGGACAGGTCATGAGGGCAGTGCTGAGCTGGAAGGTTGGAATGAGGATAAGGTGGGGGTTGGTGAAATCAACTCCACCACCCAGTGGATGAACATTTCAGCGCCCACCTCGACCATGACCTCACACCCTATCACAAAAGAAAAGGTCATTCCTGAAGAAGGGCTCCAGTCCAAAACATCGATTTTCCTGCTCTCAGATGCTGCCAGACCTGCTGTGCTTTTCCAGCAACACACTCTCAATTATTCGTACAGTCAGGACTGCCTCCCGTTCTCTCTGAGAGAAGCTAATCTCTCCCTTATTCTCAACGGAAAAGCCTCAGAGGACTGTGCTTTATACAGGCGCATATCACTGTTTTTTTTTATAGATATTTTTATTAGAAATTTAACATTTTTACAAGTTTACAAAAATAAACAAAACTCTCAGATATAAACATTGATATACAATTAGCTCAAATATACAATAGCCAAAATTTGACAAAAAAAACAAAACAACAAAAAAAACGAAAAGAAAAAAAAACAAACAAACAAAACTCAACTATCTACTAATCTAACCTACAACTAACCAGGGTGTATATTTAAGTCTCTTACATGCTCGGGATGTGTTAGCATCAGATATGATAAAACCCGTATTCGTGCGGGATTCCTCCCCCGAGGGGCCGCGGACCAGCCAGGTTTGTAATCTCAATTAAATAAAAGCCCTTGTTAGGATAGCCGAAATATCTGTATTTATGTAATTCAAAAAGGGCTGCCATATTTTATAAAATAATTCGGTCTTTCTGTGCACCATATTTGTAAGGAAGTCAAGGGGAATACATTCCATAATTAGTCTGTGCCAATTTGAAAGTCCAGGGGGGCCCTCCGCCACCCAGTTCATCAAAATATTTTTCCTTGCACAGAAAGAAAGAATAGAAAATAGTCTCTTCCCGTACGTGTCCAGGGAGGGAAAGTTCGAAAAGCACAAGAGGAGAGATACGGGGTCCACTTTTATTTCCGTTCCTAAAATTTCTGTCAGGGTACTTGCTACTTTAGTCCAATATCTACGGATCTTATAACTGGTCCATAAGCAATGTACAAGAGTGCCCACCTCTATTTTGCATTTAGGACACATTGGAGATGCTCCTGCCTTAAATTTTGCCAATCGAACCGGTGCTATATGGGCCCTATGAAGTATCTTCAGCTGGATAGCCTGGGTTCTGTTACAAATAGTAATTCTTCTAGCATTTTCCCAGATATCATTCCACGTTTCTGTGGAGATTTCTAGTCCCAGATCCTGATCCCATGTTTTAAGCAGATTATCCATATCTCCCGATACTTCATCATGTAGCAAATGATAAATATTACTGACGGAAGATACCCCCACTGGTCGTAGGACACTACATTCTCTATCGGATTTATAAAGACTATCTAATAACGTAGTCTTCTTCTGTATAAAATCTCGAATTTGGAAGTATCGAAAGAGGTCTCCATTGGGTAATCTGAATTTCTGACGCAGCTGTCCGAAAGACATCAGGACCCCACCTTTAAATAAATCCCCGAGACATGAGATACCCCTGGATCTCCAGAGTTTAAAAGTGGCATCTGTTAACCCCGGTTGGAATCCCCATGCTCCCACTATCGGTGCATAGGGGGATGTTTTATGTGAATTACCCTCATTTTGCCGCATTATATTCCAAGCCTTGATTGTATTCAGTATTATAGGGTTTTTACAGTGATCTGTAATGATTTTCCTCTTGTCTGAGAATAAAAGGTTAATAAGTGGGTATTTTACTTGAGAAGCCTCGATGTCCAACCAGATTGATTGTGGATCAGACAAGACCCAATCAGCTATGTAACTTAATAGGGAACTTAATTGATATTTCCTAAAATCTGGGAAGTCCAATCCACCCCTTGCCTGTGGAAGCTGTAGTTTCTTCAGCTTAATGAGGGGCCGCCTATGATTCCAGATAAAGGAACTCAGCCAGCCGTATAATTTACATAAAGCCGTCCTCGGCAGCATCACCGGAAGCATTCTCATAGGATATAGGAGACGGGGCAGGATATTCATTTTGATTAATGCTATTCTACCCAACCAGGAAATTGGCAGGTCTCCCCATCGCTGGAGGTCCTGCCTTATCCTTTCCAATAAATACACAAAATTAGCCTTATACAACTGACCAAATACTGGAGTAATAAAAATGCCTAAATATAAGAAACCCTCCAGGGACCAGCGAAAGGGAAAAAGGGAACCGTCCGCTAAGCGGGGTATCACAGCAAGGCCACCCATTGGCATAGCCTCCGATTTTGAAAAATTAATTTTATAGCCTGAGAATGCACTAAATGTATTAATAACTTGGATTAAGCGAGGTATGGACATCAAAGGGTTACTGAGGAATAGAAGAACATCATCTGCATAAAGGGTAATTTTATGTTTACCTGTACCAATCCTTGGGGCCACTATATTAGGATCAGCTCGTATAGCTTCTGTTAGTGGTTCAATTATTAGCGTGAATAACAATGGCGAGAGGGGACATCCCTGACGGCAGCCCCTACCCACACTGAAGCTATCCGAGTCTAATCCATTGGTAACCACAACTGCTTTGGGATCACTATACAATGTTGAGATCCATTTGGTAAACACCTGTCCAACACCAAACCTCTCCAATGTGTAAAACAAATATGACCATTCGACCCTATCAAATGCCTTTTCCGCGTCTAATGAAACCACTACTCCTGGTATCTTTCCCTGATGACAAGCTTGAATCATATTCAGAGCCCTTCTAACATTATTGGATGATCTACGGCCCTTAATAAACCCCGTCTGATCCTCCTTTATAATATGTGGCAGTATCCTTTCTAATCTCAGTGCTAACGTTTTAGAGAGGATTTTAAAATCTACATTTAGCAAGGATATTGGTCTGTATGATGTACAATCTTCTGGGTCCTTTCCTTTTTTAAGGATAAGAGAGATATTTGCCTCTTTCAGCGAAGGCAGGAGACAGCCCTGACTATATGCATAGTTATACATGTCCATAAGTGGACCAACCAGTATTTCTGTAAATTCTTTATAGAATTCAGCTTGAAAGCCATCTGGGCCCGGCGCCTTACCATTTTGAAGGTGCCTAATTGCATCAACTATTTCTTGGGGTGTAAGAGGAGCATTTAGGACTGATACTTGTTCCGGAGTTAGGTCTGGAAAAGTCAAATTTTTAAAAAATGACTGCATCCTCTTCGTCCTATCTTCACAATCCTGTGATTTATATAACTCAGAATAGAATTCTCTAAAGGTCACATTAATCTTTTTATGATCATGAGTCAAAATACCCGTACTTTCCTTGATAGACATAATAGTCTGAGGGGCCTTTTTTTTCTTTGCAAGAAATGCTAAGTATCTACCCGGTTTGTCGCCATATTCATATAACCTTTGCTTTGCAAATAATATTTCCCTCTTAGCCGTTTGAGTAAGTGTAGTATTTAGAGCTGTCCTAAGAGCTGTAATCCTTTGCAATTTAATAATAGAAGGTCTATCAGTGTATGCTGTTTCAGCCGCTTTTAAGCGGGCTTCAAGCAGACGCTGTTGTTCTCCCTTTAATTTCTTCTGGGTCGCTGAGTAGGAGATGATCAAGCCTCGCGTGTAAGCTTTGATGGTCTCCCACATCATTGACGGGTTGCTAGCTGTACCTGAATTAATTTCTAAAAAAGTTTTAAATTCTTGAGAGAAGTACTTTACAAATTTACTATCTTTCATTAAGAAGGGGTCCATACGCCAATGCCGAGGGGATGTCCCACTGTTCCTCGCCTTAGTTTCCATATATACAGCAGCGTGGTCAGAAATTGCTATATTACCTATTTTACAGGATGATATGGAATTTAAAAAAATCGAGGGGGCAAAAAACATATCAATTCTGGTATGACATTTATGTGGATTAGAGTAGAAAGAAAAATCTCTACCCTGTGGATGAAGACATCTCCATACATCTACTAATCCCAATTCTTTGTTCAGATCCATCAATTGTCTAGATCTGGGAGATACTCCTGCAGTACTCTTGGGAATCCTGTCTATTTCCGGATCCATAATACAATTAAAGTCTCCCCCTATAATTATATGACGGGCATCAAAAGCCATCAATTTTGAAAAGGCTTCCGTTATAAATTTAAAGGGGTGTGCCGGGGGGCAGTACAAACTTAAAATCCCATATTCCTCTCCATTTATGAGGGCTTTAATCAAGATATATCGTCCAGATTCGTCTTTTATCTGCTTTAGGATTTTGAAAGGGAAATTCTTCCGAACAAGAATAACAACTCCCCTTCTTTTTGAGCTAAAAGAAGAAAAAAAGGCCTGATCAAATCCGCCCTGTCGTAATTTCAAGTGTTCTTTATCTGACAGGTGTGTCTCCTGTAGGAGAGCTATATCAACTCTTTCCTTCTTAAGATTTGATAATATTTTCTTCCTTTTAAGTGGCGAATTACTCCCCTTGACATTCCAGGTGCACCACTTAACTGACTGATCAACCATAATCCTCTGGGCCAATCCGAGACCCCTCGGGAGGGGGAACCCTATCCAGAACATCCCGAACATGGAACATGTAAAATTTACAAAAATAAAGCCTCTTTAATACACCCACAACAATACAGTAAAAAACTATTTCTAAATAAAAAAAATATAAAACGTATCTAAGTGGAGACTTTCCCCCTTGTTCCCAGGGGGCGTCACTTCCTCTCCAAAAATCCCTCATATCCTCTCCCAACCAATGCCCCACCCTTGACCCAGGCACTCCTCAATAAAATGAGGAAAATTCAAATATAATATAAAGCTAGAGTTAACAGTGAGCACCCCACCCCCACCCCTACCAACACCTGGGTATATTTGGTAATGTTAATACCATATATAAACATATAACTATAAAATTACCAGTTCAACAAATAATAATTAAATATGATAATACAAAATAAAGAAGGGAAAAACAACCCCGCTCCTAAAGACAGAGGTAAAATCGAATAAGGTAACCACCTCCCCCCACCAACATTAACCAAATCCCCCAGCTTATATATATATATACCTATATATACATACACATACACACATATATATGTATATATATACATACATACACACACACACACACATATACATACATCCCTCATATATACATAAAATAATAACAGAAAACAACTCCAAGGGGGGGGGGGGGGGGAGAAAATCAAATCCCTCTCCCCACCCCCCATGATAATATTAAGCAGTAAGGTAAGAAATAAAAAGGGAGGGGATATAAACCAAAGCGGGGGGGGGGGGGAAGGCAGACCAACATCCATTATGTCCTACAGTTTATCTAAGAGAGTCCAAGAATTCCTTAGCCTTTTCTGGTGATCCAAAGTTATATACAGATCCTTCATGGTTAAAGCGTAACATCGCTGGGTAGCGTAAGGAGTACTGAACATTTAAGTCCCTTAAACGCTTCTTCGCCTCGTCGAATGCCTTCCTCTTTCAAACCAGAGCCGGGGAAAAGTCCTGAAATAGCATGATCTTGGATCCTTTGTAGATCATAGCTTGGGGGTCTTTTCCGAGATTTCTAGAGGCTTCTAGGAGTATCTGCCTCTCCCTGTAGCTCTGCAGCCGGAACAGGACCGGGCGTGGGCACTGGTTCGAGCCGGGCCCGCGTATTGCTACCCGGTAGGCCCATTCCACCCTTACCTGGCCTGATCCAGCTTGCAGATTTAAAAGTTGTGGCAGCCACTGCTCCAGGAATGCTGTAAGCTGGCATTCCTCTTCCTGTTCGGGAAGGCCCAGCAAACGAATATTTTATCGACGACCTCGATTATCGAGGTCGTCAATATGATTTTCCAAGGTCCGGACTCGCTGCTCGAGAGTCCGGACCTGATCCACGGCCGATTGAGCGGTTGTCTCGGAGGTCGCGGCCTTTAGCTCCACCCCTCCGACTCGGCGTTGAATTTCTTCAATTTCACGGTCGTGCTTCTGCAGCGCGGCCGAGAGCGACTCCCAACGATTTCTGGATTCGACGATAAAGGCATCGATCTTCGAGTCAAGCTTGGAAAGCATTTCTGCAAGACTTGCTACTGCAGGTAAGTCCCCCGGGGCGGCTGAGGACACCTCTGCTGCAGCTGGAGAGTGTGGGGGAGGGGTTCCTGCTTGCTGAGAGCTGCGGGCTCCCTTCCCTTTAGTCATTTTAACTTAGGATTAAGTTGCTTAAATGTAATATTACACAACTAATTGAGTTACTAAACTATTATAAATGATTTATAAATGATTTGGTGAGCTTGGTAGGGGGTAGGTGACCCACTGTGCCCAAGTCTTGGGAGGAGCACTATAGACTCAGTCTTACTGGGTCGCCGCCATCTTGGATCCCCCCCGCATATCACTGTTAAACGTGGATTTTAAATTCTGTCGAAAATGCTGGCACTGAGGTTGGCGAAGGTCTTGCCCTCTATTGTAAAGGAGGACCAGACAGGTTTCATTAAGGGTGGCAGGTCCTCTAATAACACTAGAAGAGTGCTGAATGGTATCCAGGTGACCAGCAAAGGTCAATTCTGGGCTTGGTAGTCTCCCTAAATGCAGAGAAAGCGGTTGACCAGGTGGAGTGGCTTTATCTTTTTTATGTCCTAGAACAGTTTGGTCTTTGGGCGGGGGGTGTGGTCTTCACCAGGTGGTGGCAGTATTATATAAATGTCCTAAAGCTGTGGTTCTCACTAATAGCATAACATAGAACATAGAACAGTACAGCACAGAACAGGCCCTTCAGCCCACGATGTTGTACCGACCACTGATCCTCATGTATGCACCCTCAAATTTCTGTGACCATATGCATGTCCAGCAGTCTCTTAAATGTCCCCAATGACCTTGCTTCCACAACTGCTGCTGGCAACGCATTCCATGCTCTCACAACTCTCTGTGTAAAGAACCCGTCTCTGACATCCCGTCTATACTTTCCTCCAATCAGCTTAAAACTATGACCCCTCGTGTTAGCCATTTCTGCCCTGGGAAATAGTCTCTGGCTATCGACTCTATCTATGCCTCTCATTATCTTGTATACCTCAATTAGGTCCCCTCTCCTCCTCCTTTTCTCCAATGAAAAAAGTCTGAGCTCAGTCAACCTCTCTTCATAAGATAAGCCCTCCAATCCAGGCAGCATCCTGGTAAACCTCCTCTAAACCCTCTCCAAAGCATCCACATCTTTCCTATAATAGGGTGACCAGAACTGGACGCAGTATTCCAAGTGCGGTCTAACCAAAGCTTTATAGAGCTGCAACAAGATCTCACGACTCTTAAACTCAATCCCCCTGTTAATGAAAAGCCAAAACACCATAAGGTCTGACAATTTTAGTATTGGTAGAGGTAGCCAATAAGGGTGCCCCCTTTCACCACTGCTATTTACATTAGTGATTGAGCCGTTGGCGGAAGCCATCCGGAGGGACCCCCAATATAGTTGCTCTGGTGTGGTATTAGGGGAGTGTATGCAGAAGACATCTTCTTTTTCTATCTAATTCAACAATGTCTGTGCCCCGTTTTAATACAAAAGATTAATTTATTTGGCTCATTCTCAGGGTATAAAATCAATTTTATTAACCTTCCAGATTTCAAGAGATATTAATTAAGTCTCCTATTATCCTATGTGAATGATTGGGCTTGCCAGGACTCAAGGTCAATTTGACTGGACATCAAGGCCTCCCAAGCAAAATGCCCCCTTATTAATTTGTTGTTTATGCAAAAGTTAAACCCACATTGCTAACTGACAGAGTTAGCAGTTACTGCCTTTGCTGTTGAATTCATGTATCGCTGGACATCGGCATGCATCTGGGAAAATTAAAAAACAGTGAAATTCACAACTGATCTTGGAGGAACCTGTTTGGAGAGGTCAGAGCACTGAAACAGATAAGTGGATGTTTTATGCGTGGTCTTAAAATAAGTCTACAGTAGTGAGTAGTGTGGGTTCTTTCTTGATTATATGTTTTATTGAGCTATGTCTCTTGATTAAACTTAAAATATAAGCCATAAGTCTTAATTTAACCTATTTTATAGAGGAATAAGACAGTACTATTTGCTGGGTCTGTAGACCGAAAGAAGCAAAAATGGCCCATGGAAGAGTGATATGCTCTGCTTGTCGGGTTACTGAGGATTATATCTGCAATAAATGCTGTTGGTTGCGAATCCGATCAGATCGAATGGATGGGTGGAGAGGCAGTTAGAGGAATTTACAAGAGCAAGGGGATGTGATGGAAGGCAGTTATAGGAAGGGGGCGGGGGAAGTCTCAGATACAGTCACATAGATGGGTTAACTTCAGGAAAGGTAAGAGAGGTAGGCAGGTAGTTCAGGAGTCTTCTGTTGCTATCCTCGTTTCAAACAAGTATACTGTTTTGGAAAATGTAGGGGGTAATGGATTCTCAGGGGGACATAGCATGAACAGCCAAGTTTCTGGTATTGAGACTGGCTCTAAAGTTCTAAATTGGAGAAAGGCCAATTTTGACGGTGTTAGGCAAAAACTTTCGAAAGCTGATTGGAGGCAGATGTTCGCAGGTAAAGGGACAACTGGAAAATGGGAAGCCTTCAGAAATGAGATAACAAGAATCCAGAGAAATTATATTCCTGTTAGGTTGAAAGGAAAGGCTGGTAGGTATAGGAAATGCTGGATGATAAAGAAACTGAGATTTTGGTTAAAAGAAGGAAGCATATGTCAGGTATAGACAGGATAGATCGAGTGAATCCTTAGAAGAGTATAAACTCAGTAGGAGTATACTTAAGAGAGAAATCAGGAGGGCAAAAAGGGGGCATGAGATAGCTTTGGCAAATAGAATTAAGGAGAATCCAAAGGGTTTTTACAAATACATTAAGGACAAAAGGGTAACTAGGGAAAGATCAGCAAGGCGGCCTTTGTGCAGAGCCGCAGGAGATGGGGGTGGATACCAAACGAGTATTTTGCATCAGTATTTACTGTGGAAAAGGTCATGGAAGATATAGAATGTAGGGAAATAGATGGTGACATCTTGAAAAATGTCCATATTACAGAGGAGGAAGTGCTGGATGTCTTGAAATGGTTAAAGGTGGATAAATCCCCAGGACCTGATCAGGTGTACCCAAGAACTCTGCGGGAAGCAAGAGAAGTGATTGCTGGTGCTTTCACTGAGATATTTGTAGCATCGATAGTCACAGGTGAGGTGCCAGAAGACTGGAGGTTGGCTAATGTGGTGCCACTGTTTAAGAAAGGTGCTAAAGACAAGCTATGGAACTATAGACCAGTGAGCCTGACGTCGGTGGTGAACAAGATGTTGGAGGGAATCCTGATTAACAGGATGTACATGTATTTGGAAAGGCAAGGACTGATTAGGGATAGTCAACATGGGAAATCATGTCTCACAAACTTGATTGAGTTTTTTGAAGAAGTAACAGAGGATTGATGAGGGTAGAATGGTGGATGTGATATATATGGACTTCAGAAAGGTATTCGACATGGTTCCCCATGGGAGACTGGTTAGCAAGGTTAGATCTCATCGAATACAGAGAGAACTTGCCATTTGGATACAGAACTGGCTCAAAGGTAGAAGACAGAGGGTGGTGGTGGAGGGTTGTTTTTTCAGACTGAGGCCTATGACCAGTGGAGTGCCACAAGGATCGGTGCTGGGTCCACTACTTTTCATCATTTATATAAATGATTTGGATGTGAGCATAAGAGGTATAGTTAGCAAATTTGCAGATGACACCAAAGTTGGAAGTGTAGTGGACAGCGAAGAAGGTTATCTCAGATTACAACGGGATCTTGTTCAGATGGGTCAATGGGCTGAGAAGTGGCAGATGGAGTTTAATTTAAATAAATGTGAGGTGCTGCATTTTGGGAAAGCAAATCTTAGCAGGATTTATACACTTAATGGTAAGTTACTAGGGAATGTTCTGAACAAAGAGACCTTGGAGTGCAGGCTCATAGCTCCTTGAAAGTGATGTTGCAGGTAGCTAGGATAGTGAAGAAGGCATTTGGTATGCTTTCCTTTATTGGTCAAAGTATTGAGTACAGGAGTTGGGAGGTCATGTCGCAGCTGTACAGGACATTGGTTAGGCCACTGTTGGAATATTGCGTGCAATTCTGGTCATCTCCCTATCAGAAAGATGTTGTGAAACTTGAAAGGGTTCAGAAAAGATTTACAAGGATGTTGCCAGGGTTTGAGGATTTGAGCTATAGGGAGAGGTTGAATAGGCTGGGGCTGTTTTCCCTGGAGCGTGGGAGGCTGAGGGGTGACTTTATAGAGGTTTACAAAATCATGAGGGGCATGGATAGGATAAATAGACAAAGTTTTTTCTGGGGAGTCCAGAACTAGAGGGCATAGGTTCAAGGTGAGAAGAGAAAGATATAAAAGAGACCAAAGGGGCAGAGGGTGGTTCATGTATGGAATGAGCTGCCAGAGGAAGTGGTGGAGGTTAGTACAATTGCAACATTTAAAAGGCATCTGGATGGGTATATGAATAGGAAGGATTTGGAGGAATATGGGCCAAGTGCTGGAAGGTGGGACTAGATTGGGTTGGGATATCTGGTTGGCATGGATGAGTTGGACCGAAGGGTCTGTTTCCGTGCTGTACATCTCTATGACTCTATGAGGTGAGGACTATCATGGGGCATTGCAGAAACCTGATTGTCAATAACACAGTTAAGGCATGGAGAATGATGCGACAAAGCAAGGGTAATTTATATAAACCTTCCCTTTTTACTCCCATAGTAGGAATGCCAGGATTTCGGCTAGTATCGATGAATTTTGGCTTTAGGTTCTGGAGTCTAGAGGAGTCTCCTGTTTGGGAGACTTTTTTTGAGGGGGAGGTCATGATATCTTTCAATCAGCTGAGCCAGAAGTATGAATTGTCCAGTACGGACCTCTTTCATTATTTTCAGATTAGGGATTTTCTACAGAAAAAGACTACATTTACTGGTTAATCCCTATAAGTCTGATGTGGAGAGGAGAGTACTTCAGTCCACAGGTACTCTCTCGATCAGAACCCTCTACCATTTACTAGGGCGTAGTATCTCGAAGGACACTGAACCGCTATGCTGGATCTAGACTCAGGAATTGGGGGTGTATATCTCGTCAGACGCATGGGAGGATATTTGGAAGAATGAGAGGAAGATTTCAATTTATAATAGGACGCAGTCTCTCCACAGGGTCTATATGGATCCGGAGCAGCTTGCAAAATTTTAAAAAGGAACATATCCAATATGTCCTAAATGTAAAACAGATACTCGTTGCTTGTGGTCATGCCACAAGCTTCGTAGATATTGGGACATTATATCGAGTGTTTTGGAAGGGATCTTGGGAACCGAGGTCAAGGTAGATCCGGTGTCCCTCTTCTTGGATTTGCCAAATGCCCTCTTTAGATGTGCAAGGAAAGAAACTGTTTAATATGCTTTCATATTGTGCGAGGAAGAACATTCTGATGAGCTAGATATTGGAAAATCCCCCAAGACTTTCAGGATGGCGTAGGTTAGTTGTGGAAAATATCCCCCTGGACTTCCTTACAAGTATGGTGCACCAGAAAACTGAACTTTTTTGTAGGATATGGTGGCCCCTTTTGAATTATATGAATGCAGACTTGTCGGCTATATTGATTAGAGCCTTTGTATAGCTGAGTCTGCATTCATATAATTCAAAAGGGGCCACCACATCCTACAAAAAAGTTCAGTTTTCTGGTGCACTATACTTGTGTCTGGCGGGCGGGGGGCCCCTGAGAGAAAGAATCCCAAATAAATACGGGTTTGCCAACTGACACTCCTGGTGATGGGAAGCTTTGGTATAATTTAACTTAATTCAATCTAATTTAATTTAGTCTATTTTGTTTCGTTATTTATTGAATTTTGGTATGGGTAGTTTTTTTTTTCTCTTGTTTGTGAAGTAGAGTAGTAGTTCATTTATTGTTGTTATACTATAAGATTGTTATACTATTTTATAGTAATTTTATAATTTAATAAAAAATTCAATCTTTTTCAATAAAAAAAAGATACTAGGATTAAACGTTTGTTTACTTGATTTCTTCAAAAGGATATAAATAGAAACTGGACAGGCAGTTAGTTGAATAGCTAGCATATATTCAAAGTACCATCAGCAGTACAACAGATAAACTTTGTTCTCACGGAGACAGACAAGGGGCCTGACCCTGATCTGTTGTAGAATCTTAGCAAACTCTTAGTTAAGTGTCAATATGGAAACATTTACTGAAAAGTGATAATAGCATTTAAAAATTTAGTTTGGCTCTGGAAGAGAACATGATGATTGGGGGTTTAGATAGGGTTGACAGTGAGAATCTTTTTCCACATATGGAGTCAGCTATTACGAGGGGGCATAGCTTTAAATTAAGGGGGGGTAGGTATAGGACAGATGTTAGGGGTAGGTTCTTTACTCAGCGAGTTGTGAGTTCATGGAATACCCTGCCAGTAGCAGTGGTGGACTCTCCCTCATTATGGGCATTTAAGCGGGCATTGGATAGGCATATGGAGGATAGTGGGCTCGTGTAGGTTAGGTGGGCTTGGATCGGCGCAACATCGAGGGCCGAAGGGCCTGTACTGCGCTGTATTCTTCTATGTTCTATGTTCTATGTAACAATTGAGCAAACATACTTTAGCATAACACAGTCAATTTCAGTGGGATAAGAATGGACAAGTCTCAACCTGTAAAGTAACAACCAGCTTTTTTTTAAAGAGGAGCTAGCTTTGGCACAGATGAGGTACAGACAGTAAGATTAAGCTGGGAAAGGAAAAGAAATACATAAGAGATATCAAGTTGACATCACAAGTGAAATAAGCAAGCTGAATATACAAAATCCAGAAAGAAAATGTAAAGGAAATTAGAGAGACAACAAAAGAGCATGAGAAGCGAAGGGCAACTCGCACAAAAAGGGAGTTCAGACAAGTTTTATATGTATATAGATAAGAAGAAGCATCTTGCAGCGCAGTGTTATGTGCCTGCCTCTGGACCAGAAGATCCAGGATCATGGCTCACTTGCTCCAGAGGTATATCAGAATAAGTATGAACATTGATTAGGAATCAAAACTGGGCGTTTTCCCAATGTTAATTAGTGACCTGAACTTGAGTGTCATACTTGCAATAATTGCAGATGATACAAACTTGCAAGTACTCTGAACTGTGAGAAGAACAGTGATAAACCTCAATAGCATATAAACTGGTGCAAAATGCAGACAAATGGCAGATGATATTTAATGCTGAACAAAAAGACCTTGGAGTGCAGGTTCATACTTCCTTGAAAATATAAGTCTCAAATGGATAGGATAGTGAAAAAGGCATTTCCTTTATTGGTCAGAGCACTGAGTCATAGTAGTTGGGAGGTCATAGTACAGGACATTGGTTAGGACACTTTTGGAATATTTTGTGTAATTCTGATCTCCCTCCGAAAGGAGGATGTTGTGAAACTTGAAAGGGTTCAGAAAAGATTTACAAGGGTATTGCCAGGGTTGTAGGGTTTGATCTATAGGGAGCGGTTGAATAGGCTGGAGCTTCAGAGGCTGAGGGGTGACCTTATAGAGGTTTATAAAATCATGAGGAGCATGGATAGGGTAAATAGACAAGGTCTTTTTCTTCGGGTAGGGGAGTCCGGAATTAGAAGGCATAAGTTTAGGGTGAGAGGGAAAAGGTTTAAAAGGGACCTAAGGGGCAACCTTTCTCATGCAGAGGGTGTGCAGTCGGATGGGTGTGCGCGGGCGGAGTAATGAGCTGCCATAAGTGGTGGAAGCTGGTACAATTACAACATTTAAAAGACATCTGGATGGGTGTATGAATAGGAAGGGTTCAGAGGGATATGGCCAAGTGCCAGCAAATGTGACTAGATTAATTTTGGATATCTGATCGGGATGGATGAATTGGACTGAAGGGTCTGTTTGCGTGCTGTACATCTCTATGGCTCTATTACTCTAAGTGTGAAATAATGCATTTTGCGAGGAAGAAGTAATGATGATGTAAAATTCAGTACAACACAAACAGGTAAAGTCACCATAGTCTTATCAGGCCATAGAGCTGCTCTCCCATGAGAGAGGTGATGATGGTGATGGTTTAACCAGATGGCCAATAGGACTATGGCAATTTTACTTTTACCTTTATTCTATTCAGGATGAAGAAAGAGAGATACCTCATGTTAAAGTAAACAAGTTGTAGAAGGTGTCAGAATAGATTTAGAAAATGATCACAAAAGCATAAGAGTCTGGACTTTCTAAACAAACACAAAGAGAAAGCAAGCAAGTTACAATGGATCTTAAGGAAGAATAAGCAAGTTTTTCAGAAGATGCAGAAAAGATACATCAGAATGGTTCCCATGATGCAAGATCTCAGTTGCAAGGATAGATTTTAGACGCAGTGGTTGGTCACCTTAGAGAAAAGAAAGAAGAAGTTTGATTTGAGCGGTTCAAAATCATGAGCAGTCCAAATAGAGAGGAATTGTTCCCACTGGAAAAAATTTAAAGAGGAGGAGCTTATCAATGTAAGGACATTGGCAGAGGACCACAGTGTTCCTCACACCATCAGCTACAAACATATTAGTATTATGAACACTACCCAGAGTCACGGTGCAGCTTCCAAGCTAAAAGGTCAACAGTAAACATGATCTTCTCCCTTCGCCAACTGCAGAAGTGCAGAGAACAGAAAATGCCCCTGTATGTCGCTTTCATTGACCTCACCAAGGCGTTCGACCTGGTCAGCAGAAACGACCTTTTCAAGATTCTCCTAAAGATTGGCTGACCACTGAAACTGCTGAGCATGAGAGAATCCTTCCACAGTAACATGAAGGGGACAGTGTAGTTCAACGGCAGCTCTTCTGAGCCCTTTGACATCCGCAGTGGCATTAAACAAGGCTGCGTCCTCGCTCCCACACTCTGGGATTATTTTTGCTGTGCTCCTGAAACATGCCTTTGGTGCCGCAATGGAGGGAATTTATTTATGCACGAGATCAACCTGACCGGCCTTACAGCCAAGACAAAGGTAAGCGCAGCACTCATCAGGGACATGCTGTTTGCCGATGATGCTGCAGTTGCAATACACACCCAGCAGGAACTCCGGTAACTGATAGACCACCTGTCACACACTTTCAGGCTGACTACCAGTCTGAAGAAGACGAGCATCCTGGGACAGGACACAGAGGCACTGCCAGTCATCACCATCAACTACAAACTCAATGTCATCCATCAGTTTACTTACCTTGGCTCTACCATCACTGATAACACAGAGATCGACAAGAGAATCAGGAAAGCAGCCTCAACGTTTGCTCACCTCATGACTTGAGCATGGACAAATTCCATGCTGACAATGAAAACAAGAACGTCAGTCTACAACGCCTGCGTCATAAGGACACTGCTGTATGGCAGTGAAACGTGTACTACATATGCCAGACAGGAGAGAAGACTGAATACCTTCCACTTGGAGTATCCACCATATCCTGGGCATATCCTGGCAAGACAGTGTCCAACGCAGCGGTCCAATCTCATGCTGGCCTTTCCAGCATGTACACTTTTCTCAGGCAGCATAGACTGCATTGGCTGGGCCACGTCCACCACATGGAGGATGGTCGCATCCCAAAGGATATTCTCTACTGAGAGCTTGCATCCGGGAAGACACCCACTGAGCATCCCCAACTGCACTACAAGAATGTCTGCATGAGGGACATGAAGGCACTTGACGTCGTTACGGAGTTCTGAGAATGGCTTGCAGCTGACTGCACAAGATGGAGAAGCACCCTGAACCAACACCTCAAAACAGAGGAAAAGAAGCTGATGAGCGGTGCAGCAAACAAGCGGGCTCAAAGGAAGTACAACAGTTGTAGCAAATCAACGACCACATACAGATGTGACCTCTGCAACCTGGACTGTCACTCCAGCATTGGTCTCTTCAGTCACAAGCGACATTGCTTCAGGGGAGCAAAAAGCCAGAACAACAAGGATACAACCCATGGTCAGCCATGACCAAAAGGGGCCTCACTATAAGGTTAACATGGAAGTTTTCATGAAATTTGCACTTAATATACTCAGTGATAAAAACATTTGGCATATTTGGTGGCTAACGGACACTTAGGAAGCACTTAAATGTGCCATATAAATGCAAGTTCTTGTTAGGATACATTTTCAACAGGGTTTCCATTTAGGCATTATTTAAATTACATGCAAAGAGCACTCCAGTAACTTGCTACCATTCACAGGTTGCCATATCCCTAATTTCCTGGGTCAACTTAATTTAGATTAGATTAGGTTAGATTCCCTACAGTGTTGAAACAGGCCCTTTGGCCCAACAGGTCCACACCAACCCTCTGAAGAGTAACCCACTCAAACCCTTTTTCCCTCTAACTAATGCACCTAATTGACTATTTAAGCATGGCCAATTCACCTAACCTGCACATCTTTGGACTGTGGGAGGAAACCAGAGCACCCGGAGGAAACCCACGCAGACACGGACAGAATGTGCAAACTCCACACAGACAGTCACCTGAGCTTGGAATCGAACCCGGGACCCTGGTGCTGTGAGGCAACAGTGCTAACCACTGAGTCACCATGCCACCCCAATATATAACGTATGTGAGATTCTAACTGAGAAGGACCTGGCATTACAATATTACTGAGTCGGGGAGGGCAGGTATCAGTTGCTTTTAATCTATAATGGTAAAATGAGAGGAATTATGAATATTTTAGCATTTGCTAACACTGGACAATAAAATATCTTGAGAACTCCACGATGGCATAGAATCTTGCAATCCATGGCATACAATCTGTAGGCAGTCAATTTCTTTTATAATCCATGTGACATTTTATAAATTCCTACTTTGGAAATATAATCAGTCTGACTCAAGATTGGAAAACATATGGACTCTAACCTCACACCTTTAATGGATTGTCTGAACTGAGATGGTCACCTTTTTTAATAAAACCTAAAATTATCTCAGGAATCTGACTTGAAAGTAGTTCTGGGGTTTGCTTATTAATGAATCGAAACCTGCAACCCATTCTAAAAGATGAAGGACTTAAGAGCAGACTAGGTTTGTTCAATATATTGCACAGTATGCTCTTTTGCTATAAATTGTGTCCTATGAGCTTATTCCACCAGCTACCTGATGAAGGAGCAATGCTCCAAAAGCTCATATTTCCAAATAAACTGATTGGACTATAACCTGGTGTTGTGTGATTTTTAACTTTGTCCACTCCACATCATAGAACTACAGTGAAGAGGCCCTTGAGCCCATCCAGACTGTACCACCAAAAAGATCTATACTAGCTTCACTTTCCAGTGCTTGGCCCATAGCTTTGAATATCAAGACATTTCAAGTACTCATCATAGTATCTTTTAAAGGTTGTGTGGGTATCCACCTCTACTAACCTCCCAAATAGTGCATTCCTTGACCTCTATCACTTTATGGGTGAAAAATATTTTCCTCAAGTCCCCTCCAAATCTCCTGCTTGTGCAATACATTCACAAGCAAGATGTTGGTCTTTAACCTAGTGCAAATTTGTGTAACACTGAAAACTCTCTGTTGTAGAATTCCTGCATAAATGAAAGTAATAATAAAATTATTCACTCCAGGACATTCAGGATTGATAGTGGACAGAAGTGCTGGTGACAGTGGCACCTTATGGTGCATGTTAACTATAAGTATTCTTGCAGATGGCATAGCTCCCAGTGCTTTCCTGGTGATTCTGAGCAAAGTTCTTCTGCTTAATCCAAGGTGATCTGTCTTTATCTTTAAATGTAGATGCAAAGCTGCTATTGCTTGAGCATAATCTGCCTTAGTAATATTTTACATATTTTTAATCCAAAAACAGGTTTACAAAAATATAGTGTCAAAACATACAGGATCAAAGCCTTCTCTGCCATTCAGTATTGAGAAAGGTGGGGATAATTACAGAGGTTAATAAAGAAAACATTATTTTTCTCAGTTTTGGAGAAAGATTTTAGCAGTCTAGCTCATAAAATTCCTTCCCAATCTGAGATGCTACTTTCAGAAGTGTGATAACTACAACAAAACTGGAGAACAAAAATTGGAGAATAAAGTACATCTCATAAAAATCTAACACCATAATGACTTCAACATCTATAAAGTTGCATGCATACCTTCACCTTCCACTTATGTAGTTCTTAACAAATAGCAAACAATTCATGTTTAGCATTTAACTCACCTTATCAAAGTTCTGCATCTGTTCCCGGTTGCTGAACCAAGATTCCTTGTCCTGGTTTGGCTGAATTACAAACACCTCATAATCTGCAAACATTTGAGTAAAACGATTGGCAAAGATTTCCCGGATCTGGATGTTAAGCTGATGAATCTTGAGCTCCTCCTTGTCACAATGAACCTTCAAATCTTTGTTACTTCCAGCTTCATCTCTTACTTCCAGCTGCAAGAATATAACAAGAAATCAATCAATCATTTCTTAAGTTTACCACATGCTGAAGCTACCTCGATGTCACTGCTGGAAATATTTAGCCATTGTTTCCGATTAATGAATTTGTTGAAGGACTTTTATTCATTTAAAGAATAGCCAGTAGCATTTCTGACACTTGCAAACATTACATACAATTTTGAACCATACCACATCTTGGCAGAAAAAGGTTCCATTGAGACAAAATGTTCAATCTGGATGAAAGATACATTTTTACTATTTTATGACATACCAACATCACACAACACTCTGGACAAAAGTAGAACAATTTTGAGGTCATGTGAAAATTAACTTCTATTAAAAAATAAAAGTTAAATGTGTAATGTTTGTGACTGAACAAGATAACTAACTTGCTTTCCATTGATAAGGATGTGCTACATTCATTAAAATTAGTGAGAAAAAAATTAGAATTAAATAAATCTTATATGAAACAAGATGTAGATCATTTCAAAGAAGAGTCTGTTGCTATAAAATCCAATTGATTCAATCAACACTGGTGAAATAAAGTTCCCATGAATCATAGTCAGAATAAAATAAATCACAGAAAATCTGATACCACAACAGAAGCAATGCAGAATTCAATGCTTTGCAATCAGTTACACATTCTTTTTCAGATAGTTTACAAATACTTGCAAAATTATCTATTTCTCTTGCAGCTTTTAATTAATAGTTTTGTTCACTTTGGGTCAAATGCAGAAGACTGGAATTTTAAAAAAATTTTCAAAGTGGAAACTGATGGTCTTCCAATGCAACAAAAATTCAAACCATTCATATTCAAATATGTGTACTGATTACAATTCACAGTTCTGAATATTGATTAATTTTATTATTGATTAGATGATAGGAAAAAATAAGTATCTTTAAGAAAATGCCAAGAACCTTTTAAAAAAAATACTGAACAATTAAATTCAAACAGCCTTCATAAATTATTGATTAAATTTGGATTAGAGAGAGCACATAAAATTAAATAGATCATATATTTTTCTCATTTAAATCCTCATGAATTTTGATTTGTTTATAGAATTGTGCACTTTCATTAAGGTGAAAAATCCAGGCTCCAATCATACGTCCTAATGGCGTTTTGTTCTCTGAATTCTTCATCTCCCTCTATCGCAACTCATCCCATATACCACCACCCACAATGATCCAAAGTGCCAAGTTATGCCAAGTTACAGGTACATAGACGCTACTCACACTCTGTCATCCAACTTACTGATTCTCACTTCTGAATCCAAACAGCAAATGTTGGCTGCTTCAAATGTGTGGGTGCAGGAAGAAATAACAGCCCAGCTGGCACAAACACAAATGTTTCAAGAGAAATCTCTAAATACTAACAAAAACAGAAATTGTTGATTTCCATTCTCAAAAAAAAGTACAGAGCTCAACTATTGCACGTCCACAATTGACCTAGCTACGGTTTACAGCTCAGACAGGCCTGAGTTATGTTTAAACGTTTGATACCAAGATAACACTATAAAGCCACTTATTGTAATACAGTTTGAGGGGAAAAAGACACTTATTACAACCTTTTAAAAATACAAAATGTAATATCTCCACAGAGTCCGGTATCCCGTCACCCTTTATTTACACATCAACAGCCTATGACTATTGTGCTGCCTCATACAGAATCAGGCACTAAAGTGTCAGAATCTCTAACACTCACACTTTTTACATGTCAGCTAGGGTTCCTTGATTGGAGCTGTCAATCTGGTCCAGTCATGGAACTCATATTCTATGAGGTCCAGCTGGCTAACCTTGTTGCACTGTCTATACATAATGGCATTTTTATGATAAAAATAGTTGACAGTTGACATTGAACCAAAGTAGAAGCAGTGTCTTCTGCTGGTTAATAATAATACGTGCTACATAATTGCTTCCTTAAAAAAAAGATGTGCAATTTCTTAAACAACTATCAAAAAGTGATTCATAAACTCCATAAACAACTATTGGCCAATAAGGACCCATCATCTTATTACAACTCAGGTGTTTGGTATGCATTATCCAACCATATTCTCATCTTCCCAAGTTCTCTTGTGATCTAGTGATGCTGAACTGCTTGCTGACAAAAGAGGTAGAAGTCTGAAAGTAAACATTCTGACATACATGAGTTAACAAAAAGAACTTAACTCATTTGGAATTTTTTTTTAGAAAAGTTTCACTAACTACACAATTCTGGAAAGAAATAACGGATAACTGTCTTCACAAGGTATGTATCATTCAGATTTCCTCTATGCCATCTCTTCAACAATACTGTTATTCATATATGGCTAGAAATATTTTCAATGTTAATATCTAATATAATCTGAAGGAATGCCTGAGACCTATTGAAAAAGAGGGAACATGTGATGGACATATTAATTAAGGGTCAACTGGGTGTGAATTGGTTGTATAAACATGAGAGCTGTGACATATGAGTTGTTGACTAGAAGTGTTAAAAAATAGTATCAAATTTAGAGGAAAAAGCATAAAATTGTGCAAAGACAGGTGATACATCAGAAGATTGATAGAAAATAAACCAGCAAAGAATGACTAAAACATTAATAGGGAGGGGAAGAACAGAGTTTGAGAAAAAGCTAGCCAGAAATAGAAAAGAAAATTATAAAAGTTTGATAAGTGGGTGGCTCCCAATCCACCTAATTCTCTGTTCTTAAAAAGACCTATTACAAAAAGGTGTAGCGGGACACTTAAGATAAATTTACAGTAATCAGATTTAATATAGTTTTGTGAAAGGGAGATCATGTTTAACCAATCAATTGAAGTTTTGAGAAGAAGCACTTTGTACTGGAGATGAAGATTAACCAAAGAATGTACTGCACTTTGATTGCCAGAAGGTGTTTGATAAAGTGTCACATCAATGATTGGTCAAGATAACAAAAGCTCATAGTGTAAGGGTTAACATATTAGCAAGAATTAAAGATTGACAAGCTAACAGGAAGTAGCAAGTAGGTTTAAATGGGTCCTTTTCAGGTTGAAAAGATGCAACAAGTAGTGTGCCACAGGAATTAGATCGAGGACCTCAAGTTTATAATTTATACAAATGGATTGGATGAAGGGAAGGAAGGTATGGTTGCTAAATTTGCTGATGAAAAAACAATAAGTAGTAAAGTAAGTTGTGAAGAGGACATAATGAGACTACGAAAAGTCATTGAAAAGTTGAGTGGTAACTGAATTGCAAATGGAGTATTTGAGGAAATGTGAAACTATCCATTTTGGCAGGAAGAAGGGAAAAAAGCATATTAATTAAATAGAGAGACTTCAGAGTGTTATGATGCCCTGCTGTATATTCACAAAAACTAGCAGGTAGCTACAGCAAGTAATAAGGTAAGGTGATAGAGTGTTATAGACTCAAGTATGTACAGCACAGAACAGACCTTTTGATCCAACTTGTCCATGCCGACCTGCTATCCTAAACTAACCTAGTCGCATTTGCCAGCACTTGGCCCATATCCCTCTAAATCCTTCCTATTCATATACCCATCCAGATGCCTTTTAAATGTTGTAATTGTACCAGCCTCCACCACTCCCCCCTGGCAGCTCATTCCATACACACACCACCCTCTGTGTGAAAAAATTGTCATTAGATCCCTTCTAAATCTTTCCCCTCTCATCCTAAACCTATTCCCTCAAGTGCTGGACTCCCCCACCCCAGGGAAAAGACCTTGTCTATTTAACCTATCCATGCCCCTCATGATTTTATAAACCTCTATAAGGTCACCTCTCAGCGTCCGATGCTCCTGGGAAAACCGCCCTAATACTAAAGTAGGGAATTTATGTTTCAGTTATACAGGGCACAGATCAGACCATACCTGGTTTATTGTGAGCAGAATTTAAGGAAGAATGTAAATGTATTGGAAGTAGTTCGAAGATGATTTATTGGACTAATACTTGTAAAATGGGTGGGTTGTCTCATGAAGCAAGGTTGGACGAGTTAGCCTTATATCTGCATGGAATTTGGAAGAGTAAGAGGCAAATATTAAAATGCAAGATTCTGAGGATTCAAGATGGTGGCAATCTAGGAGGATCACGTAGCAGAGCTCTGCACTGTAGCACAAGTGGGACGAAGTTCTAACCCACCAAACCCATACCACTGCGATATCCTGGGACTCTAGAAAGGTCATTAAGCCCCAGGAAATTGTGGAAAATCAACTTATCGGTGTTTTCACCCTCCAGGGATGCCAAAGGAGGGAGGAGGAGCCTCCAAGGCAGGCCAGCATCCCAGACTGTAGGATCTTCAGACTCGATTACTTACCAGGCCCTGATGAAGGAGCTCGAAAAATCTTGCGAGATGTCGGGTAAGCAGATAGAGAAGCTGGCCCTGATCTCTATCATGCTGCAGAAGCATGAACAGCAGCTGGGAGACCTGGGAGGAAGGACGGATGAAGTTGAACACAGAGTCACAGTGGTAGAAGCTGATACCAATTTCTCCAAGGATAGGTTCCAAATACTGGAGACGCAGGTCCGTAATTTGCGTGATCAAGTTGGATGATCTTGAGAACAGGCACAGGAGAAAAAATATTCAGATCCTCAGTCTGCCAGACGTTAAGTGGCCAACAGAATTGGAGGACTGGTTGCCAAAATTCCTTAACTTGGAGGCTGGAATGAGAGACTTGAAAATTGAGAGGGCTCACTGGGTTATGGCGGAGAGGTCAGGTCTGGCTCAACATCCTCGTCCTCTCTTGGTGTGGTTTCATCATTATAGAGATAAAGGAGAGAATTGTGGAAGCTTCCAGAATCCAGGAGAAGGATCTGAAGGTCCTAATTTAAGAGAGCTCTAAGATCATGTTTTTCCAGGACTTCTCAATGGCAGTGATCCAGAAAAGAAAATCCTATGACGGTGTCAAAAGAAGACTGAGGTAGCTTGGGATCTAATACTTTCTAAGGTATCCATCTGTACTTTAGATGGATCCGTACATTTCTTTGACACATTGGAGAAGGCAAGAGACTTTGTGGACAAAATAATCTGAACAATTTAGTATGTACAAATAGTGTAGTTTGGCTATGTCTTTGTTTTTTCTTTAAAAAAGAGGTTGTGGCTTTCTTTTCCCATTTTTTGTTGTTGGTAATAATCTGGTGTAAACTATGTTTAGTTGCGGTTGAGATGTGTATTTTCAATTTCTAAGCTAAGTTATACCAAAGGTGGATGGGATATTTACCCCTCTTTTTTTAACATTGCTATTCACATGGTCTATTTTCCTTTGGTGCGGTGCGGCTCTAGCTAGGAGGGGGGAAAATGATTGGGATGGCTAGATGCCTACTTAAGGGTAGTTTATACCTGGTTCAGGTATTCAAATGCCTGGGCTGCAATCTTGGCAGCAGGATGGGAAATTGGGTTTTGGGATGGGTAGTTGCCCCCTTTGGACAGGGATGGGTTCCCCTATTCAGCATCTTTGGTGCTTTATATGTTGGTTTGCTTTTTGGTTTTTGTTGTATATAGTCTTTGTTTGCTTTGTAGGTTTGCTAACTGTAGTGGTTTTAGTTTATGTAGTTTTTATGTTTGATGGATCTTGCAACATTAAGGCTCGGTGATTTGTGGTTCCTCCTCTCTGGAATTTAAATGTTACTGCAGAAAGTTATGCCTTTGATTTGATTAAACAGTGTACCCGGAATATTAAAGGGAGTCACTCACCAATTAAGAGGAAGAAGGTACTTTTGAGTCTTAGAAAGAGAAAGTGGATATTGTTTTGTTACAGGAGACGAACTTGGATGATAGGGAGTATTTGAGACTACAGCAGAATGGCTTTGATTGGGTTTACTTTTTATCTTTTAATACCAGAGGTAGGGGAGTGGCCAGAGGTAAGGAAGAATTTCCCACTTAAGTTACTAGAGTGTGTTAAAGACACAATTCTCAAAGCCCTGATAACCGGGAAGAATATGGTGTTTTAATTTTTGTATTGCTCTCAGGCCCATCTCCTCAAATTTTTGGTAGATGCATTCTCTAAACTAATCAGTCTCGAGTCCTGCCATATCATTGTAGGGGGAGATTTTAGTTGTGTCATGGTTCCCCCAGTAGACTGGTTGCCCAAAGGCCCCCCGAAACCCTCTGTACAAACTAAACAATTAGTGGATCTGTGTGTGGAGTTAGGGCTGGTGGACATCTGGAGACATCTCCACCCTACAGACAGGGATTTTACATTTTTTCCAATCCACACAGATGTCACACCAGGATTGATTTTTTTTCTGACCCCGTGGCATTTGATGGCACCTTGTACAATTGGTAATACTACCATGACCAATCATGCTGCAGTGTACCTGTTGGTTAAGATTAAGGACGTTACAATGGGTAGGAGGCACTGGCAAATGGATCCCTTTATCCTCAAGGAGTATTTCTCAAGGGAATTTCAGACGTTCCTAGACATTAATTCAGGCTTGGTTAGTAGCCAAACCATCCTTTGGGAAACTGCCAAAGCCAGGGGGTTAGTTACTTCCTACTTCCAGTAGGAAGCGGCAGAAAGGCGAGTAGCAACATCTCCTCGCAGCATGGTTGAAGATAGCCGAGAAGGCTTATTTTGACAGGCCCTCGTTGGTGAAGCTAGAGAGGATTATGGCGCTGCAGTCTGCATTGAATTCCATGCTCATGCAGAGAGCAAAAAAGGAGCTTATTTTTGCAAAGCAAAGGTTATATGAGCATGGTGACAGGCCAGGAAAGATTAATGTGGCATTATCTGTATGATTATATGCTGATTTCTTCAAGGGGTTCCACTTTAAAGAATCTACACATTACACATCCTCCTGTCTGTTAGGCAAAAAGCAGCAGACATGGAAACAAGATGCCAACAACACATGGTGACAAGATGCAAACAATACATGGTGCTAAGGTTAGATAACTGTTTAAAGCTTTCAGCAGGATGCCATATCTGAAAGTTGCATAATGAAGTCACTAATGGTAGCCAGCAAGTTAAGAAGAATCTTGAGGAATCTCTTTTTGACCTTTAGATCATTGGTAACCTATCAGTGTTTCAGAGTTCATGTAGACTCCCAAACTGTTTGAGCATCTTCTAGGACAATGTTGAATTTGCAAAAGGCAGTGTGAGCACTACTCTTCTCAGTAGACCTATGAGCAATGAGGGAGAGTGGATATGTAAGCCACCCATTGTACATTTTCCTCACTTGAATGGCAGGGCTCTCCTTTGAAAAGGTTGTACAGGGAATGAAGATTTCCAACTGCAGAATGATGTGCACAGTCCGTATACATTGTGTTTAACCTCAGGGGTGTCCACATGAAAATGTAACATCTTGGCTGCAGTCATGGAGTCATGGAGTCATAGAGTCATAGAGATATACATCAACATTGTAGTTCAAAATTCCTCACAACTACCCACAGTCAAAAGTCCATCATTTGGGAGAGATGAAAAATGCTTGGTCACTACAACTTCTGTCATCCGTGGGATTCTGCTCATAATGTCATCCAGTATGGAAACTGATCCTTCGGCCCAACTAGTCCAGGCTGACCATGTTCCCACCTGCCTGCGTATGGCCCGTATCCCTCCAAACCTTTCTATTCATCAACTTATCAAATGTCTTTTAAACATTGTTACTGCAGCTGCAGCCACCACTTTCTCTGGCTGTTCATTCCACATACAAACTATTCTGTGTAAAAAATTGTTTCCCCTCATGTCTTTTTTAAAATCCTTCTCCTCTCACCTTAAAAATATGCTGCCTAGTTTTGAACTTCCCTATCAGAGGCAAACGTTCCCTGTCATTCACTTTATCTATGCATCTCATGATTTTATAGATCTCAATAAAGTTACCCCTCAACCTCCCACACTCCAGTGAGAAAAGTCCCAGCCTTTCTAGTCTATTTTTATATCTCAAACTCTCCATTCCTGGCAACATCCTAGTAAATCTTTTCTGAACTCTCCAGATTAATAATGTCCTCCCTATAACAGGGCAACAAGAACTGCATGCGCAGTACTCCAGAAGAGACCTTACCAATGTCCTGCACAGCCTCAACATGACATCCCCACTCCTCTACTCAAAATTGCCTTCTTAACCACCCTGTCTACCATTGGCACAAATTTCAAAGAATTATGTACCTGAACCCTTCTCTCACATGGTTGTGATTTAACCAGATCTGACACCAAATCTTTGATTTAAAAAAAAATGGGCGGCACAGTGGCACAGTGGTTAGTACTGCTGCCTTACAGCGCCAGAGACCCGGGTTCAATTCCCGCTTCAGGTGACTCTCTGTGTGGAGTTTGCGCGTTCTCCCCGTGTCTGCGTGGATTTCCTCCGGGTGCTCCGGTTTCCTCCCACAATCCAAAAATGTGCAGGTTAGGTGAATTGGCATGCTAAATTGCCCGTAGTGTTTGGTGAAGGGGTAAATGTAGGGGAATGGGTCTGGGTGGGTTACGCTTCGGCGGGTCAGGGTGGACGTGTTGGGCCAAAGGGCCTGTTTCCACACTGTAAGTAATCTAATCTAATCACAAAAACTATAGTACAGCAGACATTTAATAGTGCAAGCGAACATATATTTCCAAAAGTAAAAAATTATTTACAGTGATGTTTCACCTGTGGCGCCCTCAGTATGTTTTCTTCTTCCTCTGCCTTCTACTGCGTCAAGATGCAGTCCAGATATCTGGAACTGGAGTGGACGAATCTTGCTCTGAGGTTGGACCTGTTGGCAAGGGATGAATGGGCAGTTGTCCCCTGATAACTTTGGGCTTACAGGGTCAGACTTGTTGAGAGCTGCCTGCCTAGAAGCAGGCTTACCCTCATTAACTTGAAAGTTTTGGGATTATAATCAGTTGCAGAGGGAATCTCTGCAGAGTCCTGAAAAGAAGCTTCGTGGGGTTCTTGTACATAGTTCCTCCTACCCCTGGGTGTCAACTGGCACCACAGCAGAAGGGGCACCTGGAGCGAGGTCAAGGTGCTTGATCTCCATTGTGCCTTGCCATAAATGCTGACCACTTACAGTTAAAGCAATGACATTTAGGTCTGTTTGCATATCTGGCAGACACTGAAGTTGGCTTTCCATGGCATTCACCAACCTGTCCGTGGATGTAGCCATACACATGATATACACATCACTTTACTGATAACTTTGATTGACTCCTCCATATTTCAATGCAAATTACTAAATGCGCCTGACAATCTTGCCCATTGTCTTTGTGCAGTTCGACCACGTCATTAACACTCAAGAACAGGAGATAGGCCCCTGCCTGAGGCTGAGCAGGTGCCTGGGTCTCCAGTAGTCCTTTAAGTAGAAGAAATTTGTGGTGTTTTATTCTTGATCAGCTGCAGCAACATATCAGTTATGTGCATAACACATGGCGCTCCTGAGTGTAATCTGGTTAGGATAGCCAGCAAGGTGAAAGTCTTTGAGCTGGTGAAAAGGTGAAACCCTTGCTCAAACACCCTCTAAAGTGTAAATAGTTTTCTGAAAAGGTGGAGGTGGACCCCAGGGTCTCTGGTGTTGGTCTATTTGCAGAAGTTCGCTGGGTGTCACTAATGCCCGTGTGAGAAGAAAGGGATTTAGTTGTGTAAGAGAGATAAAAGCTTGTGCAGATTAAGAACGGGTTAGTATGTGTTAATGGGGCAGTAGTGTAGCATAGCATAATGAAGCTAACTGGTTTGTTGGCCATTTAACTCTTCCTGCCCCCACATGAGCATAGTGCACGTCTCTAGCCAAATCCAGCACTCTGTCCTAACATGGAATGCGGTGTCTGTTGTCTGCCAACTCCTGACCCTTCCTGTACTTCTTGGCCCATTTGTAGGCCATTTTTGCTGAAGGGAAACTGGGTGCAGGATAAAATGATGGAAGTAGTTGGAAGAGCATTTCATGATGAAGTTTGAATAGGAGGGAGTAAAGTGTTCCCAAAGAGTAAACAGGAAGTGCAAAAGGTAGGAGGGATTTATAATTTGGGAAGATGAGGGGGTGACAGCTGCTGAGTAGGCATGATGCATGCAACAGGAGCAGTTGTCGTCCATGAGCCTTGGTAAGAGACATGTGCAGTGGCAGAGTTAGAATGAATGGTGGCCCTGCAAATGTGAGGTAGCAGAGAGAAGATGGTAGCACCCACCCTTGCAGAGTGCAGAAGAACATTGTACTCCTTCCTGCACTGAAAAGTATTGTGCTTTATCTGGCACAAAGCACTGACCCAGGCTGCAATTTGGGTCCAGTCCAGCTTGGTCTGATGACATGGTGTCTCTCTCTCTCTCTCTCTCTCTCTCTCTCCCCTCCCCTACCCAACCACCAATGCCTTCAGGTTCGATCTGTGAAGCTTTCGTTCCTCAGGGAGCAAGCTTTCCTTTTCTCAGCACCAAGTCCACAATGATAATGGCCAAGCACCATATTGTTAGCTCCTGGTTTCCAGCATCTGAAGTGGTATACAGCTGGGATTCAAAAACTGCACCAAGAGGGTCAAGCCAGAAGATCCCAAGAGTAGTAAGTATTTCTGCATCTAACCATGTGACTGCCCACACAGCCATGAAAGTTCCTGGTTGCATAATTCATCAGATGAACAATGGTAGCTTACGCAAGGGAAGTCATTCCAAGACTTGGCGGACCAAGCACCATCAATCTCATTTGACTGAACACATTAACTGAAAATGGGAAAATTCCAGGTAAAGTTTGGGTTGCACTTAAAAGATCTGTCAGTCATTGACTTCTATCTCATGAAATGGGATTTTTTTTAAAAATTTCATAGAATTTGGGTGTTACTAGCTTGGCTAAGATTTATTACTCAATCCTGATGAAGGGCTCCTCCCCAAAACATCACTTTTCCTGCTCCTCAGCTGCTTCCTGACCTGTTGTGCTTTTCCAGCACCACTCTAATCTTAATTCTGATCTCCAGCATCTGCAGTCCTCACTTTCACCCAAGATTTATTACTTGCTCATGGCAATGATGGTGAGCTGCTTTCTTGAATAGCAGCTGTCCATGGGGTGTCGAGCAGTCCTGCTCGAAAAGGAGTTTCAGGATTTTGACCCAGTGATAATGAAGTAATAGAAATACAGGAGATTTGAGCCAGAGAACATGCACATTTCAAATAGCTAACAAGTGCTTAGTCAGAGTAGCAATCAGAATTTTCAACTCACTATCACAATCACCAGCTACAAAACGTCAGAAAGAAAACCTCATGTCTATTCTATTTTAAAACTCATAAATCACAAACCTGATGCAATTACAAGGAGCAAAAGGTAAAATGTTCATATATTATTGAAATTTCCACAAAAGCTAATCATCGCTAACATTATGAATACATGCTCATTTAATCAAAAAGCAACCATTAGATATCTTCAATATATTATTTCCTTCTCTTGATTAGCAGTCAAATTGAGTTGAGACATGGTGGAAAAGTACAAATCTTGAGGTTGAATCATTTGCAACTCCAAATTTCATGACATTAACTTGTTTGAACAAAATACAACACCTCAAAAGCAGAGCTTTTAATAATATGTATGCCAGTAAGATTCATTAGCGTACATTGCAGGAGGAGGACAAAACAGTATGCCTATTACCAATCCACCTTTTCTTAACAGTCTATATATTCCCCACTAATGACAGTCAGCACATAACTGCAAACCCTTTCTTCTTCCATTTTGTAAAAACAATTTTGCATTTTGATTATCATTAAGGGAAAAATTAAAAATAGCTCTCAAGGTAAAATAAAAACAAAACAAGCATTTATAAAGTTTGTCATGTTTATATTTGATAAATAAGTATATCTAAGAATGAGGTTATTTTAGATTTTCAGTCATTGTTACCACCAACAATAGTCAAAACATATCTGCAAACCCTTTCTCCCCCCATTTCATTAAAACATTCTTGCATTCTAATTATTAGTAAGGGTTGAAGTAAAAATATTTCTCAAGACAAACTAAAAAAGAAGGCATTTATACAGGTTCATCATTGTTATATTTGATAAATAAATATATCCGTGAATGAGGTTATTTTAGATATTCACAGCCATCACCAGAAGACTATTAACAGTGAAATCAAATTAATTAGAGACTAACCTTCTCTAAACTCACACCAGTCCTTTTGACAAGAGCCTGCAATCTTGCTATGGTCTCATTTTCCTTTAGTAATTCGTATGAGCTCAGTGCTGATCCAGCTACATTTCCATTCTTCTTATCATAGATCACATCGCTTCCTTTAAAATTCTTCAGCTTAGAGGCACTTTCACTGCAGTGCAGGTTCCCTTCAGGTGGAATCCCAAATGCCATTAAAACCTCAGAGATTTCTTGAATGAATTCTAGTTTATTTGGAAATTGTGGCAAGTCTTCTGGAAGTTCAATAAAATGGTTGTCTATGTCCACAAAGCACAGATTTGCCTGAAAAAAATTCAATATATATTTAGGAAAATTTAAAGCTGCTGTACTGTCAGAAATCTAAGCATTGATAATGCTATAAGCACAAAGCAAAAAAATACATTGTCAACCATTAGGGAACAGAGAACAATGGTTAGTTTTTGGTGTTAGCCTCCTAAAGCTGGATTGCACCAAACGATATATTCCATTTTTTTTGTCACAGTAACCTTTTTGGAAGCATGGATTATAAATACAGGATTCGGTTCAAACAACAAATGGCTAGCTAAAGTACTGGGTAGCACAATGGCTCAGTGGTTAGCAATGCTACCTCACAGCACCAGGGACCCAGGTTTGATTCCCGCCTCGGGAAACTGTCCGTGTGGAGTTTGCACATTCTCCCAGGGTCTGCCTGTGTTTCCTCCGGGTGCTCCGGTTTCCTCCCACAATACAAAGATGTGCAGGTCAAGTGAATTGGCCATGCTAAAGTGCCCATAGTGTTAGGTGCATTAGTTAGGGGTAAATATAGGGTAGGGGAATGGGTCTGGATGGGTTACTCTTCGGAGGGTCAGTGTGGACTTGTTAGGCCGACGGGCTTGTCCCCGTACTATAGGGAAACTAATCTAATCTAAATCTATTCAGACTTGTATCAAAAATGGCAAGTTAGATTGCAATGCCATACAAATATACCTCAGTACCTTAATTAGGAATTAAGAGAAAAATGGATTTGAAGTAAAGAAAATTTCACTATAATGTTGAACTGTTCTAGGAGCCATATCAATCCAAAGATTGTCAGTTGTGATTGTAAGTGGCATTTCAACTTAACTGAACACATTTGATAAATTTAATTTGTCATTCATCTGATGCATCATCCTGGGAAAGGAACAAAATCTAGAAGAGTTGTATCTTATATTTTCATGGCCTAGAACCAGAGACATATGAAGGAAGTCAACTGAAATAGCCAAGAATCCTCATTTTGCCCTTGCAATCTTCACAATAGTATGCTGGTTTTCTTTACTGTCACTACTACATGCCCAAAATCATTTAGCCCCATGCTCCAATGGACTCCATAAACTACAAAAAAAAGGTGAAACAGCAAGTCTTGTATTTAGGTAGATGTAAATTCCTAAATAAGCCTGCCTACTTTGTTAAAGCAATAAACAATTATTACCAGCTGCATCCCTACACATTCCACACACCAACCCTCACCTGGAACAATGGGGACATATTATTTCAAGTACATCAATAGAGAGAAAGTGAGGGCTGCAGATGCTGGAGATCAGAGCTGAAAATGTGTTGTTGGAAAAGTGCAGCAGGTCAGGCAGCATCCAAGGAACAGGAGAATCGACGTTTCGGGCATAAGCCCTTCTTCAGGAATGAGGAAAGTGTGTCCAGCAGGCTAAGATAAAAGGTAGGGAGGAGGGACTAGGGGAGGGGCTTTGGAAATGCGATAGGTGGAGGGAGGTCAAGGTGAGGGTGATAGGCCGGAGTGGGGTGGGGGCAGAGAGGTCAGGAAGAAGATTGCAGGTTAGGAAGGCGGTGCTGAGTTCGAGGGATTTGACTGAGACAAGGTGGGGAGAGGGGAAATGAGGAAACTGGAGAAGTCTGAGTTCATCCCTTGTGGTTGGAGGGTTCCCAGGCAGAAGATGAGGCGCTCTTCCTCCAACCGTCGTGTTGCCATGGTCTGGCGATGGAGAAGTCCAAGGACCTGCATGTGATGGACTTAAAGCCCTCCGCTTCTTCCTTTCCCGCCGTACCAACCAGTACCCTTCTACTGATACCCTCCTTCGACTGACTGAACTGGTCCTCACCCTGAACAACTTCTCTTTCCAATCCTCCCACTTCCTCCAAACCAAAGGAGCAGCCATGGGCACCGCATGGGCCCCAGCTATGCCTGCCTCTTCGTAGGATATGTGGAACAGTCCATCTTCCACAGCTACACTGGCACCATCCCCCACCTTTTCCTCCGCTACATCGATGACTGTATCGGCGCTGCCTCGTGCTCCCACAAGGAGTTTGAACAGTTCATCCACTTTACCAACACCTTCCACCCCGACCTCAAATTCACCTGGACCGTCTCAGACTCCTCCCTCCCCTTCCTAGACCTTTCCATTTCTATCTCGGGAGACCGAATCGACACGGACATCTACTATAAACCGACCGACTCCCACAGCTACCTAGACT
Source organism: Chiloscyllium plagiosum (assembly GCF_037043375.1). NCBI lineage: Eukaryota > Metazoa > Chordata > Chondrichthyes > Orectolobiformes > Hemiscylliidae > Chiloscyllium > Chiloscyllium plagiosum. The sequence goes on from NW_028270156.1 coordinate 43,540,146, forward strand.
ACACCTCCTCCCACCCTGCCCCCTGGAAAAACGCCATCCCATATTCCCAATTCCTTCGTCTCCGCCGCATCTGCTCCCAGGAGGACCAGTTCCAAAACCGTACAACCCAGATGGCCTCCTTCTTCAAGGACCGCAATTTCCCGCCAGACGTAGTCGACGATGCCCTCCACCACATCTCTTCCACTTCCCGCTCCTCCGCCCTTGAACCCCGCCCCTCCAAGCGCCACCAGGACAGAACCCCACTAGTTCTCACCGACCACCCCACCCACCTCATCCGCCGTCATTTCTGCCCCTCCAAATGGACCCCACCGCCAGTGATATATTTCCCTCCCCTCCCCTATCAGCGTTCCGAAAAGACCACTCCCTCCATGACTCTCTCGTCAGGTCAACACCCACCACCAACCTAACCTCCACTCCCGGCACCCACCCCTGCAACCGCAGGAAATGCAAAACTTGCGCCCACACCTCCCCCCTTACTTCCCTCCAAGGCCCCAAGGGACACCTCCATATCCGCCACAAATTCACCTGCACCTCCACACACATCATCTATTGCATCCGCTGCACCCGATGTGGACTCCTCTATATTGGGGAGACAGGCCGCCTACTTGCGGAACGTTTCAGAGAACACCTCTGGGACACCCGGACCAACCAACCCAACCATCCCGTAGCCCAACACTTTAACTCCCCCTCCCACTCCACCAAGACCCACCTTGTCTCAGTCAAATCCCTCGAACTCAGCACCTCCGTCCTAACCTGCAATCTTCTTCCTGACCTCTCTGCCCCCACCCCACTCCGGCCTATCACCCTCACCTTGACCTCCCTCCACCTATCGCATTTCCAAAGCCCCTCCCCCAGTCCCTCCTCCCTACCTTTTATCTTAGCCTGCTGGACACACTTTCCTCATTCCTGAAGAAGGGCTTATGCCCGAAACGTCAATTCTCCTGTTCCTTGGATGCTGCCTGACCTGCTGCGCTTTTCCAGCAACACATTTTCAGCTCAAGTACATCAATATAAAAGTTAATCTCTAGTAAAAATTAAACAGTGATTTTAGTTTCAAAATTGCATCATTTGTTGCATACATCATGTAAAAATTGACCTTGGATTCTCAAGGACCAAAGCCCAAACAGTTCAGAACCAAAACTTGATTTTGGAGATGTTTAAAATGGCTTAGGACACTAAAATCACAAATTATTAAAATGTATTTCACACATTTATGGGATGGTGGGATTCTTCATACTTTTTGGTTAGATGGCAGATCTCCTTGTCTGTTTTTATACATCCTTCTATAAGTTAATGATCCAACTTTATATTAATGATATAAATACTAACAAATATTAGTAAATAAATGCATAAAACATACTTTGTTTTTATTTATTCAAATTATTACAATGATCAAGTTAATAATGACAAATCATGTAACAATTATTATTTATGGTTCATTAATTGAAAGACACAGAAGATTAATGTCATTTCAGCCAACAACAAACTCCTATTTAAGACAAAATGTCAGTTAAAAGTACAAATATAACACCACTGAAATTCTGGTGGATCACAAAAACCATCAAGATGCCTTTGAGAAAGAATAACTGCGTAGCTCAATTTAAACTGAAAGCTGTAGTGTTCATTATGAGAACAAAACTGTAACTGTGCAGCAGCAAGATAGATTAGTGGTTCTGAGAAAATGGTCCATGATTGGAGAAAGATATCCAAACAATCCATGCCAAAGAATAAGCATACCAGATGAAAACTGAACAGGTGGCCTCAGTTAGAGAAAAAAAGATGTGACAGAACCATTTGACTCTATGCTCTCAGAAAATTGAAGAAAGAGTTGTGAATAAAAATTCAAGACACGTGTTAAATATTTAACATGGTTCATGAAAAGCCATGATCAAACAACATGCAGATTCAATAGACCGAATAGCCTAATTCTGGTCCTATATCTTATAGTCTGAGACATGATAAAGTACTCAGTCAGAAATGTTTGCAGATGAGGCTAAGATGAGTGGTAGAGCAAAGTGTGCAGAGGACAGTGAAACTTTGCAGAGGGACATAGCTTAAGTGAGTGGGCAAAGGTTTGACAGATGGAGTACAATATTAATAAATATGAAGTCATCCATTTTGATAGAAATAACAGCAAAAAGGACTATTATTTGAATGGTAAAAATTTGCAGCATGCGGCTGTGCAAAGGGACTTGGGTGTCCTTGTGCTTGAATCACAGAAGGTTGGTCTGCAGGTGTAACAATTAAGAAGGCAAATGAACATAGAACATAGAACATAGAACAATACAGCACAGAACAGGCCCTTCGGCCCACAATGTTGTGCCAAACATTTGTCCTAGCTTAAGCACCCATCCATGTACCTATCCAATTGCCGCTTAAAGATCACCAAAGATTCTGACTCTACCACTCCCACAGGCAGCGCATTCCATGCCCCCACCACTCTCTGGGTAAAGAACCCACCCCTGACATCTCCCCTATACCTTCCACCCTTCAACTTAAATTTATGTCCCCTTGTAACACTCTGTTGTACCCGGGAAAAAGTTTCTGACTGTCTACTCTATCTATTCCTCTGATCATCTTATAAACCTCTATCAAGAAAAGGCCTAGCACTCTCAACCTATCCTCGTACGACCTATTCTCCATTCCAGGCAACATCCTGGTAAATCTTCTCTGCACCCTCTCCAAAGCTTCCACATCTTTCCTAAAGTGAGGCGACCAGAACTGCACACTGTACTCCAAATGTGGCCTAACCAAGGTGCTGTACAGTTGCAACATCACTTCACGACTCTTGAATTCAATCCCTCTGCTAATGAACGCTAATACACCATAGGCCTTCTTACAAGCTCTATCCACTTGAGTGGCAACTTTCAAAGATCTATGAACATAGACCCCAAGATCCCTCTGTTCCTCCACCTCACTAAGAACCCTACCATTAACCCTGTATTCCGCATTCTTATTTGTCTTTCCAAAATGGACAACCTCATACTTGGCAGGGTTGAACTCCATCTGCCAATCCTCAGCCCAGCTCTGCATCATATCTAAATGGAATTTTGTCCTTCATTGCTAAAGGGATTGAGTGTAAAAGCAGAGAGGTTATGTTGCAGCTGTACAGGATGCTGGTGAGACCACACCTGGAGTACTGCATGCAGATTTGATCTCCTTATTTGTGAAAGGATATACTGGCACTAGAGGAGGTGCAGAGGAGGTTCACTAGATTGATTCTGGAGTTGACTTATGAGGATTGACTAAGTAGCCTGGGCATATATTCATTACAATTATGAAGACTGAGATGAGATCTTGGAGAAACAAATAAAATTAAGAAGGCGATAGATAAGATAGAAGTAGACAGGATGCTTCCACTGACAGGTGAAACTTGGACAAGAGAGCATTGCCTCAAACTTAGGGGGAGCAGATTTAGGAGCGAATTGAGAAGGAACTTCTTCACCCAGAGGGTTGTGAATCTGTGGAACTCTTTGCCCAGTGAATAGTTGAGACTTCTTCATTGAATGGTTTTAAAGCTAAGATAGATAATTTTTTGAACAGTAAAAAAATTAAGGATTATGGTGAGAGGGAGGGTACGTGAAGCTGAGGCCATGAAAAGATCAGCCATAATCCTATTGAATGGTGGAGTGGGCTCAAAGGGCCAGATGGCCTACTCCTGTTCCTAATTCTGATGTTCTTATGAAAATTTCATAATGTCTGCCAGCTGTACTTAAGAATAAACAAATCACCAGCCTCTACCAACTTGTGATTTGACATTAAGACAAATTATACTTATCAAGTGGCCTACATTAGAAGCATGGATAAAATGCCAACAAAATCCAATATGCTAGAAAACAGGACTGTTAATGAGAGAAGACAAAAAAAAAGCACGTATAAAGATAATTGGTCTCAAGATGATGCAGTTTACAGTGATTCCACCTTATATGGTAGACAGCTCAGAATTTTAAAAATCTTTCCTCAAAAATAAATTTCAGAAAAGTATCATCATCTGTATTCAAAAGTAAGGTTCAGAGAGAAGGATTTGTTGCCTTCAGCTCTATCCATTTAGTGGTTGGTTTAAAAATAAGGAATCATTCATTTCAGACAGATAAGGAGAATTTTTTTCTTTCAGAGGTCTTGGAACCCATTGCCTCAAAAGGTGGGTGGGAGCAGAGTCTTTGAATGTTTTTAAGGCAGAGGTGAATAAATTCTTAGTAAACAAGAGCATGAAAGGTATGAAGAGTAGGCAGGAATGTGGAGCTGAGATTACAATCAGATCAGCCATGATCTTCTTAAATGGCAAAGCAGGCTCCAAGAGTAAATGTCCTACTCTTGCTCCAAACTTATATTTTTGTTGCGCTTAATGAATGGATCAGAAAGAAGTGTGAAATGCGAGATCAAAAGATTTTACAAAGAAAAATATCTACATGTCTGGGACATGTTCAAATCCTGCTATCAACATTGTAATCAGTGATGCAAGATTGACAAACACCAATTTGGCAGCTATTCCTGGCAATCTTACAAGTATTCTTTAGCCCTTGATATTTGTATATAGCTTTCAAGGTCAGTATCTGAAAGAAAAGAAAATAATTGAATGGTGGGAGGCAAAGGGATATTCACCAAAGATAGATATATACAAACACATTCACTAGCAACATTGTGTCAATGAAATGTAGACAGATGGAATAAATTTAATTCCAATATTGATATTCTGCATTTTAGAAATGATACTTCGACAATGTGCTCAATGATATTGACAGCAATGATCTGTGGTCTGATGATACTGAAGTTACTACAAATGATGAAACACGGAAATATAGAAAATACAAGAAACAACAGGCTTTTTGACCTATTAAGATAGTCATTCAATACATTCATAGCTGATCCTCAGTAGTAGGGTGTGGAATGCACTGTCTGCAACAACAGTAAACTCGCCAAGTTTAAGGGCATTTAAATGGTCATTGGATAGGCATAAGGATAAGAATGGGCTTCAGATTGATTTCACAGGTGGACACAACATTGAGGGCCGAAGGGCCTGTATGCACTGTAATGTTCTATCTTCTATGGTCTATCCTCTCTCTCAACACTACTCTCCTGCAATCTCCATACCCTCTGATACCTTTAGTGTCTAGAAATTAATTCAGTATATTCAGTTATGTGGTGTTCACCAATTTATTTAGCATAGAATTCGCAGGTTCACCAGCCTCTGAAGACATTTCTTGTCATCTTTGTTCTAAATGGTCTACCCTGAAACCTGAGACAATGACACTTTGTTCCAGAATCTCCCAGCCAGGGAAGGATAATATCTATATCCAGTCTGTCCAGTCTTTCCAGAGTTTTGTGCGATTCTCATTTTCTAAATCCCAGTGAATATTCGGTGCAATCATTCCTCATACAACAAACCTACTAACATAGGAATCAGTCTGGTGAACCTTTATTGAAATCTCTCTATGGCAAATATATATTTTCTTAGGTAAGCAGGATAATCTGTGCACAATATTCCTGCTACGCACTCACCAAGGCACTATATAGTTGCAGTTAGACATTCTTGCTCGTGTACTCAAATTCTTTCGCAATGAAGGCCAACAAACCACTTGCCTTCTCACTTGCTTTGCCTGTATGCTTACTTTCAATGACTGGCTTATAAGGATACCATGTCCCTTTACACATCAACACTTCCCAATCGGGATTCAAGATGGCAACAATCTGAATAGATCAGCCTTGCTGAGCTCTGTAATATTTATTTCACCTCCACTTTTTTTTGGAAAAAAAAATATTGTTAAACGGTAAAACAACAGTTTAAATCCTATTTCAAGCGTGTGAGAATGACTAAGGGAAAGCAATTAGCCAAGTCTCAACGCTTGAGACACTTGAAAACAATGGGCAGGCCTGAGACTGCAACTGGGGAAGCAGCTGCAGCTCCCTTTGTAGCTGTGAAAGAAATACTGTGAAAGAAATGTCTGTGGGCGGCACGGTGGCACAGTGGTTAGCACTGCTGCCTCACAGCGCCAGAGACCCGGGTTCAATTCCCGCCTCAGGCGACTGACTGTGTGGAGTTTGCACGTTCTCCCCGTGTCTGCGTGGGTTTCCTCCGGGTGCTCCGGTTTCCTCCCACAGTCCAAAGATGTGCAGGTCAGGTGAATTGGCCATGCTAAATTGTCCATAGTATTAGGTAAGGGGTAAATGTAGGGGTATGGGTGGGTTACGCTTCGGCGGGGCGGTGTGGACTTGTTGGGCCGAAGGGCCTGTTTCCATACTGTAAGTAATCTAATCTAAAATACCTGCACAGCAGAACATCGTGGAGAAACTTGGAGCGATCCAACAGCTGATCCAGGAGATGAGGGAGAGACTCATAATCCCATGCTACAAAAGCACGAGGAGGAGTTGGAAGGACTTGGGAAGTGAGTTGAAGAGGTTGGGCGGCGGACTGTGGCGTCAGAGATTGAGGTCAAGTCCTCGGCAGGACGAATCTAGGCCCTTGAGAAACAGGTTCAGGCCTTGACTGAGCAAGTCAATGGAAAATAGAGGTAGGAGGAAAAATATCCGAGTCGTTGGCCTGATGGTGGAAGCAAAAGATGGGCAGCCAGCAAGTTTTTTTGAAGATCTGTTGCCACAATTTCTTGGCTGGGATGCCAAAGCAGACCAGGTGAAGGTTGACAGAGCTCACTGGGTTACGGTGCACCGATCCAGTCAGGGTGAGCGCCCCTGCCCAGTTCTGATACGATTTCAATGCTACAGAGACAAGCAGTGTGTTATGGAAACCTTCTAGAAGCGATCCACAGGCCATGACCTATCAGGGAACTAAGATAATGTTTTTCCAGGACTTTTCTGTGGCAGTGATTCATAAGAGGAAACCTTTTGATGAGGTTAAGAGAAGGTTAAAGGACCTCGGTAGTCAATGTTCGATGAGATACCCAGCGGTGCTTTGTATTATTTACGAGGAGACTGTGCGGTCATTTCATTTCTTGGAGCAAGCCAAAAACTTCTTGGACACTTTAAAATAACGTAGACGTATTTATGGACATGGACAATAGAGTCTGGGTTTTTTCTGCCTTGCTTTTATTTCTTGTACTTTCACTCTTTTCCCAAAGAAGCCTTTGTTGGTGGGTTTTTTTCCTGAGCTGGAGTGGTATTGATATATTGTGGGGGGTGGGCAGAGTGCTCACTACTTTTGTTATACCTTTGTGTTTACAATGTCTTTTGTTTGGTTTCTTCCATTGCTTGGGTTTTGGGCTGGAAGAGGGGATAGGGGTGTGCATGGGAAAAGCAAGTCCCTGTGGGCAGGGGGTAGAGTCTCCCGTTAAGTGTCTTTTGTGTTTCGTAGTTAGTTTTTTTTGGGTTTTTTCTAAATAGACTCTGAGTCTCCTTTTGTGTATGCTCAGCATGTCGTAAGATGAATTCTTCCTCTCGGCAGGCCAAAGGTGATTGTAAAGGATCATGGTTAGCAGCATTCTTAAATGGTGCACCTGGAATATCCGAGGGATTCATTCACTAGTAAAAAGAAAAAGTGTTGTTAAGCCTTAGAAAGGAGAGGATGGATGTTGCCCTGTTACAGGAGACTCATCTTAATGATGAGGAACACTTGAAGTTACAGCAGGGTGGGTTTGATCAGGTGTTTCTCTCATCTTTTAGTACGAGGAGCAGAGGAGTGGCGATACTCGTCCGGAAGCGTCTCCCATTAATTTTATAGACTGTATTAAAGATGAGTATCATCGGTTTGTTATTCTTAAGGCCCTTAAACGTGGCGAGGAATATGGTATTTTGAATGTCTACTGTCCTCCAGCCCACCCTCTTAAATTTCTGACTGATACACTATCTAAGCCAAAGGTCTTGGCATTGTGGTATATTATTTAATTGCCTTATGGATCCTGTGCTGGATAGAATACCCAAAGGCCTCCCAAAGCTTTCTTCACAATCTAAGTAATTAGGTGACCTATGTATGGAATTGGTGTTAGTAGATGTTTGGAGACATGGGCAGAGATTTTACATTCTTTTCCAATCCTCATAAATGCCACACAAGCACTGATTATTTCCTAACTCCCATGACTTTTTTTAGATTTGGTGGTTTGCTGTTCGATTGGGAATAGTGCCGTCTCTGATCGTGCAGCAGTGTATTTAATGGTTAAGATTAAGGGTGATGCAATGGGCTCACAGTACTGGCGAATGGATCCCTTCATCCTCAAGGAGGGCAAGTTTGTAGAATAATTCGAGGGAATTTGAAGCTTTTTTGGTCACCAACTCAGATACAGCTTGCAATCTGTCCATTCTTTGGGAGACTGCTAAGGCCTATGTGAGAGGGATAATTCTCTCATACTCTGCCAGCCAGAAGTGGAGAGCAGAAACATTTGCTTGAGGCATGACTGAAGACAGCTGAGACAACATATTACAGTAGATCGTCCGTGACTAAGCCGCAGCGGATCACAGCTCTCTAATCCACCTTAAACTCCATGCTAACGCATACACCAAGGAAGGAAATTTCCTTTGCGAAGCAGGAGCTGTTTGAGCATGGTGATAGGCCGGGTAAGTACTTGGCATATTTGGTCAGGAAGAAGAATGCCTCGCAGTCTATTGCTTCCATTAGGGAAGGGAATGGGACTCTTACTTACGATGCTAAAAAGATAATTGAGGTGTTTTAGAGGTTTTACTCTGAACGCTACCAATCTGAAAGCTGAGAGGACAAATGGGATAAGATAGAGTCTTTTTTTAGGAATTTGTATCTTCCTGGTGTGTCTGCTGAACAGGCAACTCTCCTTAGTGCTCCGTTAACAGCCCAAGAGATACAGGAGGCGGTGAGGCAACTTCAAAGTGGAAAGGCGTCCACCCCAGGTGGCTTGTCCAGTGAGTTTTATAAAGAATTTGTAAACAAACTGTCAGGACCGAAGCTAGACTTGTATAACTATTCATATAGTCAGGATTGCCTCTTGCCATCCTTGAGAGGCTAATATCTTTCTTATCCTCAAGAAAGGGAAGACCCATCACGCTTTTTAAACTCTGATTTTTAAATTTTTTTGAAGACTCTGACATTGAGGTTGGAAAGGGTGTTGCCCTCTTTTTTTTGTAAATATTTTTATTGAGAAAAATGATTTTTAATTTTTTACAAAATTACAAAATCACTACAAAATAGTATAAGAACCTTATAATATAATGACATTAACAGAAAACAAACTACTACTCAACTCCACAAGGAGAAAGAGAAAAAAAGACTACAAAAACTACAATTCAATAAATAACTAAGGAAAAAAAATTAAATTAAATCAAGTTAAACCAAGGTAAATTAAGTTTCATTCAGTTAGGTTACTGCATTCAACATAATCTCACCAAAGCTCCCCACCACCAGGAGCATGAGTAAGCAAACCCGTATTTGTTTCGGATTCTCCCCCCACAGGGGCCCCCAGACCACCAGATGTAGCCCTCATGACTACACAAAGGCTGACAAGTTTGCATCCATATAACTCAGAAAGGGCCTCCACATTCTATAAAACAGTTCTGTTTTTGGTGCACCGTACTCATAAGGAAGTCCAGGGGATGTGCTCCATAACTAATCTACGCCAGCCCGAAGGTCCCAGGGGTTTCTCTAACACCCAGCTCATTCGAATGTTCTTCCTTGCACAGAATGAAAGAATATTAAACAGTTTCTTCCCATGTACGTCCAAAGAGGGGAGATTTGGCAAACCCAAGAGGAGGGACACTGGATCCAACTTAACCTCAGTTCCCAAGACCACTTCCAAAACACTCGCTGTGGCACCCCAACACCTACGAAGCTTGTGGCATGACCACACGCAATGAGTAAGAGTGCCAACATCTGTTTTACATTTGGGGCACATTGGGAACACTCCTGTCTTAAATTTCGCAAGCCTCTCCAGTGCCAAATGAGCTATGTGGAGTACCTTCAGTTACATAGCCTGTGTCCTGTTACAAATTGAAATCTTCCTTACATTCTCCCAAATATCCTCCCACACCTCTGACAGGATTTCCACTCCCAATTCCTGAGTCCAGAGTCCGCATTGCCACTCAATGTCCTTCGAAACATTACTTCCGAACAAGTGATAGAGGGTGCTGACCGAGAGAGCACCCGTAGCCCGGAACACTCTCCTCTCCATTTTTGACCTATAGGGACTAAACATCAACGTAGCCTTTTTCTGTATAAAGTCCCTAACCTGAAAGTAACAAAAGAGGTCCCTCCTGGATAGATCATATTTCTGACTCAGCTGTTTGAAAGACATCATCACCTCCCCGTCAAATAAATCTCCCAAACAGGAGATTCCTCTAGACTCCCAGACCTTAAAGCCAGAGTGCAACGACCCTGGCCGTAATCCTAACATTCCCACAATGGGAGTGAAAGGGGAAGTTTTTTGTAAGTTGCCCTCACCTTGCCTCATCATTCTCCATGCTTTAACCATGTTAAGGACAATCAGGTTTCTGCAATGGCCCATAACAGTCCTCATCTTGTCCATAAACAACAAATTGATGAGGAGGCATTTTGCCTGGGAGGTCTCGATGTCCAACCAGCTTGACCACGGGTCCTAGCAGGCCCAGTCAGCCACATAGGATAATAAGGAACTCAATTGATATTTCTTAAACTCCGGGAAATCCAAACCTCCCATCCCCTGCGGAAGCAGCAATTTGTCCAGCTTAATAAGAGTCCGTCTATGATGCCAGATGAAAGATCCAAGCCAATTGTAAAGTTTCCGTAGTGCTTGCCTAGGCAACATCAAAGGGAGCATTCGCATTGGGTATAATAAGCGAGGAAGAACATTAGTTTTGACCAGGGCTATTCTACCCAACCAAGATATCGGAAGATCCTTCCAGTCTTATCTTCTCCAGCCACTGCACAAAATTAACTTTATATAACTGATTGAAGGCAAGGGTAATAAAAATGCCTAAATACAGGAAAACTCCGTGTGACCACCTGAAGGGAAATAGGTTCCATCCCCAAAATCAGACATAGCCTCCAACTTCATTTTATACCCTGAATTTATACCCAAAATTTTATACCCTGAGAACAAAATAAATAGATTAATTACTTGTATTAAACGGGGCACAGATGTCATCGGATCAGTTCAAAAGAGAAGAACATCATATGCATAGAAGGTGATCTTATGCCTGTCTGACCCCACCTCTGGGGCAATTATGTTGGTATCCCTCCGGATGGCCTCCACCAGCGGCTCACTCACCAATGTAAATAATAATGGTAAGAGAGGGCACCCTTGCCTCTACTGACTAAAATGATCTGACCATATACCATTAGTCAGAACCGCTGCTTTCAGGTTACTATATAACACTGCCACCCACTTGGCAAAAACCCCTCCAAGAGCAAGCCGCTCCAGTACATAAAAGAGGTATGGCCACTCCACCCTTGTCAAATGCTTTCTCTGCATCCAGGGAGATTACCAAGCCCGTAATCGAACCTTGCTAGCATACCTGGACCATGCTTAATACTCTTTTAATATTATGAGTAGACCCACAATCCTTGATAAAACCAGTCTTGTCCTCCTTTACAATGAAAGGCAAACCCTCTCCAACTTTAATGCCAGCATTTTTGACAGAATTTTAAAATCCACATTCAGTAATGATATGGGCCTGTACAAAGTGCAATCCTCTGGGGCTTTCCCTTTTTTAAGAATAAGGGAAATATTTTCTTCTCTCAGAGAGGATGGGGAGGCAGTCCTGACTGTATGTGTCGTACATATCCAAGAGTGGCCCGGCCAGCATGATCTATAATTCCTTAAAAAACTCATTTGAAGTCTGTCTGGGCCAGGTGCTTCAGCAGTCTGGAGCTGCCTCACCACCTTCTGTATTTCTTGAATTGTCAAGGGGTATTCAAAAAGGACGCCTGCTCTGAAGTTACACCTGGAAGGTCCAGGGTCTTATAAAAGGACTCCTTCTTCAACAATCTGTGCTCACAGCCCTCTGACCGGTACAGCTCAGAGTAGAACTTACTAAATGCTGCATTAATCTTTTTTGGCATTGCAAGTAAGAGTACAAGCACTCTCTCTGATGGATGTGATAGATTGAGGGGCATTCTTTTTTCTGGCCAGGTACGCTAGATATCTACTCAGTTTATCACCATACTCAAATAACCTCTGTTTCGCAAAGCGATTTCCCTTTTTGCTGTCTGGGTGAGTGCAGCATTCAAAGCAGCCCTAAGGGCTATAATCCGCTGCAGTTTGGTTACAGACAGTCTGTCAAAGTATGCTGTCTCAGCTGCCTTCAGGCAAGCCTCGAGCAAACACTGCTGCTCTTCCCTCTGCCGCTTCCATGTTGCCAAGTAAGAAATAATCAAACCCCGTGCATAGGTCTTGGTAGTCTCCCAGAGGACTAATAGATTGCTGGCAGTACCCAAATTAATGTCCCAAAAGATTTCAACTTCCTGCGAAAAATACCCTATAAACTTGCTATCTTTCAAGAGGAAAGGGTCATGTGTGTGTGCCAAGAGCCTATCCCATTACCACAAGCCTTGACCTCCATGTACACTGCCGCATGATCGGAAATGGCTATGTTCCCTATTCTGCAAGACAGCACTGAATTCAAAAAGATCAATGGGACAAAAAACATGTCAATTCTGGTGTGGTACTTATGTGGGTTAGTGAAAAAGGTGAAATCCCTACCTTCGGGGTGAAGACATCTCCACACATCTACCAACCCCAGCTCCCTGTTCAGGTCCACCAACTGCCTGGATTGCAGGGACATACCCACAAGACCTCTAGACATCCTGTCCACTTTGGGGTCAATAAGATGATTAAAGTCTGCCCCTTTATTTGTATGATGCGCCCCAAGCGCCATCAACCTGGAAAGTGCATCCGTTAAAAATTTGAGGGGATGTGCCGGGGGACAACTTACATTCAAAATCCCATATTCCTCTCCATGTATTAAAGCTTTAAGAATTAGAAACCGTCCATATTCATCCTTAATTTGGTCTAACATTTGAAATGGGAGATTCTTCTGGATAAGTATACCAACTCCTCTACTTTTCAAATTAAAGGATGAGAAAAACAGCTGTCCAAACCCTCCCTGCTGCAACTTATCGGTTAAATGTGTTTCTTGCAGCAAAGCTACATCGAACCTCTCCTTCCTAAGGCTTGAAAGTATCTTTTCTCTCTTAATTGATGAACGATTCCGTTTAACATTCCAGGTGCACCATTTAAACGAATGGCTAGCCACAGCTGTCCGAAACAGTCCGTGACCCCCCCACCCAGGAGGAAGAACCTCACCTATAGCACGCCAACTGAAAACAATAAACAGTTTCGATAAATTTAGAAATACAACTTCCAAAACTACCGAATCAAAACTTCTAACAGCTACTTCTACAACATACCAACATATAACACAAATGAAAGGAGACTTTACCCCTTGCCCACAGGGGGCACTCATACTACCCACTAACCCTCCATGGCTCCTTCTAGCCATACCCCACCCCAGACAACACAAAGTAAGAAAAATTCACACATCTTACAACAAGAAAGTTAAAAGTGTGCATTCAACCTGTTCCATCCATACTGAAACCATGGGCACTCCTGGTAGAATAGAAATATATAACCTCCCCTGCTCCCCACCTCCCCCCCCATCCCATACTAGAAGAGAAAAACATAAAGGAAATGATAAGGAAAAAAAAACAAAGGATGACAGGACAGGAGACAGAAGGGAGAAGAGAGAGTAAAAAAGAAAAAAAAATTATGACCCCCACATATATTAATAAGAAAACACCCCCCAACAACCAGGTAAACCAGGCAAATTACAGGGAAAAACATGTCCATATTATTCAAGCCAGCCAGTCTATTTTAAAGCATCCAGGAAGCCTTTTGCCGTTACCAGCGAGTCAAAATTGAACACGGGCTCTCAGTGGCTGAAACGTAATATTGCCGGATATCATACGGAATACTGGATATTCAAATCTCTCAGCTGCCTTTTTAACCTCAAAGGCCTTCCTCTTACAAATCATGACCGCAGAAAAGTCTTGGAAAAAGCTTAATTCGTGATCCTTTGTATATCAGAGCCTGTGATCCTTCCCCAGTGCTCTAAAGGCTTCCAGTATCATTTGCTTATCTCTGTCGTGCTGGAGTCGCACTAGGACCGGACGGGGGCACTGGTCCAATCCGGGCCTGCGCACGGTGGCCCGGTGGACCTGCTCAACCACGCTCAGCCTGCCTCGACTTCTAGTTTCAAAAACTGCGGGAGCCATTTCTCCAACAAGCTGACGAGCTGGCCTTCCTCCTCCCATTCTGGAAGCCCCAGCAAACAGATGTTCTTCCAATAGCCTCGATTTTCAAGGTCGTCGACCTGCTCCGTAACCGCCATTCTAGGGCCAGGACCCTACCCGCTGAGGATTCTGCTGCAGTTTCGGAGGCTGTGACCCATTGCTCCACCCCTCCGACACACTTCCCGAGATGCTGGATCTCCTGGTCATGCTTCTGTAGCATGACCGAGATCAGTTCAAGCCTGGCCCGGGTCTCCTCCATCTTCTCTCGGAGTTTCACGAAGTCCAAGACCAGCCCTGCTCCATAGGTAAGTCCCGTGGGGAGATCGCAGAGGCCAACGCTGCGGCCATGGGCATGTCTGTTGTTGCGAGGGCGGGGTCCCTGCTTGCTGCGGTCCTCACGGTCCCTTCCCTTTGGTCATTTTCCTAATTATTTTAAACTGACACTGAACAATTCTAGTGCTCAAAAAGTTACAATCTCTACCATATTGGGTAATAAAGGGAAGGTGAGAGCACCACTTTGTCTGGGTTCTGGTGCAGAGTTCAGCAAAGAAGACCTACTGGGTCACCGTCATCTTGAATCCCCTCTCGTCTTCTATTGTTAAGGAGGATCAGACGGGCTTTATAAAGGATCGCAGATCTTCGAATAATGCGAGGAGACTGCTTAACATGATTGAAGTGTGCCAGCAGCGATCGGTTCAGGGGTTGGTGGTTTCCTTGGATGCAGAGAAGGCATTTGACCAGGCGGAATGGCCATATCTTTTTTATACTGTGGAGCGGTTTGGCCCGGTTAAAGTGTTTACTAGATGGGTAAGGGTCCTTTACAGTGATCCTCTGGTGGTGGTTCTCACTAATGGTATAAGGTCTGACCATTTTAACATTTGTACGGGCAGTCGGCAAGGCTGTCCCCTCTTACGTTTCCTCTTCACATCCGTATTGAGCCGCTGGCAAAGGCCAGTTGTGCGGACTCTAACGTAGCTGCCCCAAAGGTAGGGTCGAAGATCACATTATATGCGGACGATGTTCTCATTTTTCTTTCAAAACCGGCAGTTTCAGTGCCCCAGTTGATACAATGTATTAATTCATTGGGCTTTTTCTCAGGTTACAAAATCAATGTTTCAAAATCAGATGCTATGTTATGGGGTGTGCTTAGGGGAATACCAGATGTTGAAGGTAGGTTCTCCTTTAAGCGGGGACAGGGAGTCTTTCTTCATTTGGGCCTCTCTGTTACCCCCAGTTTTGAGCAGTTATTCAAGGCTAATTTTGTTAATTTGTTTGACAAGATTAAACAAGACCTTCAAAGATGGGGGGGTGGGGTGGGGGGGGGGGGGGAGGCCTTCCAATATCAAGTTGCTCTTATTAAAATCAATGTTGTTCCTCACTTATCATACCCTCTGTGAATGCTTCCCTGCTTTTTCCTCAACAAACGTTTTGGAAATTAAAAGGTTGGTTTAGTTCTTTTAGAATTAGATGCCATTTTGGCAAATTTGGCACTATAAGCAGCCTCTTATCATGCTTACGAAATTGCAAATGCCCCAGGGGTTGGGAGGAGTGGATCTACCAGATGTCAGAAGATATCAATTGAGCTCCCTTTTATCTTTTGTGAATGATTGGGCCTGTGAGGACTCGGCGTCGATATGGTTGGATATTGAGGCCTCCCAGGCAAAGTGTCCAAAGTGTCATTTCTGGACAAAATGAGGATATTTGCGGAACATTGCTGCAATCCAATAGTTATTAACACTGTCAAAGGGTGGAGGGCAATGAGACAGATTGAGGGTAAATGTCTAAAACATCTTTCCATACTCCTGTAGTTGGTATGACAGGTTTCCGGCTAGGGACAATGGATCCCATGTTTAAGTCCTGGGCAGATAGGGGAGTCTCTTGCTTGGGTGACCTGTTTGAAGATGAAATATTAGTGTCATTTGATGAAATAACTTGCAAGCATGGATTATCAAACTGGGATCTCTTCCATTTCTGTTTGATCAGAGATTTTATCCAAAAAGAGACTACACTTCTGAGCTCAGAACACTCTTTCAGTGAGGGAGTTTGGGGAGAGGTTCCACTGGTGACATCGAGCGATTACGGAAGGTCTGGAGAGAGAGTTGGGGTGGAGATCACTCCGGAAACATGGGAGGACATTTGTGAGAGTGTGAGGAAGAGTTCGATATGTAATAGGACCCATGCTATGCAGTTAAAGATTCTTCATCAGGCTCATCTGGCCCCAGATCGTCTTGCAAAGTTTAAGCAATGTTCCCCAAATGTAAAACAAATACGGGTACCCTCACTCTTTGTTTGTGGTCCTGCCATAAGCTCTGTACATACTGGAGTGCTGTGGCAGGAGTAATAGAAAGGGTCTTGGGGCCAGAAGTCAAGGTAGACACGGTTTCTCTTCTCCTGGGTTTGCAGAATTTATCTCCCTTAGGTATAGTTGGCAGAAAGCTTTTTAGCATCCTCACTTTTTGTGTGAGTAAGAACATTCTGATGTGCTGAGAACCCCCCAGGTCTGTCTGGCTGGCATAATTATGGAACACATTCCAATGGACTTTGGACCAGAAAACAGACAATTTTTATAAGACATGGTAGCCCTTTCTGAATTATTTGGACGTAGATCTGTCTGCCATTTTAATTCGGGCTTTTGTTTAGCCGTGGTGATTTGGTTTAATAAGCCTAACGTCCTGAGAGGAAGAATTTCGAGCAAACATGGGTTTAATAATTGATACGCTCGAAGGTTGAGAGCTGAGGTCTTGCTATGGTGAGCGGTGTTATTTATTTACGTATTTATTTATTGATGTGTAATGAGTGTAGTTGGGAGTTCTTTTGTAGAATAGTATAGTAGTTGGTTTATTGTTTATTGTTGTTTTTGTTGTTATAATGTTATATTTTCATATTTTTGTAATTTTCTAATATTGTAAGAAACATTTTTTCAAAAAAATATTTAAAATTAAACACTTCTCAATCTATCACTGTTTAAATAATATACTGCCATTCTGTCCTATCGAAGTGGAAATTTTCATATTTATCCACATAGATTGCATCTGCATTTGATATGCCATGATATCATGTACCTTACATAGTTTTCATGGTTAAAAATCACACAACACCAGGTTATAATCCAACAGGTTTATTTGGAAGCACTTTCAAAGCATTGCTCCTTCATCAGGTGGTCTGAATCATAGCTTTCATCCTATATATTGTTTCAATAAATTGTACAGTAAGAGTTCATGATGTCAATTTCTATTGAGGGTCGTGCTTTAAACATTGTTAGATAACGAACAGCAAGCTTTGTGAAGGTAGGGGAAAGTGATGGTGGGAAATAAAAAAAAATGACCAAAGTTTTTTTTAATACAGTAAGACAAAAACAAGTATGCATGATAATACCTCAAGAATATTGTTCTTCTAAACATTAACACTAAACGTTTTGCAGAAAAAAGTTGGACTCAAAAATGCAATCTTTACGCTCAACAAACGATAATTAGACCATTTCCAGGTCCTGATCCTGAGCCAAAAGAAATAGTCACAGTACATAACATTCAGAGAAGGCAGCTACTAATGGACAAGAGGGCAGTTTAGGCAGCTAGTTTACTGCTGAAATGAGAGCCCAATTTAATTGAACAATGACAGCTATTTGAAAGATGAAATTTAAGAATCAGAGAAAGAGAAGAGGGTTCAGAAGCCTGCCACTGAGATTAGGGTTGTCCTTCATCAAGCCCTCCTGAGGTTGTGAGGAAGGGTGGCTAAGTTCATTTCCCTATAATGCTGGTTTCCCCCATCCACTTTCCAGAAGGTGGAAGTAAAAGGGCTCCTAGCTGTAGAATGCAAGACTGAAGGTTGCTGAAACAAATAATCCACATAAAAGTAATCAAGAGGAACTGACAGTAGTTCCTTAAAAGTGTTCAGTGACCTTCTTTGTTCTGATGGAGTGAGTGCAATGAGAAACTCTAATACCCAGGATATACAAACTCAGGAAACAAACCAGCCTGATGATGCATGCTGCTCCTAAACATGGAAAAGTTCTATGGGAGAATTGTATCCCTCAGAATACTTATTGATCCATCAACAAGGTTCAGAGTTCCAGCACTGTTGAAGCCAAGCAAACACTGTTGCAGGCAGATTCTCCTGGATATTAGAAGGCCTTATTTTGTCTTTGCACAATGCCAAGGTGAGGGATATTACTAAAGGAGGACGGTCCAGATCACCACAGGTCACCACTGGCACTACAAGAGGGAAACAATGGAAATCATCAGATTGACTGTATGGGACCTAATCAGAGAAGAAGAAATAAGCATACCAAATTAGGTGAAAAAGATAGCAAAAAAAGGGTATGAAACACACTCTTCCAAGTATGACAGTTTGCCAAAAACTGCATTTCAAAGCCATCAGCACAGCAGACACAAAAGCTGGTTCCCATGAAGTCCTTCTACTGTCTCCCACAACTTCTGTCATGTCAAATATTAATGTCCTGTCAGAACAAGGAAGAAAGAAACTGAGGCAGCAGAGCTTGCACAGTCATATCCGACAAGCATGTTCTCCATTAAGTAGAAACACTCCTATTAGTGGGTCCATGAATGTGCTCGGCAGTATTGTATTTGGTGAAGGGAACAGCATGAGTGAGCAGGAAGAGATGAGAGAGATAGAGACAGCTGCGGGCAATCCCTTTCGGAGGATGGAGGCTAGACACAGCCATGGTCATTTGGGCACAGATGCTGTAATGAATGCATATGTCTCAGAGACCTCCATAGCAATGCATAACCATGGGCTGAGAATGGAGGCAACTATGCTGCTTATACGTGCCATATCTCAGGACTTTGAGTGCATAAGGTCAGCTCTTGAGAATGTAGCCTACCTCATGAAGAGCATTACGAATGGATGCTGGAGCACACACTGACATACACAGAATGCATACAAAACTTTGTAAACGGACCAGTCAATAGTTCTGGCAGTGCCCCAGTTGGTGCTCACCTCCATGTACAGTATACAGAGAAGAGTCCAAGGTAGATCTGAGGTAGTTACCATTGAGGGCAAAAGAACTTTCCCTTACGGTGTGGCAGATTTAACCTCAATTCCTCTGACTCAGGTGACCATTTATCCAGAAAGGCTTGAGACGGAGAGACTGCTCTCGCAATAATGCCAGTGCAGCAACCTTTGGAGAAGCTCCCATGAGAACAAGCAGGCTGCCTCCAGTAGGTCAGTGGTGTATATTTCGTTTGTAAGTGTGTACATTATCACTTGAAACACACTGTAAATATTGACATGATAGCAAACCTATGAGCTTCCATTTTCTTTTTAATACCAGGATCAGAGAGAGAAATAGTGAAGGCAATCGGAGTTCTTTGAAAAGTGAGTGTGAGATTGATAGATCATTCATTACCAGTTGCAACCTCAAAGGAAATTTTCTCACAGACTCCTGAAAATAAGTTATGGGCTTTGCTGTTTTGCTAGATTAGAAGGGCGCAACTGAAAAAACAACAGCATGGGTTCAACCCCCACCATGGCAGCTGATGGAATTTAAATTCAATTAATAAGCACATCTTATTACTAGTTAATTTCTCATAACTCAAGAATTATATGGACACACCGACCATTGGCTTGAGGGTGGTTACAGGATAAAAGGTTTACACAATCAATTTGCATGAATTGACTGATTCATTTTAATATATACAGAAATTTTATAAACAGAAAGGTTGACACCAAGATGATAAAAAGTTTACCAATTCCCTCTAAGACATTTTGGTCCAGTC
This sequence comes from Chiloscyllium plagiosum, assembly GCF_037043375.1. NCBI lineage: Eukaryota > Metazoa > Chordata > Chondrichthyes > Orectolobiformes > Hemiscylliidae > Chiloscyllium > Chiloscyllium plagiosum. Next base: position 43,560,060 of record NW_028270156.1, read on the forward strand.
CTCCTCCACTCAACATCTCCCCACACCTTCCAATGCAATCACAGACTGTGCAAAACCTGTCCATTTACCTCCTCCCTCCTCACTAATATTCCAGATGCACAGCTTCCAGGTGAAGCAGCAATCTACCTGCACTTCACTCAATCTAGTCTATTGTATTCAATGTCACAATATAATCTGCTATACATTAGGGAGTCATTTTGACATTCAATATCATTGTCATTAAATCTGCTATCAAAATCATGAGGTTACCAGTGTTAGAGCAGTCAATGATTTTTCATTATTTTTATTTTATTCTTTTATCAATTTTGTTGGAGCTGTGAACTGGGAACTGTCAGCTAAAGATAACTTTTGGACTGTGTTTAAAAGATTGTATTAAAAAGAAAACAGACCAAATGAGTTTTTGTTTCTTCATGAGACCAGTTCTGGAAGTTAATTGGTTCCTGATTAAAAGGTTCTGCACATGCTCATGACCAGAGAAGAGCATTATGTTGCACAGATTGTAGAAGTTGGCTATGAATGAGGTCAGTACCTGGAAATTGTTTCCAGCAAGTCTGGAAAATACATTATGTTCAGGCAGATGGCCGATATTGAATGGTAACGAGGATTTCATGAAGGAAACAATCCGTCAGGGAACAGTCAGAGTTTGAATTAGGTTTTGGACTGTGTTTTCTGTGAAAAGGAATCTGGCTGTTGATGCTACAGTATGAGATTTGCAAGCTTTTTGTCTAATCTGCTTTATCAACTCTTGGATGATCACATAATAGAAAGCTAATTTGTAAACATTATTACCTTTATCTGCATGAACTGTAAAAGGTAACCTAAATAGCACATTTACAAGAATAGGTATAAGTCATAACATGCATTCCAGCAACTCAAAAAGGTTCATTTGACAGCACCTTTCAAGCCCTTGAACTCTGCAACCCTGAAAGACAACAGCAACAAGTAGATGGGAACACCATTACCTGAAACTTAACCTCAAAGCCACAGAGCACCTTGCCTTGAGCTAGAATCACCATTCCTTTAATGCTATTCGGTTAAAAACTTCAAACTTCCCTCCAAAGAGTACAGTTAATTTACATATATCAGGGGGACTTCAACAGATCAGAATTCTGCTTGTCATCATCTGGGCTCAAAGGTAATTGAGGAGGAGCAGCAAATGCTGCCTTTGCAGTGATGCTTGCATTTCATGAAAGAATATTTTTAAAAGTAAACTAAACAGATTTTACAATAATCTAACAGCTTTATGGTCATTCCAATTCAATTTAAGTTCAAGGTTAAGTAGTAAAGTCAAATTTTCTATCTGCCATAGTGGAATGTTCTCTGGAGGAACATTGCAACGTCTTGATCAACCATGCAGTAAAAGATTTGAGAGAAAGTGAGGACTGCAGATTCTGGAGATCAGAGCTGAAAATGTGTTGCTGGAAAAGCGCAGCAGGTCAGGCAGCATCCAAGGAACAGGAGAATCGACGTTTCGGGCATAAGCCCTTCTTCAGGTTTCCTGAAGAAGGGCTTATGCCCGAAATGTCGATTCTCCTGTTCCTTGGATGCTGCCTGACCTGCTGCGCTTTTCCAGCAACACATTTTCATGCAGTAAAATAGTCAGCCTTTTCAGGAAGAAAAGGATACTGCAACCGAGAACAGCTTTCCCACACAGCTAGAAATAGGACATAGTTGAAATTAAGTGAATTAAGAGACTCACCTCTTGTGGTAGCTCTAATTTGGACCGGTCATCCTGCCCATTCGAATGTAAACCCATTAAGTAAGGAACAGGAGCATCTAAAAAATGAAGGAGCGATGCAGGGAGGATAGGGACATAGACATGCTGCCACTGACAGGGGAAGAGTATTGTAGTGATACTTTCTGCTACAGTCATCAGTCGCTGATAATCTGTTCATAAAAATACACAGCCATCGTTATTTTTAAGCCCACACAGTAATTTGCAACTTCATATTTGAGATAATATATTCAACACAATAGTCTTTCATTCAAACAGTAGCAAATATGGCTCCTTATAAACCTTGTTAAAAAATCCAAAAATCTTTTATTAAAATAATAAAACTAGCAATTTTTATAAAACTATAAATGACTTCTAAAAGTCTAATTATTGTATCACAATTTATAATCCAGTCTGTTAAGTGTGGGAGCCATCATATCAACACATTATAAACTCCATGGTACAGTACATTACATGAGGTGAAAAAAAACATATTGGAATGATTTCAGAGCTGTTGGCACAGACATAGGTGGAATGAAAATCCTGCATCACCTGATTTCTGGATAAGATTTCTGCATTGCAAAAATCTCAGCTGTCTTTGTTACGAGTTAAGGCATGACACTTTAGTTTTCAGGTCAATTCAGCCGTCAAAGGCATTTGCTAGCATTACTTCCAATAATGAATTACAATAAGAGAGGATTGGAGTAAGAGGAATGGAAGACATCCCACTTATAATAATAAAAAAATTATTATATATAACACACTTTATGTACACAAATCTTAATTCCTCTTATTATGGCATCATTCAATTTTGTCATGTCAAACTTCTGTGGAAAAAGTTTCTCTATTCTCACTACTAACTCCATACAATTACTCGTATTCATCAACTGATCATGAATAATTTATGAGTAAATTATTTATACAATCCTAACAGAGACAGAAGATCTCTACATCTGCATTATATAGACTGTATTCAGTAGTAGATTTTATAAACAAGAACTCCTCCCTGCTATAATTTCAGCTGTGAGCTAACTACTGCATGACAAAGGATAAAAGTGCACTTTTAAGGCACCAAGCGCATCATTCAGAAACAGAATATGTACAATTTTGATAAATCCACTGTTGTGCAGATAAACACTCTATAATTCTATACACAGGTTTCTTGATACAATAACAGGATAAAGAAGAGTTTTTAAGAAACACTTCAGCCAGATTGTTTTCAATGTCAGTAGGGTGATTGTCAGCATTTTATTTGTTATCAGAACAAATTTTTATTTGTTAACCTGGAAAAATCACCACCAAGTATCAATGTACACAATTTAAAAACCAATTCTGAAAATATTTTCCATATGTTATCATGTCAAACTGTGTACACCAACTTCCTCTGGGAGATAACACTTACATTAACAGGAAGTTTAATACAGGTCCTTGCTGGCTATTCAGAATGTTCAAATCTCACCAATTTATTTTAGATTGATTTTGTGTTGACCAAAACTTAAAGCAACCAATAAATACAGCAGAATAAAACTCTTTCCTGCACTGAGCACTCAGATTCATATTTGAAAATATCCAAGGCAAATGTTTCGTTCAAAATTGCTCAAGTTAAATGATCAAAGAATGCAAAATTTGCTATAAGATCATAACATTTAGAAACATAGGTTAGGCCATTCAGCTCATTGAATGGCAGAGCAGACTCAATCATTGGTGATAGGCTTTTCAGGCCCATTTTCCTGCTTTCCCCCTAATCTTTGATCACCTTGATACTCAAGAACTTATTTCTGTTTTAAATATTCTTAATGATCTGGCTTCCACAACCTTCTAATGGCAATGGATTCACAGACTGACCATTCTCTGGCAAAATAAGTTTCTCCATATCCCCGTTCGAGATGGTTTTCCCTTATATTCTAAGGCTGTAACCTCAGGTCCTCATCTCTCTTGCCAATGGAAATATCTTCCCGATGTCCACTGTATCCAGGTTGTTCAATCAGATCCCCCTTCACCCTTTTAAACTCCATCAAGTATAGTCCCAGAATCTTCAAATGTTCCTCATATGTTAAGCCTTTCATTCCTGGGATCATTCTCATGAACAGCCTCTGACCCATTCCAGGGCCAATACATCTTTCCTGAGGTATGGGGCCCAAAATTGTTCACAATACTTTAAATGTGGTCTGACCAGAGCCTAATAAAGCCTCAAAAGTACATCCTTACTTTTATATTCTAGTCCTTTCGAGATGAATGATAACATGTATTTGCCTTCCTATCTACCAACTCAACCTGCAAGTTTACCTTAAAATCCTAGTCCAGGTTTCTCTTAAGTCCCTTTGCACTTGCAATTTCTCAATTTTCTCCCCATTTAGAAAATAGTCCATGCTTCTATTCTTCCTACCGAAGTGCAGAATCTCACACTGTATTGTATTTCATCTGCCACTTCTTTGCCCACCCTCTTAACCTGTCTAAATCTTTCGGCAGCCTCCCCTACCTCCTCAGTACTAACTGCCCCTCCACACATCTTTGTTTCATCTGCAAACTTAGCCAGAATGCCCTCAGTTCCTTCATCCAGATCATCAATGTATAAAAAGTGAAAGGTTGTGGTCCCAACACCGACTGTTGTGGAACACCACTAGATGTCGGCTTCCAACCCGAGAAGGACTCTTTTATTGCCACTTGCAAGTTTGATTCAGTTTGCTTACTTTAAATAATTAAATAATGTAGCACGGAGGCTGCATTTGTAAGATCCCTATCAAAAGTAGAACTTATATTTAAACTTTTGGATGCTATTCAGCTCACATGAATCCTGTCATCAGCTGGTAAATATAGTTCTCATAATGTTTCAATATAGGGTACCATAGACAATTAAATGATGGATACAGAGCTTGGTGTGTTAATTATTGATGATATATCCAATTACCAAGAA